>NW_023270453.1:23573636-23713770 GCF_011800145.1 Mirounga leonina
GCCCGCGCCCGCGCCGCCCCCCGCGCACCTGCCGCTGCCGCCGCGGCCCGAGGCCGCGGTCGCCGCCACGCCGGGGCCCGTGGGCGCGCGTGGCCGCCCGCCGCTCGTCGCCGAGCCGCCCCCTCTACCGCTGCCGCCGCTGCCCGCGCGGCCCTCGCCCTCCAGCCTGCTGGCGCCGCCCGCGCCCCGCGCCCCCTGGTTGCTGCCCGCCTTCCCCCCGCCGCCGCCGCCGCACCTCTTCCTGTCGCCTCCTTACTGACGGCCCGGCCCTTCCGAGACCGTCGCCCCCGAGGGGCTGCGGGGCGGGTGAGTAGGCAGCCCCGCCGGGGACACCCGGGCTGGGCGCCCTCACCGCCTTCCCCACTGGCGATTCAGAAAGCGTGGGTCAGAGCCCAGACTGGGCAAGAGGGAGGGAGTGTCAGGGGAGCGGCCCAGCTTTGGGGTGGAAGCAGCAAGTCTAAAAATAAATTCGTTTGAAGAATAGGGTCTTTATTCCATTTTCCCCTACCGCCCTACAGCAAGCCTCTTGCCTGGTTATTTGAGAACGTAACTCATCCCCTGTGCTGATAAGTGGGCTGCTTATCAGAGCCGTGGGGACGGGGGGGGAGGGGAGGGGCGCCCACTGCACTTGGCTTGAGGAAATGAAAACAAGATTTGAAATGCTCTGACTGGGTCCGAAAAAATGTCTCATTTTCCCCTATAAAATGAAGGGTTTTAGATGCCATCACAAGGCCCTTCCCCACTATGTGTGTATGGCTTCTGAGAAAACCACATGCGGCCTTCCAAGTCTTGAGTCAGACTTTGAACTGAAATAGATCCAAGGGTTCTGCAGGCATGGGTGCCCCGGAAGAACAGGGGTGCTGACGGATGGCCGATACTGGGCCCTAGAGCCGCAGCATCACATGCAAGGGCTAGGTCGTCCCCACCGGATCAGGAAAGCTCCCAAGGTGAGTCATGAAAGGAAGCCCCTATTCTCTCCTCACCTTTGCTTGCCCTCGCCTCCACCCCCACCGTGCCAGGCTCTCCCCAGCATGTGCAACCCAGAATAAACGTTCCCTTTGTTACTCAGGTGGCTTGGGCTCAGGTAACCAGGCAGATGTCCTATCTCAATGGGCTCTTCTACAGCTCAAGAGTGGTATCAGGAAGCCAACTTAACCTTGGGCAACCTCTGAGAGCCTGGGACCCACTAGCAAGAAAGGCAGTATACCAATTTCCTGTGACTGCTGTAGCAAATCACGACCAACTGGGCAGTTTAAAATAAAAGGAATTTATTCTCTCAAGGTTCTGGAGACCAGAAGTCCAAAATCAAGGCATTCAGGGCTGTGCTCCTCCCAAGGCTCTTGGGGATGATCCTCCTTAGCCTCTTGGAGCTCCTGGTGGCCCCTGGCGTTCCTTGGCTTGTAGCCTTGTCCCTCCAGCCTCACCTCCGTCTTCACACAACCTTACCCTGTGTGTCTCAAATCTTCCTGTTTTTCTCTTTTGACCGCTGTCATTGGGTGTAGGGCCCACCCTGAATCCAGAATGATCTCATCTTGAGGTTTTTAATTTATCTTAATTACAGCTCCAAAGACCCTGGTTTCAAATAAGGCCACATTCACAGGTTCCAGGGCTTAAGACCTGGCCAGTGTTGGGGGCCACCATGCAATCATTACAGGTAGTGTCCTCCCCGCAGAGGGGCTGGCCCACCTCCAGAGCTGTCTTCCCAGCTTTCCTGACCACTGTGTTTGACACCCTCCCTCTTACTGACCTGGAGCCTTGGGTGCCCTTGCATCCTTTAGCAGGAGCCAAAGGCACAAGTACTTTAATGACTCCCTGTCCCCTTTCTTGAATTCTGGCTGAGTTCCCATTCCTGCCGGCTTGCTTCCTGCACCCCTCTGCATCCTGCAGCTCTCCTCTCCTCGCTCCTCCGCTAAGAGTCAGACAGGAAGGACAAGACTGAACGCATGCTCTTAAAGATCACAGCAGTGAGGTGAGGGGCGACCCCGCCCTCTGAACCCCGGATGAATAACTGCGGCCGGTGAAAGCTGACAGTTCCGACAGATAATAAAGTTAATTGCTCTCGGATCCACGGAGTCTGACTAGGTTTGCAAGTGAAACGGCCATGGTGCCGTTAACAAGATACTCTCGTGTCAAGTCAGTGCCTAGGGTGATCCCCAAGGTGCATGGGGTGCTCCCCGCCTGGGCAAATTCTTGTAGTGACCCTGGGGGTAAACAAGGCAGACTTCTCCCTCCCTCTTACAGTCAGGAGGCAGCTGAGGTTACTGCGCTTGTGACTTGCCCAGAGAGGTCTGACCCAGCGTCCCTTAGGCTGCCCACAGCAGGGGGACACAGACACAGGGAAGGTGCAGCAGAGGTGGGGTGGCTCCTGGTGTAATCAGGTCCAGATGCAGTTCCCTGCAGAGGCTTCCCAGCACAGGGTGCAGGGTGCCTGGAAGAGTCAGGGGAAGGAGGGAATGCAGGCGGGGGTGGGGGAGGAATGGGGCAAGATGTGGGTGGGGTGGCCTGTGGGGGGCTCCCGGGCTGCCTTTGGGGAAAGAGGCACCAGGAGCCCCAGCTCACCCTCCAGCACTGGGCTCTGGGTGCTGGGCCTTGAAGTCAGGGTCTGGGGCTCCTTCAGGCTTATCGTATTTCTCCCAAGGACCCGTGGCCAAGTTCCCATTGCTCTTGGAGCTTGTTTCCTTGTCTGTAAAATGGGGGTAGACAGCTGTCATGGGACCCCAGGGTTTCATCTGCACCTTTTGTTTCAGGGGCCAGAGGATCTGGCTTTTCTACCCATAAAGTCTGGGGCCTTGGGCACCTCCCCAAAGCAGAGGCTGATGCTCCCTTGGGGTTGTGCCGTCCCCAAGCCCACCCCATACTCTTCTTGGCACCATGGTGGCTCTCGGACCTTCAGTTCCCCTCCTTTGTCTTTGGGCCACACTTTTCTTGAAAAGTGTGGTAGATGTTGGGATTGGAGTTAACCCTCTTCTGCCCTTCCCCCATCTAAGTCCCGGTGGAGTGGCCCCACCCCACTGCCCTCCCAGAGAACAAAGTTCAGGTCCAGTTCTGCCACCCCCTGAAGCAGTGAGCGGGGCGAGGCTGCCCTCCCTTCCCGTGCCTCAGTTTCCCTCCACAGTAGTGTCTTGGGGCAGGTTTCCCTCCCCCACCTCTTTCCTGGGCGGAGGTGGCGGGGGTGGGGATTCCAGCGGACGTGTTAAAGTGCCATTGAGGTGGTAACCACGCCGAGGGAGTCCCCACCTCTCCATATCAATGGCATTCCAGCCCCATTTACAGTCCCCGCTGGGCCCCAACTTTAACCCTTTGGTTCCCAGATCCTACTGAGTCCAGGTGGACCAGGGGACCGAAGAGAGGGCCTGAGGGCTGAGGGTGGGAAGGCTGTCCTGCCTGGGTGCCCCGGGAATCCGCCCTCGCTGCTTACCCCTCCTACTGGCGGTTCGTCTGACCAGCCCTGGTGACCTCTCAACCTCCCCTTGTTCTCCAACAGCCTGCCCCACTTTCACCCTCCCTGAAGGCCTTGGGTGGGGGGGTGCCTTGTCTTATAAAGAGGGAAAAGAGTAGACAGGTGGGAGGAAGCCGAAGCTGCCCCCCCGCCAAGACAGTTCTGGTACGGATTGGTCTGGGGGTGAAAGGGCGGTGTCTTCAGCCTCTGAGCACCACCTCCCACGTGGCCAGCCAACCCCTGGCAGTGTGCAGCTCTTCTCTGCTTGAGTGTTGACATGTTGAGCCCAAGAGGGATTGGGATCTAAAACAATGAGGGTCCTCCGCGGCACCCCACTGGTCCTGTCACAACGCTGGGGGTTTGGACCTATCTGTGGAACTGAGGGGTCCTTGGTGCCAGGCCCGACTGCAGGCTGACCAGCTCTCTGGGCAAATCAGGATGAGTTGGTCTCATTAAGCCCAGGGCTTTCTCTGAGCCTAGAGAGAGAAAAGACCCTGGGCTGGGCTGCCCAGGATGGGAGGCCCCTTGGGAGGGTTGCTGGGCCCCTCGCAGAGCCCCAGACCCGGGCTCCCTGCTGCCTCCTGACAACTGCTTCAACCTGTGTGTCCGGATTCCTCCAGGCCCCGAGGCTTGCCTCTATTTGTCCTTCTCCTCAGCCGCCCCTCCCGACCATGAAATCTAGGGCCCCAGGGGCTGGATGAGCTGGACAAACTTCCCGGAGATTCCCCAGGCCCATCACAGCCAGCTGGCCCAGCCACGGCCGGCTCTGGCCCCTTCCCACTCCCCGCCATGTCCACCGGGCCACCGCACTCTACCCTACAGCCCCACTCATGGGTGCTGGCCTCAGTCTCCATTTTAGCAGTTCTCTCAAGCTTCTTTTGGTCACTGACCCTTTTGCAAATTTGATGAAAGTATAAACCTCTCTTCCCCAAAGTGCTAAAACCCATTCCCAGAAGCAGTGCACCCACCTGAAGTTAAAATCCTTTATAGACTAAGCCCCACTGAACGGGCGAAGAGACGCCCAGTGCACACCACTCCCAGGGCCCTAGAGAGGTGCAGTGAGTGACCATGTGTGCGGGGGTGGGGGGGTGGCAGCTCCGAGGCCTGCCCCCAGTGGCCCTGTTAGCTCCCAGGCCATCAGGGGTGCCTCCTCATAGGGCAGACAGGCCGTGGGCCATCCTCAGGAGGTGTGGAAGTGAGAGGCTCTTACAGATGGGGGCCCAGCTCTGCCTTAGGGGGTCCGCCAGCCACCCAGGAAAGTGTATGAAAGGAAGGAATTTTCATCAGCGTCCCCCACCCCCGTTCCTTTTCCCTCAGTTCCTAGCACCCAGGAAGGGGCTTGAGGGAGTTCATGACCCCCAAGACGAGGGGCCCATGTTTGTGGGTCCCATAAGGTTTCTCACAGGGGTCTTTGACCTAAGGAGGTTAAGGACCTTGACCTCCCATAATCTGTCCCTAGTTGGTGGCAGGATTTGGGTTATAGTCTGTGAGTCCCAGGTTGTCCCCCACAAGGGGAGTCACAGGCTCCGAGGGGGTCTTCAGGAACGGGAGGGTCTTTCCTGAGGACTGTGAGGAAGGGTTCACCTGGGCTTCATCCTCTTGCCCTCCTCCATGGGGTCTCCTCCAGAGTGATCACTTACTCCTCATGGAAAAGACTTGGGTCCTGAGGCTTCACCCCCATCCAGGGCTTCTGTCTCTGCTACTCTTCCCCCTTCACCCACAGACCCCTGTGTGCCCCTCCCCTACTTCCACAACAGACTCTTTACCCCTTGGGCCCTAGAGACCTGCGGCAGCTCAGCTCGGCCCTCAGTTTCAGTATCGGGCCTGGAAAGGGCACACCTGAGCCCAGGAAGAAGTGTGTGTGGAGGGAACTTTTTAGGCCGTTGCCTGGGTGATGCCACCTGAGCTGGGCGCCAGGCACCTGTCGCCTGGGGAACGGTAAGGGCGGGGCCCCTCCCTTGAGAGCAGCCAGGGCCACTGGGCTGAGACTGGAGACAGATCGGGTTCCTGGGGCAGGCAGGGGGACATGAGCGGGTTGGGGTGTGCGATACTGGGGGATCTGGGTGTGTTTGCAACAGGAAAGGAAAAGCTTACAGGGAGGAGTTGCTGGGGGAGGAGGCGGCGGCTCAGAGAGGCAACTTAACCTCCAACCTCCGCTTCTCTTTGCTGAGCCTACCAGAGCTCCATCACTCCCCCATTCCCCGCTCCCCAGCTGGTCCTCAGTCTCCCCTTTCCTTTGTCCCTGCATTCCCACAGGCACGGAGGTTCTTTCCTTCCCCGATCCGGTCGCGGTACTCCCTCCCGGGCTCCCCATCCCACCCCCAGCCCCGCCTTCTCCCTGTAGCTCTGGCTTCCCCAGTTGGCTTTGCTGCCCCTCCCCCGCCTCCACCTCAAAACCCCGCCTGCATCTGGGAGCTGGCCGAGTCCCCGGGTGACACCCACAGAGGGTGCGCTGCTCCGTGTGAGCCTGGGCCTCCGGCAGCACAAGGCTCTTCTCAGCTGAAGGTGGGTCAGGAGGGGCGGCGGCCGGGACGTGACTGCAGGGTGGCAGGAGAGGCAGCCACTGGGCGTCTGGTAGCCAACGGGGCCCTCGAGAGGACACCGCGACTCCGCTGAGCAGGACTGTGAGATTGATTGGTGCGTGTCGGGGTCAGAGGTAGGCCTTTGAGGGGCTCAAAGAGAGGTGCTTTGCAAGAGGCCCACAGATGTGAGGACAGTCCTGGCCGAGGACACAGTGTTTCCCTTGTGCTGGGCACCGAGACCCCCACCCGGCAGCATCGGACCCACCCCTGTGAGTCAACCAGGCCGTCTCGGGTTAAGAAGACCTGAGGGGACAGATGGCTTCAACTGCCCTTGAACTCCTGGGCATGACCCTGGCTGTGCTGGGCTGGCTGGGCACCCTGGTGTCCTGTGCCCTGCCCCTGTGGAAGGTGACCGCCTTCATCGGCAACAGCATCGTGGTGGCCCAGGTGGTGTGGGAGGGGCTGTGGATGTCCTGCGTGGTGCAGAGCACAGGCCAGATGCAGTGCAAGGTGTACGACTCCCTTCTGGCACTGCCCCAGGACCTGCAGGCCGCCCGCGCCCTCTGCGTCGTCGCCCTCCTCTTGGCCCTGCTCGGGCTGCTGATGGCCATCACTGGGGCCCAGTGCACCACCTGCGTGGAGGACGAAGGTGCCAAGGCCCGCATCATGCTCACCGCGGGGGTCCTCCTCCTCCTCTCGGGGATCCTGGTGCTCATCCCCGTCTGCTGGACTGCGCACGCGATCATCCAGGACTTCTACAACCCTCTGGTGGCCGAGGCCCTCAAGCGGGAGCTGGGGGCCTCCCTCTACCTGGGCTGGGCCGCTGCTGCCCTGCTCATGCTGGGGGGGGGCCTCCTCTGCTGCACGTGCCCTCCACCCCAGATCGACCGGCCCCGAGGACCGAGGCTGGGTTACTCCATCCCCTCCCGCTCAGGTGCATCTGGGCTGGACAAGAGGGACTACGTATGAGGTGGAAAGTGTCCCTGGAAGCCTGCGGCTCAGAGCCTTGACCTTGTGCAGGATGCCCTGCCCTGACCCTTGCCCCCGACTGCTAACCCGTCCCCCAGGGCAAAACCCATTTTCCAGACGCTCCAATCGGGCCTGGCTAGACCTGGTATCAGCTGCCCCAGCTGAGTCCAGAACCTCTTCAGTGGGGTCCCCATGAGCCCTTCCCCTACCTCCACCCAGGCAGAGCCAGAGCTGATGGGTGTGCTGGTCTGCCCCTGCCTCCCCCGGACAAATTGCTTCCTTCTGTGGTCCACAACTTAGGCTGTCCGTCCTCTTCCTCTGGGGCCACCCCTGTCCCAGGAGCCTGGGGCTTCACCCAAAGGGCAGCAGGTCCTTGGCTCCAAAATAAGGAGGGGACGCCTGCCTGCGGTGGGTCCTCTCCAGTCTGGCCACCACCTGCATCTAGAGGTCCAGGCCAGGAGGCCCAGTCTATCACCCAACCTTCTATGCCCACCTACTAGTTGGGAATAAACAGAGAATTTGTACCTTGGCTCTTCATAAGACATGCTTTATTTAGCAAAAACTGGTGTGTGTGTATGGGGGGAGGCGTGGCAGAAGTGTGCAGGGGTTGAAGGTGAGAGGATCGGGGTGGGGGAGGGGGGTCTACAGCACAACCAGGACAGGACTCGGGACTCAAGATAGAGGAGCCAGAGGTCAGAAGACTTGGAGGCGGCCAGTTCTTTGGTGATTTATCATCCGTGAGGCTCAAGAGCCCCCAGGGGTTCCAGAGGCCTGACCAGTAAGGAGGGACTCGGGGACAGGCTGAAAGCACCTCAACAGCAGGCAGCCTTATGTTGGCCCACAGCTCCAGGTTGGCCTCCAAGATGGGGATGTCCAGGGTGGAGAAAGATCTAGAATTTGTGAAGCATCACCTCCTTGGCTCCATCATCCAGAGGTGAGAAATACCAACAGCTGAGCCCAGGAGAGACTTGGGTTCCTTGGTTAGGTTTTCAAATGAACTTTAAAAATTCCCCTCCCCCCAAAAGCAAAAAAGATAAAAACAGCCCCCAAGCTGTCTGGATTACCATCTCCATGTCTCCAGCTCAGGGGGTTAGGCTCCACTGTCGAGGGAGTCTCCACTCCCCTACCAGATTTAGACATAATTCTTAGTGGGGTACTCAGGGACCCCCTGAGAGGTGGCATGTGCGGCCGATGCCGAGTATCGGGCCATATAATGGTTCGAGCCCCGGGACCCCCCAGAGGGGCAGGTACAGCACAGCAGCCCCCCGCCCAGCAACAAAAGACCAGAGGCCGCCCAGCCCAAGTAGAGGGAGGCCCCCAGCTCCCGCTTTTGGGCGTCCGACACCAGGGGGTTGTAGAAGTCCCGGATGATGGCGTGAGCCGTCCAGCAGACAGGGATGAGGATCAGGACCCCTGAGATGACAAAGATGATCCCAGAGACTAGCACCAGACGGGCTTTGGAGTCCTTGTCCTCCACGCAGGTGGTGCACTTGGCTCCCGCAAGGTAGACCAGCAGCCCGAGAAGGGCCAAGAGGAGGGCGATGACGCAGAGGGCGCGGGCGGCCTGCAGGTCCTGGGGCAGTGCCAGAAGGGAGTCGTACACCTTGCACTGCATCTGGCCTGTGCTCTGCACCACGCAGGACATCCACAGCCCCTCCCACACCACCTGGGCCACCACGATGCTGTTGCCGATGAAGGCGGTCACCTTCCACAGGGGCAGGGCACAGGACACCAGAGCATTCACCCAGCCAAGCAGTGTCAGGATGATCCCCAGGATTTGCAGACCAGCGGAAGCCATGGCAAAGTTGAGGTTGAGAGGAGCTGCACTGGGGGACAGAAGCAGACTAATGTGAAGACAGGCTGGTCCAGACCCTTTGTTCCCAATGAGCTGTGGCCACCACACAGGGCAGCGAGAGTATGAACCCAGGAAGTCAGTACACCATGGGCAGGGCACTCTTCCCAAGCCTCATTTTCTCATGGGCAAAACGAACACTTGATGTTTGAGCTTGTAATTTTTTCCTTGGTTATGTGATTGTCTTGACTAACAAGAGGGAGTAAGTAAGTGACCCAGTCCTGGCTGCTTTGAGTGCAAATGAGACATGAAGCCTATCCTGAGGCTAGTCTACCGCCCCAGCCACTTTGCATACATTTTATCAGACAGCAAAGTAGCAAAAACAAAACAAAACAAAAGAGAGGGCAATTTCCAGATGGTCTCCTTGGGGCACACAGATGGTGGGTTGGCTCTAGCCATGAGTTTCAAGTTAAAAACCTGTCAGTTTCAAAATCAAGATTAGAGATCCCAGCTTCCTCCCACCACGCAATAGCTGTGTCCAAACCCCTCACCCCAACCTGGTTCCATCCCCCCAGGAGGGTAATGACATGTGTCTCAGGTGATCCTTCATCTCTGGCCTTGCCTGGCCCTACTTGGCCCAGCCCAGCAGCAAACTCCAGAGGGGCAGGAGAAATGAAGAAGAAGAAGAAAAAAAAAATACCACCCTCTCACCCAAAAGCACTTCTTTCTCATGGCTACCTGCTGCCCCACTGGGTCCCGCTCTTCTGCCCTCCCTTAGGGTCACACTGAACATACCTCCAAGGTTGGGGACATTTTCTTGTGCCTTCTTGCTCAAAACGCCAACCTCTCAGGACTCAATTCCCCTAAAAGGACCTAAATCCTTGGAGTGTGTCCAGTGAACCGGCCCCTCGGCAGCAGCTCCGGCCCCTCACTTGTCTCCCTTCACATCCCACTTAGTGTTGTGGCTCAATTCGGGGGTCAGTTCTGTTCGGGGTCCTGTTGGGGCTCTCCATTACCCAAAGTTCCCGCACACGATCTGGACCTGAATTTAGCACCGGCCCCAGCAGTGTGGCCAGAGGACAGACCGTGCACTCCTCATTTGCATCCCGCCCATACCTGGCGGAGCTAAAGACTTCGGGGGAGATCGGACGGGGCGGCCCAGACCGCGCTCATCCCAACTCCAGTGTCGGCCCTCCACGCCTCTGGCGGTGTTAGCGCCGGCCCATGCACCCGGCAACTCTCCCCTCCAAGACCCTACCCCTGCCCTCGACCACTTCTCTTTCCGCACACTACGGGGCCGCCTTGGTCCGAGGGCGCCCCCTCCTGCTTTCGATCCCTATTTCCCTTCTGAGTCCGGCCCGAAGAAGGGTCCGCAGACCCCCGACCTGTGAGCCGCGCTGCGGGAAGGGCTTAATGGCGGCGGTTATCAGCAGGGTCCGCTCCGGTAGGTGAGGGGGAGGGGAGCCCCGCCCCAGAGAGCAGCGCAGGTGGGGGAGGGGCGCCCGGGTTTCGGTGCCTTTGTCCCGGGGGAGGGGGAGGGGCGTTTAACCCTTCCGTGGCTGCAGAAGGACCTGATCAGCTCACCGCGGCTTCGGTGCAGACCCCCGCCCAGGGGCTGTGCCCCGGTGGCCCCCCCACCCAGGTAAGTCCAAGTTCTCTACACGCACCCCCACCCACGCCGCCACGCCCCCTGCACCCCACTCCTCGAGGAGTCCGCCTCTTCCCCTCCAACACTGGCATTTCCCCCGGCTCACCTGCGAAGAAGCCCACAGGGATTCGTAGGAACCGCAGAGTGTGCGGACGGGGGCGGAGGCGGGGGGTCTTAAAGAGGCAGTGACGTCACTGGACCACCGCCCCGGGGAGGGGCAGAGACCCCATTCCAGACCGCGGGCGCGCGAATCTCAACCTCGTCAGCTGGGGTCGCTCGAGTCTGGGGCCGCTGCGCCCGCATGTGGCCCGGGCGCTGGGACCTCAGCTGGCTGACGCCGGCCCGCAGTGGGTCAGGGCACAGGGCATGGGGCTAGAGCTTGGCTCCTGACTCCGCTACTTACTAGTGCTGTGACCCTGGGAACTCACCTAACCTTCCCAAGCTTCCGTTTCATACTCGGAAAAATCGGAGACAACAAGCCCACATTTTACTGTGTAGCTATGTCCTAAGGTAGAAATTAAAGACTTATTATTATTATTTGTTATGTCGTTATCATTATATCCCGGGGCCCTTAAGAAAGCTGCAGTTATTGTTTTTTTTACATTTTATTTTATTATGTTGGTCACCATACATCATTCGTTTTTGATGTAGTGATCCACGATTCGTTGTTTTCGTATAACACCCAGTGCTCCATGCAGTACGTGCCCTCCTTAATACCCATCACCGGGCTAACCCATCCCCCCACCCCCTCCCCTCTAGAACCCTCAGTTTGTTTCTCAGAGTCCATAGTCTCTCATGGTTCGTCTCTCCCTCCGATTTCCCCCCCTTCTTTTTCCCTTCCGAAAGCTGCAGTTATCTTTGAGATGGGTTGTTCGTGTCTGATTCCCACCCCCAACTTCCCGGACTTCAGCATCCACAGGACAGGGCCAGGTCTGCGTCCCTGGGGGTCCCAGCCGCTGGCGCACCGAGTTGCTGCTTGTGGAGCGAATGACTGAACTTAGCGGGCCAGGCGGGGCGGGGCGTCCAAGAGCCGGTGGCGGGGCGGGCAGAGCCGAGGGAGCCGCCCCGGAAGGCGGGGGCGGAGGCGGGGCCGCCGCTGTCCGCCCCGGCCCGCGCGCGGCAGGCTCAGACGGCCACGGCCGCCGGACGCGCACAATGGTTCCCGGTCCGCTGCGTCCGCTGCCGCGGCTCCTCGTGCTGGTGCTCGGGCTGGCGCTGCTGGGCGCGGCGGTCGGGGAGCGAGTGCCAGGTACGCCGGGGGCGGGGCCCGGGCTGGGCGGAAGGCCGCGGGGACCCGGGGAGCCTCTCACCGGGGATCGGGGAGTCGGCATTGGGGACCCAGAGAACGAGGCCGAACTGGGGGGAACTAGGCGGACACGGGGATTCGGGGTTAGGTGGTTTCCAGACACCGCGCTCCCTGGCCAGGAGAGGTTCATCCCGCTCCGAACTTCATCCGCAGTCCCAGCCTCAGTTTCCCCCCTGTTCAAATGGAGGGGCGGCTTCTGTCCTAGTAAGTCCAGACTCGGAAGTAGAGGGAGAAAGTTTGAGGGCGGGATGTCTCCTTCGGTGAGAAGGCACGCCTCCATCCTGTTCAGTACCTGGTCTGTCTGGCCTCAGTGACCGAAGAGTCTCGGGGGGGGGGGGTGGTATCGAGGGCACGGGGGTCTGTACCCTCTATACCATGTGGGGTGCCCCCTTCCATCCGGTGACTTCAGTGCCCAGCTATGCGGGGGGAGGGACTGGGGTCGGGCCCGGTGCCCAGGAGTGAGTCACCCGCCGGCTGCGGGGGGTGGTGGTGTGGGGACCTGATACCCCCCCCCCACAGTGTCCCGCGCTAGGCCCCCCTTGCCCCCACGCTGCTGAGTCCCGGTCGGGCCGTGCGGTCACCTGTGAGGAATGCGGGGGGAGGGCGCCGGTGACTCACGTTATTCGAGCCGGCCGACCCTGACCTCAGCCCCCAGAATAGCCGTGCCCCGCCCCAGCCTCTGACCCGCGGCCCCCTCCCCAGGCACCACCCCCTGCTCTCGCGGCAGCTCCTGGAGCGCGGACCTCGACAAGTGCATGGACTGCGCGTCGTGCCCGGCGCGACCGCACAGCGACTTCTGCCTGGGCTGTGAGTGGGGGGCGGGGGGAGAGGGACCAGGGGCGAGCGGACCCCAGAGTCGGAGAGAGTTTGCGGGGGTGGAGAGGGGAGCAGTGGGCTTCAGATCTGGGAATTAATCAGGAAGGGGGGTGGGAGTTGGGGTGGGGAAGGGATCGGATCAGGGCAGGGGCCAAGGTGGGGGAAAGGCTTGGGGCTCAGATCTAGGGGGCGGGGCTAGTACCGAAAGGGGCGAGGTCTAACTTGGAGTCCTGCCCCCAGGCGCTGCGGCCCCTCCAGCCTCCTTCCCACTGCTGTGGCCCATCTTGGGGGGTGCTCTGAGCCTAGCTCTCGTGCTGGGACTGCTTTCTGGCTTCTTGGTCTGGAGACGGTGCCGCAGGAGAGAGAAGTTTACTAGTAAGTGAGCCAGGCCCGCCCCCCCCCCCCCCCCACCATTCCTCAACATCTCCCCTGCTCTTGACCACGCCTCTTCTTATTTTGCAGCCCCCATCGAGGAGACCGGCGGGGAGGGCTGTCCTGGTGTGGCACTGATCCAGTGACAGTGAGAGCCCTTGCCAGCAGGAGGCCCCACCCACTCACCATTCATTCATTCATTCATTCACTCATTCATTCTGGAGCCCGCTCCCTCACCCGAGACAGCCAGAGCCAGACTCTTCCAACCACAGGGGTGTGGAGGGATGGGGGACTGGTGAATCAGCTCTCCGAGGCCTGGGCCCAGGCTTCAGAGGAGCCTTCCAAGGTGTCTGACTGCCCTGTCTTTGGCTCCAGGACAGGAAAGGAGACCCACGCGGGCTCACACCAGACAGCTGACACTAAGGAACCGCAGCATTTGCACAAGGCGTCCCTCCCTCCACCCCCATGGCCTGAGGGCCAGGCTGACCTGAGGGCCAGACACCAGGCCCCACCCACTCAGATGTACTGAAATTCCACCATGGGGTCTCTGTCTGGGGGGTTAGGGACCTGTTGCTAACACTAGGGGGCTGGCCCTCTAGGGGGGCTGGCCCTAAGACACTGTCCCCCCCAACCCCCAAAGGGGGGGAAATATTTATTTTGGGGAGAGAGTTTGGAAGGGCGGGAGAATTTATTAATAAAAGAATCTTTAACTTTAAATGGTTCGGAGAGTGGCATGATCCCCAGCCCAACTTCCCAGAGCTGGAGGGAGGAGTGAGTCAGCCGCGGGGGTGGGGGTGAGGCTCTGACTCACACATTCTCAATGCCTGAGCCCAGCCTGCCAGGACCTGGCCGGGCCCCTGACCGTTTTTTCCAGGGAAGATTCTGAGAAACCGCAAGCATCCAGCGCCCCAGCCTTCCCACCTTCCTTCCCAAAGGCCCCAGGGTTCCAGACTGAAGCCTTCATTTGCTCAGCAATCTTTATTCAGTTCTGGGGGGAATGCCTCCCTTCCCATGCTCCTGTCCCTCCTGCCCCTCCCTCCCCAGGGCTCTGTGGGATTCAGTGTCCTCCTCTGTAGAGGGTAGGTCCTGGAGCCCAGAGGTCTAGTCTGGAGAATATTTAGGAAAGCTGGTCCCTCAGGAGGGATGCTGGTCTTCTCTGTTGTGGGGAAGAAGGAAGGTGGGCAGAAATACTGCCCACCAGCACTCAGAGCTCCATTATCTCTCCAGCTTGGGTGGCAGGGTAGTGGGGGGTGGGGGTGTCCCCTAGCCTCAGCAGCCGGAGGGCCTCAGGGATCAGGTTCCCAGGGTAGCGCCAGAGAAGCAGCTCAGAGCAAGGGCTCCTGGAAAAGGAAATAACAGCATGGGGCTGAGGCTGGCCTGGAAGAGCCACCTCCCACCAGGTCCAGGTCCCCAAGAGCTCTTGGGCTGCCAGCACCTTCCAAGGAGCCAAGACGGGAAACAACAGAGGTTGGCTAGAAGCTAAAAATAGCAGGATGAGGCAGGGCCTAGAGACTGGCTCCAAGATGGGGTGTGATCCTCCAGAAGGCCCAGACGGTGGATGGTGGATGGTGCCTACCTGAGTGGGGGCAGAGATGGGGGGAAAGCCATGGGGGTGCTGCAGTAAGGGTGGTCATTGTGCAGGCTGAGTCGAGAGAAGTGGGTGGCCATGTTCTCTTCAGAAAGGAACTGTTTTCGCAAGGGCTCCCTGGGGAGAGACAGAAAAAAGGCAGGCTGGGATATTCACATTGGTGGCAGTCTGATGGGGACCTAATGTGACAGAGGTCTTGGGAGTCCCTCCCTGCCCCCAAACTCACTGCTCCTCCTCCAGGCGCCGCTTGGTGCTCATGGGCACAGCTCCTCGGAGAGGGGAGCTGGGAAGAAAAGAAAGCCAGGTGCACTCCACCCTCTTGGCCCCATCCCCAGGATCTGCTCTCCAGTGCCTGCAGTGTAAGCTAGGAAGTCCCCAGACCACCCGTCTCAGCTGACACCTAAGTCACCCCATCTCCCAGCCTAGCCAGCAGCCTGCCTCAGAACTCTCAGCCGTGTCTCAGCTTATGCCCAAGCCCTGCCGACTCGCCCCACCGCGTGTCATCTTGCAGACCAGCCCCGAGCCCACAGCCAAAGCTCCTGGGCCCCTGGGCCAGGCCCACCCAGTGCCCTTACACACACCTCACGTCCTGGGCTCGGGGCGTCCCTGACGCGGCCCGTGAGTCGCGCTGGGCCCGACCTGGGGGGCCTCGTTCCAGGGGCTGCTGCAGGATCATTTGGGTTCGGGGTCCTGCACGCAGAGGGTGGGATCCGGCCGACAGGGCGGAGCCTCAGAGGGCGTGGTCCAGCGCGAGAGGCGTGGTTTTAGGCGCGCGCGGCGGCGAGGTTCTGCGCAGGCGCGGAAGGCGAGCGACGCGGGGCTAGAAGGCCGGTGGGCTCGGCGAGGTGGGGGAGGGGATCTGGAGTAGCGGGGCTGCGGTGGGAGCTACTTCTTGTTGGCGATCTTCACGGCGGTCACCTTGGATCCTGAGGCTCTGGGTAATACTCGGCGGCCGCCTTCGCGCCGGGACGGCTGGCGGTGTTGGGGCTGTGCGGTGCCCCAAAGGGGAACCGCTCGCGGGCACGTCCAGACGCGTGAAGCTGCGTCGCGCTGAGCACTCTGGGATTTGTAGTTCTCCACATGGAGCGAGCTGTGCCATACGCTGTACCTCTGGGTCAGGTGAGGCGGGCGTGGTGCGCGGTGCATTCTGGGGTTTGTAGTCCATGCCCCGTTCGGAAGGGGCGGCAAGGAGTCGTGCCCTGAGCTCTGTTTTGCGTGGGACTCGGACTGTGACCCGGGAGCGGGAGGGTAACGCAGCAAGACCTTAGGGGCCTAACGTGAAAGTAGGAGGGTAGGGATTAGAAGTCAGTATGTTTTTCTGTACTGGAGTAATGGAGCCACTTTTTAAGCGCTTATTATGAGGCAGCTGTATGCGAAGCTCGATACAGGAGCTCAGACACCTGTGACAGTCTCCCGTGAGCTCCATTTGACACTTGAGGAACCTTGGAGGCCAGACTGGGTGCTTGCTCAAGGTCCCGGTAGACGTCATGCCTCAGGTGCCCGCTTCCTCACCCTGTTCTTGGAGCAAGCCCTGGGTCTCAATGGGCAGGCACGCACTTGGTGGTTCGCCTCAAAGGATGGCTGAGCGATCTGGGCAGTGAGAGGCCAGACAGGCGGCAGGGGAAGCAGGAAGGAGTCTGACTCGCAGGTCTTAGATGTCCCAGGTAGCCTCCATGCAGCCTCTCCCCACAGATGGAAGTGTTTCAGGCCCTGCAGCGGCTCCACATGACCATTTTCTCCCAGAGTGTCTCACCCTGCGGGAAGTTCCTGGCAGCTGGCAACAATTATGGGCAGATAGCCATCTTCAGGTACCCTCACCCCGGCTCCCACCACCCGGTAGCTCTAGCACTTGTACCCCCTGGGACTGATGCCCCCTGCTTCTGACTCTCAGGCTGCCCTCCCCTCTCCCTTCAGCTTGTCTGCTGCTTTGAGCTCTGAGGCCAAAGAAGAAAGTAAGAAGCCTGTGGTCACATTCCAAGGTGGGTGCAGCCATTGAGTCTGGCTTAGAGAACCCCCGGGTAGGGGAGGGGAACAGGACAGGGTCACTCAGGTCCTGCATTTCCATCTAGCCCATGATGGACCCGTCTACAGCATGGTCTCCACTGATCGACATCTGCTCAGTGCTGGGGATGGGGAGGTGAAGGCCTGGCTTTGGGCAGAGATCCTCAAGAAGGTAAGGAGTGTGGAACTGGGGGACGGGCTGGGGTTCCTGGTCCCAGAGAGCCTCTGACATGATCCAGTGTTTCCCTCCATGAAGGGCTGTAAGGAGCTGTGGCGGCGTCAGCCCCCATACAGGTGAGCTAGGGCCATGTGGGCAGAAGGTACTTGGGGGTGAAGGTACCGCCTCATCAGAGCTAACCTCGCTTTCTCTCTCCCAGGACCAGCCTAGAAGTGCCTGAGATCAATGCTTTGCTTCTCGTCCCCAAGGTCTGATCCCTTTGTGACTGGGGCTCTACTCTGCCCTGTTCTTGGTCCAAACTTAAAAGCCTTTCCCCTGTTCCTGTCCTGATTCAACATTGACTTGTGATTCCACCTTGCCTTCTTCTGTAGGAGAATTCTCTCATCCTGGCAGGGGGAGACTGTCAGTTGCATACGATGGACCTCGAGACTGGGGCCTTCACAGTGAGCAAGCCATGGAGCTGGGGTGGTCAGGGCTGGATGGGAGTAGGGGCATTCTTCCTGGATCTCCTCCTGACAGCAGCCCTCCTCCTGCAGCGGGCCCTCCGGGGCCACATGGACTATATCCACTGCCTGGCACTGCGGGAGCGGAGCCCTGAAGTGCTGTCGGGTGGCGAGGATGGAGCCGTGAGACTTTGGGGTAAGTTAGTGTCCGGTTGGAGGGAAAGATGAGATGGCGGCGAGGGAGATTGGGGCCAGCCGGGCTCTTCTCATGGTTCTTTCCCCACAGACCTCCGCACAGCCAAGGAAGTCCAGACCATCGAGGTGTATAAGCATGAGGTGAGGGCATGCCCCATGCCCTGTCCTCCCTTCCACCTTCCTAGGCATCCCCTGTATCTTCATCTCCTTCTCTCTTCCCGTCCTTTCCCTTAGGAGTGCTCGAGACCCCACAATGGGCGTTGGATTGGATGTTTGGCAACTGACTCAGACTGGATGGTGAGCAGGGCGAGGTGTAGAATGGGGTGACCGCTCCGGGCCCTGCCAGCTGAGGGCCTGAGCTTACAGTGGCTGGGGATCCCCACCTTTCTGCCCAGGTCTGTGGAGGCGGCCCAGCACTCACCCTCTGGCACCTCCGATCCTCCACACCCACCACCATTTTCCCCATGCGGGCGCCACAGAAACACGTCACCTTCTACCAGGACCTGGTGAGGCCCTCTGTCTTGCTTCTGCCACCTTTGCCCAGTTCCCCTCTCCAGTCCTGACCCCCGACCCGCCTCCTTGCCCTCCACAGATTCTGTCTGCTGGCCAAGGCCGCTGTGTCAACCAGTGGCAGCTGAGTGGGGAGCTCAAGGCCCAGGTGCCTGGCTCCTCCCCAGGGCTGCTTAGCCTCAGTCTCAACCAGCAGCCTGCAGCACCCGAGTGCAAGGTGGGTTCTGCAAGGGGCTGTGGGGGTCCGGGGGGCCACATATGTGGACAGGCCAGTCACCCCTGTCTTGCCTCCAGGTCCTGACAGCTGCAGGTAACAGCTGCCGGGTGGATGTCTTCACCAATCTGGGCTACCGCGCCTTCTCCTTGTCCTTCTGACCTCTGGCAACACCTCTTCCATCCCAGGGATTTGGAGTGCTTTTTTCTTTCTTTTTTTTTTAATAAAGAAATTTTCAGGCTATTTTCCCATTCATGTTCTTCCCAAGAATGGAGGCCAAGTCGGTGTAATGATTTTTATATATTACTCTGTTTGATCTTGATACATAAATACCCACCCCCATCTCTGCCCTGGAGCATGGCAGACCCAGGGTGCTTAGAAAATATAGGTCTGTATAGATTGAAAACTCAGCTCTGCCTCACCTGCCCCGCCACCCACCTGGGGCCCTTGGCCCCCAAAGCTGGCCCCTGCTCCCATTGAGCCTTTGCCCAGCTTCCTGGGGCGGGGAGGGCACCCCCTCTGGAAGACAATCAGGGCCCTGGTGCTACACTGGCCAGAAGAGGAAAGTGAACCAGAGGGCATGGGCGGCCTCCTTCGCCCAGCCTTCAGGTCCTTCGGAAGAGATTGCTCAGGAAGCCGCCGGCGGACCCAGGGCCCAGGCGCAGCGAGAAGCGCGGTGCGGCGCGACGTGGGGCAGATCCGGCTGCACTCAGCTCCTTCTGGCGCTGCGAGCGCAGCTGCTTGCCGATCACCACCTGCATGTCGTCCTGCGGGTCCGGCAGCCGGCGGGAGGAGGCGGGGTGGTCAGCGCACTGGCCCCGCCCCTTCCGGCTCCCGCTGCCTCAGGCCCCCGCCCCTCACCTGCCAGGCCTCCAGCTCTTGCGTCAGCGCCACCTTCTGGCGGATAGTGCGAAGCAGCTCCCGGGAGAGCGAGTCCCGCTCCAGAGAGACGCGGCTGAGCTCCAGGGACAGTTCCAGCGCCCTGCAGGCAAGAGGGGCAGAGAGTGGGTCCTAGGGCGCTCGGGCCTCAGCGAGCGGGGGTGGCGGGACGCTGCGGGACCCGGACGGGAGTAGTGCCGCTAACACCGGACGCAAGGTTGGAGGGCTCCTGGTGGGTGGGGTAATTATATCACGTGTGGGGGAATCGAAGGCCTAGGGTGCCCTGTAGTCCCACTGGGGCTATGGTGGATGGTGGGAGAAGCTCACTTGTTCACAGCTTCATCCCGATCCGAGAGGGCGCCGCTAAGGGCCTCCTCGGGGTCCTCCTGTGTCCGCAGCTCCTTCTGCCTCTGCAGCTCCTCCCGCAGGGACTGTAACTCTGCCCGCTGCAGCGTGATCTGTGGGCAGGGGAAGGTGAAGAGAAGCAGGTAGGCCTCTAGATCTCCCAGCAGCCAGGGCTTCGGGTCTCTAGGCCCTCCCCTGCCTGCTCCACAAACACTCGGGGCAGCCGTGGCCTGTGCTGGAGATGAATCTTCTGAGCCCCAAGGCTGGTGCAGGATGGGGTGGGGGCAGGGCCGGATGGGTGGTATAAGCCTGCAGAAAGGATGCTGGGAGAAGCACTAGGAGGTGGGAGAAAGGAGGGGAATGCGGCCCAGGAAGACTTCCTGGAAGAGGTGGCGTATAGGCTGGTTTCTGAAGCATGACTACAAGTTTGTTGGGATGAAGATAGATCCAGGTAGAGGGGGAATTAGTGCGCAAAATCTCAGAGGTGTAGATGGGCAAGAGAAACTGGCCTTGGGAAGGGGTCTACATCCAGCGCTATGCTCCCACTCCCACACCTCATCCTGCAGCCGGGCCACTTCGGCCTCCTTCTCCTCTAGTATCTCTCCTGGCCTTAGAGATGCTCGCTTCTTGGGAGGCTCCAGGCTCTCCTCTTGGGGTGAAGGCTGGTGGCTGAACGCCTCTTGGATCTCAGGGGACCAAGTGTTCTGTTCGCCAAAGGAATCGGTCAGTGAGGTGTCGGACCTCCTGGGAAAAGGAAGAGGGGCGGAGTCTGCATGGCACGTGGGGGCTAGTGGGCCGCGAGCTCACCGGGGCGTCCCTGTGTCCGTCCGCTTTCTGGTCCTGGTCGCCATCGAAGCTATGAGCAAGCTCCGACTGCAGTGAGGCTACCGACACGTCGGCGTCCTGAAGGCGCGACTCCTCCTCCAGCTCCGAGACGCGCCTCTGCAGCCTCCGCAGCGCGCTCAATGCCTCCCCGGACTCGGAGCGCGCGCGTTCCAGCTGCGGAGGGACGGGAGGGACAGACAGAAGGACAGAAGCGTGGGCAGTCAGCCAGGTGCGCCGGGCGCCTTCATCCCGCCGCCGGCCTACAGGGGGCGCCGGCGCGCCACCCAGAGCCAGGCAGTCCTGCTTGTCGGAGCACCCCAGGGATCCTGCTCCCACCCCCAGATCGCTGGGCGGCCTTGGGCCTAGCAGTTCCCCTCGGCAGATACCAACTTCCTCGTCTATAAAGCAGGGCGCGGACAGGTGCCCTGGCTTTAAAGTTTCCCATCACCCTCCTTCCAGCCCCACCCCATCAGGTCACCTGGCGGAGCCCCGCCCCCTTCCCCGACCGGTCGGCCTGCTACTCGTTAATGCCGTCATCCAGTGTTTATTGATCCTTCCTTCTAAGCCCGCGCTGTGCTGAGTGCCTCACCCTCACCGCGGCTCTCTACCATTCCGATCCCCTCTCACAGACAAGGAAATTGAGGCTGGGCGTCCCACAATAGTAGGAAGGGGTGTTGGGTAAGGGCCCACGTTATTTCACCACAAAGTGCAAGATTCTGAGATCTCAAATATCAGGCCATGCTGCCTCTTGTCATTTCCTTTTGTCCATCTCCACTGCCCCAGACCTGGTCCAAGCCCCCGTCATCTCTGGCTTCAGCCTACCCCCTGGCCTCCTAACTGCCAGACTCTAAAGGCAGACCACCCCTGCTCAGTCACCTTCCTAGGCTCCCACTTGCCCTTGGGCTAATGCCTGTGCTCTCTTGGCCCAGCTTCTGGGGCTCCCCGGATCCCTCTCTGGCCTCATTTCCCAGGAAGCCCCGAGGCAGTGGCCCATGCCCTGGCCAGATGCACCCCCCTGCCCTCACCTCCAGGCTATGCTCCCGCTTCTCCCGCCTCAGTAGCAGCAGCTCCTCGTGGGTGGCCTGTAGCCTGCCCTGGCCCTTCTCCACCTCCTCACGCAGGCGTCGGATCTGGGCCTCCAGGTCCTGCCGGCGGCTCTGCAGCATCTGGTTCTGGGGAGAGACTTCAGAGCTGGAGGGGAGGTGCTGGGCCAGCCCCGGATCACCCCCAGCCCCAGCTGGCTCTCACCTCCCCCTGCAGACTCTCCAGCCGCGTCCTCAGCTCTGCTCCTGCCAGGACCTGAGCCTGGCACTGCCCCCGAAGGCCATCCAGTTCTCTCTGAAGCTCGTGCTCGGTCTGCGAGGCCTGTGGGGGGTGGGGGGGGGAAGACAGTGGAGCCCTCAGCTGGCCTTAAGCCTTGACCCCAAGCCCAGTGCACCAACCCCCACACTGGGACACAGGCATCCGCCCTCATTCTGCCAGGGACACAGGGTTGGTTCTCCCACCTGGGCCAGCTGCTGGCTGAGCCGGAGGTTCTGCTCGCTGAGCTCACTGAGGGCCTGCGCCCGCTCACGCCCACTGCCCTGCTGCTCGGCGCGCTGCTCTCCCAGCTGGGCCCGCAGGGCCTCCACGTCCCCCTCCAGCTCCACAGCTCTGGCCTCCCATTCTGCGCCCCGCGCTGCCAGGCCCCGGCGGAGCTCATGGTTCTCCTGCTGCAGCCGCTGTGGGGGCCGGGACAGAGGGGGTGAGGCTGGAGTGAACACACACACAGATGCAAAAGGGGTCCAGGCGGGTCTGAGACAGGCGTGGAAGCAAGAGGGAGAAGCAGGCAGAGAGTGAAAACCAGAGCCTTGGAGGCGAGGGGGAGTGGAGAGGTTTCCAGGTCAGGCAGGAGGAGCTGACCTGGGACCAGAGGAGAGTGGGGCTCCCTGATGGCCGCTCACCTCTGTCTGCTGCCTGGGCTTCTGGACCCGAAGTTGCAGGCGCCGTTTTTGGCGCCTGAGTCTGGCAGAATTTAAGCCCCGGCCCATGGCCTCGCCAACTGATGTTCCAGGGGCTTTGGAGGTTCAGCCTCTGCTCAGCCCCTCTCCCCCAGCTCCTCTCGGCCAGCTCCCTCTAATTAACCCTGGCCAGCCCCGCCTGGGCCCTGCGCCTCTGCATGCCCTCCCCAAAACCTGTCCAACCAGCAGGGGGACGCTCTTGGCACACCCAGGTGCCCAGCTTGGGGAGGCAGGCACGTCGGGGGGCCAGCTTCTCGCCCCCACTCTCTATAAACTCTCAAAGCAGGAAGGCGGTGCCAACCATATGCTGCTCTAAATACCAGCAGGTACTCCTGCCGGGCCCCGTGCTAGCACTTTCCTGGTACCATTTCATTTAATCAACCACAGTTAGAATTGTTAATGTACTTATTTTATATATGAGTAATCTGGGGCTCAGAGAAGTTAAATGCCTGGCCCAAGGACACACAGTAAATCAGTGAGGCAGGGATTCCAACCCAGGTGGCCAAACTCTTAACCAAATATTGTGGGGGCAACACAGCTCTCGGATTAAATCCCCAGGTTCAGGGTCCAATTGTCTTGGCTGGCGCCCTGCTCTGCTGCTGCTTTGTGATTGAACAAGTCCCTTAATACCTCTGGGTTCCAGGCACCTAGCCATCCGTCCAGTACTTTCTGAGCTCCTCCCGTTGTGGGGTCTGGCTATGTGCAGTACGCGAGACCACCAAGTTCCCAGCCTCCAGCAGCTTAAACTCCAGAGAGTCACAGGCAAACGGACACATGCTCGAACTTGGTCATTTCAGAGGGAATGTTAGGGCTGTAAAGAAACTCTGATGAAGAAGAGTGGGGTACGTTGGGGGGTCCTTTAAAGAGAAAGTGATGTTTGAATTCACACCTAAAGCGTAGGAAGGAAGAGGGCTACACCAAGGATCTGCAGGTGCAAAGGTCCTGAGGGAACACACGTGGGTTCCTCAAGGAACTGAAAAGAGGTCCTAGGGGAGGATGGCTGTGTGGCCGGCCGAGGCCCTCGCGCGGGGACTTTCGGGCCCTGGTGAAGAGTCTCAGTGTCATTTTAAGTGTGATGGCGAGCCGTTGGGGGATTTTAGGCAAGGACTGAAATGATCCGATTTGCAATTCTTGAAGATCCCTCTGGCTGCCCTAGAATGGAGCATGGAGAATGGGCTGCCAGGGGCCAGTGGAAGCTGCAGATGAGTGAGGAGGCGGCTGTGGTGCTGGGGCAGAGGTGCTGTTGGCTGCGGCCAGCTGGGAGGCTCAGAGACCACGGGAAGTGGGTGGATTCGAGATCTAGTTTAGAGGTGAAATCCACAGGGCTTGCAAACGTGGGAGAAGAGAGGTCATGAGATGCTTGGACTCTGGTCCTGAGAAGATGGGAAGCCAGGATGAGGACCACCAGTGATGGGGTCAGAGTCAAGAGTGCCACTTATGTTGAGATGCCCATTAGGTGGCCTGGGGAGGAAGTGAGGGGCATAAACTCCCCATCTCAGGGGCAGTGGTTGGGGTTATACGGATGCTGGAGTCAGTGGTGTCCAGGGTATCTAGGGGGCCAGATGTGACCCTTGGAATGACTGTGTGACTGAGGACAGCCTGGGCAGAGGGAGGAATTCTTCTACTTCCCAGGATTAGGCGAGAATTGACGGAGATAATGCACGGAAGGGGCTGAGCCCAGAGCAAGGCAGGGAGGAGAAACCCGATAACTCCTGGCTGGGCTTGCGCTATCCTCTCGAGGAGCCAGACCCAAGATTCAGAGAAGGCCAGTGGCTGGCCCAGGGTCACACAGCCAGGCAGAGGTCTAAACCCAGATCTCGAGCCCCTCTGTCCTCAGAGCCCCTGTTCTTAACTGCCAGCAAGACTGGGCCATCCCCCTGCCTGGCTTTCCTCCCCCTGCCCACCTGCCTCCCACCTGCCCGCCCACCTGGACCCTCCTACCTGTCCTCCATCTGCTCACCCTGTCCCCTGTCCCACCCCTGCCCTGTGCCACCAGCTCACTTCCTCACGCTCAGAGTGCTGGGCGCTCAGTGTCTCCAGCTGCCGCTGTAGCTCCTCATTGCGCTCCAGGAGCATCTTGCCAAGCTCTGCGGCCAACAGCAGGTCCTTCTCCTTCTGCTGCAGCTGTAGGGCCAGGTCCTCAGGCTCCTCGGGCCCTGGGCCCCCTCCCAGGAATGAGTCCCGCCTTTCCAGCACAAAGGGGAAGAAGCCCTCATTGCCACTGGGGGAGGCACCTCCAGAGAGCAGCCCCGACAGGAAGCTTGGTCCTTGTGGGGAGCTCATGGCACCTGCAGCATCTGTGGGCACAGGTGCATCAGTGGGAGGAGGCAGCTGCCGCACACTCTGTTCTGCGGCCCATTGGGCCTTGCCCCCTGCTGGTCAACACCTGGCCCTCTCAGTACCGCAGCCAAAGCCTCCCTGGGCCATGCAGGGTTAATGACCTGTGTCTTGGCCACCCGGCTCCGTTAATGTCCCCAGGGTAAACTGAGGCAGGGAGCACAAGGAAATGAGCTGCCGTTGCCCCAGTGCCCCAGGACCGCAGGTGCCCCCCACTACTGACAGTGCCCCCCACGGCCCACACCTTAGCTGTTCTGGCTCCCAGTCCCTCACCAGCTGGGAAACTCTTCCTAGAACGCAAGTTCTAAGAGACTCAGGACTCAAGATGAGCTCAGTCCCTTCCCCTCCCAAGAATACAGGCCTTGGGAATTTAGGTGTGCGGACCCCTCCTCTTTGAGAAGCCCAGGTCCCTGGCCCCCTGCCCTCCCAGGTATCCTGGTCCGTTTTCCTCTTTTCTCAAGATCCAAGTGTTTTCGTCCCCTTGGAACTCAGGTGCCCAGATCCAGTCCTCCCATTCTGGAGTGTTGGCCCCACTTTCCCAGGGGCCCCGGGTCAGGCCCAGGGCAGGGCCAAATAACAGGTTGTGCCAGCAGACTGCGCCCGCCACTCCAGGTTTCTGTTTACTTCCCTGCTCACCCCTGGGGACGGGAGCCTGGTGGCGCTCTCCTAGGGCTGCTTAGGACCCAGCCATTCAGGGGCTCAGAAGGAGGAGACACACCAGACTTCGCTGGCACCCTCCCCACCTCCAGCCCTCTGGAGGTCCCCCCACCCCTTACACACACACGCACGCACACACACACCTGTCCCTTCCTCCTGAGGTGTCCAAGCCCAGCCCTATCCGCAGGACCCAGTTGTCGCGGTTGTCCCAGCACA
Source organism: Mirounga leonina (assembly GCF_011800145.1). Lineage (NCBI taxonomy): Eukaryota > Metazoa > Chordata > Mammalia > Carnivora > Phocidae > Mirounga > Mirounga leonina. Next base: position 23,598,889 of record NW_023270453.1, read on the forward strand.
GCGGGGACCCAGAGTCTTCCTGAGGTGGCCCCTGTGGGCCCCCGTGGGCCCGACCCCGCTCTAGAGACCCGGGGACGCCCCTCCTCCTCCTCCTCTCGCTTCCTCGCACCTCCTCGCACCGAGCTGCTGTTTAGGACCTCGACCCAGGCGTCTGGGTCCCCAGCCCCTCGATCCCCCGGCCCCAGGCGTCCGAAGCTCAGCGACCACCTACTTTCCTGCCCGTGCCCCCCGCTTGCCAGCCCCAGGAGTCAGGCCCGACCACCCTACCCCCGGCGCCCGCTCGCCCCGACTCTGTCCTGCCCGAAGTTCCAACGGCCCCTGTCCTCGGGCGCCCCCCAGGTTCTCACCCACCGACGCCGGCCGGGCTCCCTCCAAGGTCCCCGCGGTCCCCGATCCCCTCTTCCGGAGGCGGCACCAGGTGCCCGGCCGGCGCAGGTGAGGGGGCGGTGCCGCGGGCGGGACTGGGGCGCCCCCTGGCGGCCGGAATGGCCCGGCGGGGCTGAAGAAAAGTCGCCTCCACCCAGCTCTGCGGCACCGACCCATCTTGCTGCCGTCAGAAACCATGGGCCCCATTAATTGAGCACCTGTGGGGTGCAGGTGACGCTGAGCACAGACGTCAGCTCCTTTCCCCTCACAACTGCCCTGTGGGATAGGACATTACTGAGAATGACAACAAGGACAAATATAACGTATTAAGCACTCTGCTAAGTAAGTTCTTTTATGGGCACAAGTGGTTTCCTTTTATGACATCCTAAGGAAGCAGGAACTGCTATTATCCTATTTTACAGATGAGGAAGCTGAGGCTGAGGGGGGACCCCTAACTCGCTTGGGCTACACGGACAGAACTTGAATGTGAACCTCAGAAGTGTGACTTGAGGGTGTGTGCTAATTAATTCCCGTGCTGAGACCTCAGCGTGTGTGCCTCTGAACTCGGGGCTCTCAGTTTCGAGGTGGCACGGGGCTGGACCCCATGCCCCAGTCCAAGGACAGAGGACTCGGTGTGGAGACCAGGAGGATTCAGGGCCGGTCCAGCCCAAGGCAGCCTGGGCACGCGGGGGATGAGTCCCTCCAGACTCCCAGCGCTCCCTGGCCCGCGGTCCGGGGCCTCCTGGCCTGGGGGGCAGGGACAAAGGGAGAGCTGGAACAGTTGGTGTGCTGGTAGCTCTTCCACAACAGGCTTTCTGGGGAAAAAGAAAGCCCCAGTTTGTTGACTTGGCAGTTTCTGAGGTACTGTGCTCCCTGCCTGGCTGATTTCAAGCTACCGAGGACATTACTGAATGTGAAGTTGGGCAGAGATGCGCACTATTGGCGTTTGTCAGCTGGGGGCACCTGGCTGGCTGTCGGGACTCCTGAGTCTTGGGGGACGGGGGCCTAGCTGCCTGGGTTCTAGAGAAATAAGGAAGATGGGAGCTGGACCTCCTGACTTGTGGGAAAACGGGTGCAAGGACTCGTTGGAGGGGTGGTTTAGGGGCTGGGACTGCTGGGTCCCAGGAGGGCTGGGAGAAGGTTTCCCGCCAACGCAAAGGAGGGGTGCCCATTTCCTTTGCAAAGAGGTCTGAGGGCTGCATGTGAGGCCTGGTGAGGCCACCATTGTTTTGCCACAGCACTGTGACGACAGCCTGGTGGACTTTGGAGATGCCTCAGTCTCCCCTTGGTGCCACCACCTGACCCCTCCAAATGCCAGGGTCACCCGGAGCCCCACCCACACCCATACTTAGCACACAGTCCCTGAGCCCCCCTTCTGCCAGGCAGGGGGCTGGACGCACCTGGGGATGAAGTGGTCAAGGCCTTCCTCCCAGGACGTTCGAAGCTCCACCCAGCAGCTGGGAGGGGGCATAGACCTATAAACCAGAAACGAACCCATAAAGCAATACAGCACAGGAGCTTGGCTCATGGACACTGGCATCAATGGCTTCAGGCCAAATCCCAGTTTGGCCATACGTTAGCTGGGCGTGCCTGGGTCATTTAGCTCATTAACCTCTGCAGCCCTCACTTTCCCTGTCAGTTGCTAGCTTAGAGGGTTGTGGGGCTTAAGGAAGGGTTAAGTCCTGCTGGTGGCCCTCAGCAGGGCCATAGCAAGGCTGCAGAGATGACTCACCACCCACGTGTATCTCCTCCTCACCGCCACCCTGTGAGGTCATACCATTCTCGGACCCAAAACCAGCTCAGGGACGCCCAGTGATCCGCCTGTGCCTGCAGTGGGAGGCCCCTCAGCCCAGTTTGCCTGGCACCCAGTCCCAGTCACTCTTTGGATGTTTGAATCAGCGCCCTGCCTCATCTGGACCCAGGAATTCTGGCCTCCAGCTGCCCAGCCCCTTCCCTGCCCCTCGGCTCCCCTCCCCCAGCCTCCTCGCTGATTCCAGGAGGAAAATGGATCAGAGGGGCAGAGTGGCCCCAGGGAGGCCCCAGGGAGGCTGGGACATAGCCAGCGAAGGGAGGGGAAGATCAGCCAGCCCTTACACGTGCTCCAGCCAGCCCTCCGACAAGCCCGCTGTCTGGAGCCTCCAGGCCCATGCTCACCCTAGAACGCTCTCCCCCACCTTCCCCAAAGCCTGTTGGGCTCCTGCTATGCCAAGTCTTGGCTCCAAGGTCTGCTCCCTGGGGAAGACTCCACAGACCTCACAGAGCCGTGGGCAGTCGATGCTGGCATCCAGAGGCCAGCAGATGCCCCCTGCCATAGAGGCAACCCCGTGGGAATGGCGCAGGTCCAGACCAAGGGGCCTGCAGGCTTTTACGACATAGACAAAGTCTATGAACAATAAGTAGTATTGTTGGGAGCACTTTAAACCTCTATATAAAATAGTTCACACTGAATGTGTTGTTCTGCAGCTTGCTTTTTCCTTTTAACCTGATGTTTCCAAGTTTCTTCCCATCTAAAAAAACCCACACAAAATAAAAAACTCAGCTTTATGGAAGTAGGTATTTGTTTCTTAAGTCTGCTGTAATCAATTACTACAAACTGGGTGGTTTAAGCAACAACGATTTATTGTCTCATAGTTCCAGAGGCCAAAAGTCCAAAATCAAAGTGGGGGCAGGGTTGGTTCCTTTTAGAGGCTCTGAGGATGAATTCTATTCTGTGCCTCTCTCCTAGCATCCGGTGGCTGCCAGAGACCCTGGATGTTCCTTCGCTAGGAAGAGTACCTCTCCAACCTCTGCCTGCCTCTTCACATGGCCTCCCCCTCTGGGTCTTCTCTGTGACCCTGGGTCTCAGATCTCTCTCTACTTTCTCTTATAAGGACACTATTCATTGATGTAGAGCCCATCCTAAGTCCAGGATGGTCTCATTGTGAGATCTTTAACTTACAACTGCAAAAATTCTATTTCCAAATAACAGCACATTCTCAGGGACTGGAAATTGGGACTCGGACATCTGTTTTTTGGAGACACAATTCAACCCACTACAAGGAATAATTATTTATTTATTTATATATATTTTTTTGGAGAGAGAGAGCGTGCGAGCAGGGGAGGGAGGGGCAGCAGGATAGGGAGAGAGAGAATCCCAAGCAGATTCCCCCCTGAGCACTGAGCACGGAGCCCGACACCGGGCTCAGTCTCACGATCCTGAGATCATGACCTGGGCCGAAATCAAGAGTGGGACACTCGGGCACCTGGGTGGCTTAGTTGTTAAGCATCTGCCTTCAGCTCAGGTCATGATCCCAGGGTCCTGGGATTGAGCCCCGCATCGGGCTCCCTGCTCGGCGGGAAGCCTGCCTCTCGCTCTCCCACTCCCCCTGCTTGTGTTCCTGCTTTCGCTATCTCTGTCTCTGACAAATAAATAAATAAAATCTTAAAAAAAAAAAAAAAAAGAAGAGTGGGACATTCAACTGACTGAGCCACCCAGGTGCCCCAGGAATAATTTTTATATAATAAAACTCACCAAGTTTAGTGTTTCATTTGATGAGTTTTTAACAAATATATGTGGTGGTGTAACTCCTCCCACAATCATGGTAGAGAGCACTTTCTTCATCCCCAGAGTGCCCCAAGCCCCTTTGCTCTCTCAGGCTCTCTCCCGTATCTTGTCCCCAGCGACCACTGATCCGCTTTCTGTCACTATCATTTAGTCTTTTCCAGAATGCTCTCTAAATGGAATAATGTATGGTGTGTGGTCTTTTGCGCCTGGCTTCTTTGACTTAGCATAATGCTTCTGAGATCCATCCATGTTCTATGTATCAGTGGAATCAATCATTTTGAAAAATTTCAAACCTCAAGAAAAGTTGCAGGAATAATATAATGAATACCCTCCATGTAGGCTCACGATTGTGAACATTTTGCCACATATGCTTTATCTCTCTCTTACACAGCACATACCCGCACACATTTTGCTAAACCATTGACTACCTCAGCTGGCATCTCCTGAGGGCACAGATATTCTACGTAATCATGTACCATTATCACATGTGACAAACTGAACAGTGATAAAAAAGATACAATAACCTTACCCAGTATACAGCCCATGTTCTAATGTTCCCGGTAATGCCCTTTTTAGACGATGTTTTCTTTGATCCAGGATGAAATCAAGGACCACATTTAGCTGTCATTTCTCTCAAGTCTCCTTTAATCTAAAATAGTCCATTGGGGCTCCTGGGTGGCTCAGTTGGTTAAGCGCCCAACTCTTGATTTTGGCTCAGGTCGCGAGCTCAGGATCATGAGATAGAGCCCTCCCTCCCCCTGTTGTGGGCTCTGCACTCAGGGGGAGTCTGCTTCTCTCCCTCTCCCTCTGCCCCTTCCCCTGCTCGTGTTCTTGCTCTCTCTCTCAAATAAATAAATAAACCTTTTAAAAAATAAAATAAGATAGTCCGCTTGTTGGGGCACCTGGCTAGCTCAGTTTATAGAGTATGCAACTCTTGATCTTATAGTCATGGGTTCAAGCCTATGTTGGGTGTAGAGCCTACTTACAAAAAATAGTAAAAATAGTCTGCTTGTCTTTTTATGTGTCTTTCAGGACATTGATTTTTCTTTTTTAAGGACTCTGTGGGGCGCCTAGCTGGCTCAGTCAGTGGAGCGTATGACTCTTGATCTTGGGGTTGTGAGTTTGAGCCCCATGTTGGATATAGAGATTACTTAAAAATGAAAACATCTTTTAAAAAAAGGACTCCAGGCAGCTGTTTTCCAGAATGTTTCTGAGATTTATCCCTAAAGATGCACCTGGATGTAGTTTGTTAATAGCTGTATGGTTTTTCATCCAATGTTTATGCCCCGATTTATTTCTCAACTCTTCTATCAGTGAAGGACTTCATCTTTTGGCACTTTTTCAGTGTTATAAACAACATTCTAATGCACATCGTTGTACACAGACCTCCATGGACACGTGGGTGGGAGTCTCATGCTGTTATCCATCTAGAAGAGTGAATCAGTGGGGGGAGGTGTTCCGTTGTTCTCCCGCTGCTGCATAATGACCATTCCACACTTAGAAGACTTCAAGCAATTATCTGGTTTTCTATTTCACAGTTTTGAGGGTGGGCTGGGTTCTGCTGCAGATTCTTGCTGCTGGGCTCTCGTGCAATTGCACGTAAATAGTGGCTGGGGCTGGGGTCATCAGAAGTCTTCTTGGTTCCCACATCCGAAGCCCAGGCTGGATGGCTGGGTCACTGGATCAACTGGGGCCAGTCGGCATTTCCCTCCCCACATGGCCCTTGCCTGTGGCCTGCGTGGATGTCCTCATGGTATGGCTATCCCAGACATGGCAGCTGCTTGCCCCAGCACAAGGGTTCAAGGGGCCTGGGTAGAAGCTGCAAGGCTTCTCAAGACTCAGCCTTGGAGGTTGAGAACCTCAACCCCGAGGACCATCGTTTCTATGGCATTCTACTGATCAAGCCGCTGGGGCCAGCCCAGGCTCCAGGGGAGAGGATTTGATTCCACCTTTCAATGGGAGGAGTAACAAAGAATTTGCCGCCATCTTTTATCCACCACGGAGATTATGCTCTTTAGCTTTATTAAATATGGCCAAACTGGTTTGCAAAGTGTAGGTATTAATTTATACTCTGTAATAAAGAGTCTGACTCCATTTTTGATGTTTGATAGTTGACAGCCTTAAAGCCACATGCCTCCCTCTTCCCCTTGTGCTCCACATCTGGGCAAGCCAATAAGAAGGCCCTGGTGTTCTCTCTCTGGCACTGGATTGGAAATTTAAATCAGGGAACCCCTGGCCAGTGTGGAGGGGCCCTCAGCCCAGCCCCCCCCCCCACCAGCCATAATGAGAGCACTTCCTTGCTCTCTCAAGCCATTTCAGATCTGCTTGGGGGCTGGCCATGCTCCCCATAGAAAGCCTCATTATGTCAGTAATCAATCTTGTCATAGTCTCTTGGTGTGAGTGGCCTCATCAGTCTTCACATTTGAACCAAATTTTGTGTGAAGATTTGATCCCATAGTGGGGCAACCATGAAATACACTCCTGACAACAGCACATGAGTTTCACCTGCCTCACATCTGGCTACAACTTGGCATCATCAGACTTTTAGATTTCTGCCAATCTGATGGTAAACATGGTGTGAAATAATAGGGAAAAAAATGTGTGTCTATATCTGTATATCTATATATCTATATATGCCCCCAGTTGCTGGCACAAAGTTCCTAAAACCCTTATAAATCAGGGTGCCAGGGACACAAGGTTTTCATTACAGTTGGTGTCGGGGAACTGGGATTTGCTAGAATGGCCCTGACTCACAGAAACATGGTTTGGGAAGAGAAAGGCAAAAAGGTGGGTGACAAGCAAGGAGCCTCTGATTCCTACACCCATGGTATGGAGCAGCACCTGTCCTGCACTCAGTCACTCCAGGTAAGAGTTACCAACTCCCTGAGAGCTGGTTCACTGGAGGCATACGGAAATTCAAACTAGTAAGGAAAAGGCAAAATATTTAATCCCTTGGTTATCTGTAAAAGTTAAAATGCAATTAAAAGAGAATGCTGGGTCTGACCTTGTTGCTGGACCAAGCTCGGTTTGGGTGCATCTAAGTTTCAGCCACTTGCCTAAAAGCCACTCTCCAAGGGAAAAGTTATCCAGTGACAACAAAAAGTACCTCTAAGACCTCTGCTCACCAAGGGGGTAATCAATGTAGGGGAAGGGCAAAACTAATAAGCCACTGAAACCAGGGGCCAGGGTGAAGGAATTGTTTCATTTCGTAGATTGCTATCATTAGCTTCCTGAGGAGCCCTTACTGACAGGATTGTGAGAGTGATTCACGTGGGGCCTGTCTTTGGTTGTGAATGCTGCAGAGTGGAAGAACATGTTTGGGTGAGTCAGGACCCACGGCTCCCTATTAAACTATCACAGATGGTTGCACATGATCCGGACACACGGGAGGGAACAGCCAGCCTGGCTGTTGGGATAAAAGCCACTGTAAGGACCATTTCCCCCAAGAAGGTGGGCCGTCTGTTTCCCCCTTATAAATGCCAAGTGGATCACCCCAGATGAAGCAGCATATGTGCTCTGTATGTAAGCCATGCATGTAAGCTCTATGTAAGTTTCATGATGGACATTCACCCTCTGAATATGCTTGTTTCTTAGGTCATGGTAAAGGCTGTGGTTAAGGGATGCCCTTTTGCATGGAAACCCCATATAATCTGCTGCAAAACCAAAGGGCAGTTTGGGAAATCTTACTGCATTTGCTGTCTCTGCTTCCTCTTGTGGGTCTTAGTAAAAATGAAAATGTGGGGCACCTGGCTGGCTCAGTCAATAACATATGAGCCTCTAGATCTTGGGGTTGTGAGTTTGAGCCCATGTTAGACGTAGAGAATACATGAAATTAAAAAAAAATTTAATATTAGATTAATTAATGAGAAAATGAGGAGTCAGAAGAGAGAGTCAAGAGGCTGGTCTTAGCAGCGTGGAAAATTTAAACAGTTATTAAGGAATAAAGTGAACAAAGTGAATATTGATAGAAATGAAACAAAGAGGAGAAAGAGAGGGAAGAGTGGAGTGGCAGTACACATCCCAGCAGGGTGGAAATCTTTAGAAGGTTTCTTTTAAGTGGGGTGAATAAATGCTGAATTGATGGAATGAGAACAAAAGTTTTACTACAGCACCGTGGGTCTCAAATGAGTCTTCTCTATTGACCCTGGCTTGGAGAAACTGTAGAATCCAGGAGGTAGAGATCACAACCAGAAGCCTGACCAGCACTCATCTGGGGCAGTGGTTGGGCAGATCAGTCAGGTTATGGAGAACAACGGGGCCAGCGTCCCTTGGCTCAACACCTCCCTGGGGACCCAAATCGCTTTTTTTTTTTTTAAACTCTTTTCCAAAAAGTGTTACTGTGATATGAGGGACATACAATAAGCTGCACATATTCAAAGTGTACAGTCTGATACATTTTGATGCATATATACACTCCTAAAACCGTTCTCATTATCCTGGTATTCGGCACCCCCCACATTAACCTCGTGCCCTTTGCTTCCCCCAACCCTGCCCAGGCAAGCACTGATCTGCTTTTTAGCACCATTGACTAGTTCGCACTCACTAAATATGTGTGGGACCATGCAGTGTGATCTGTTTAACCAAATAGCCTGGCTATTTTTGTTTGTTTTCCGCATCAATCTTTTTTGTCACTCTGGTGGAAACACACAGATGTAAGCTTTACCATCTCAGATGTTCAGTGGTACTGACAACATTCACACTGTCGCGCACCATCAACCCCATTGCCCCCAGATCCCTCCTCAGCTTCTTAAACCCAGACTGTGTCCTTATTAAATACTGACTCCCCACACCCCGTCCCTTGGCCCCTGGCACCCACCATCTACTCTGTCCCTGTGGTTTTGATGACACTGAGTACCTCATAGAAGTAGAATCTTAAGAGTGTTTGTCTGCCATTAGTTTTTTTTAGGTATAGTTCCGTTGATTTATTTTTTTCCCCTTTGAGTGGGCCATACTCTCCTGTTCCCTTGTATGCCTTTTTTTTTTTTTAAGATTTATTTGTTTATTTGAGAGTGGGGAAGGGGCAGAGGGTGAGGGAGAGCAGACTCCCCACTGTGCATGGAGCTCCATGCAGGGCTGGATCTCACAACACCGAGATCTTGACCTGAGCCAAAACCAGGAGTTGGATGCTTAACCCACTGAGCTGCCCAGGCGACCCTGCCTTTTTTTTTTTTTTTTAAAGTAATCTCTACACCCATCGCCAGCCTTGAACTCATAACCTCAAGATCAAGAGTCACCTGCTGGGGCTCCTGATCTCAGGGCCTTGAGATCAAACCCTGCATGGAGCTCAGCACTCAGGAAGAGTCTGCTTGAGATTCTTTCTCTCCCTCTGCCCCTCCCACTGCGTGCTCAATAAATAAACAAACAAATAAATAAATAGCATCTTAAAAAAAAAAGTCACCTGCTCCACCGACTGAGCCAGCCAGCCAGCCTGGTGATTATTTGGTGGCATACTAGACATTTGAGTATAATAATGCCCTAGCTCTGGACACCAGATTCTCCCACCCACTTTGTTCTTGTGCTTATTGATTGTTTTTGTTTTTGCAAAGGTCATGGGCGGTCTCTGTGCCTGGGAGCAGCCTGCAGGGTTCACTTACCGTCTTCCCAGGTCTTATCTGAGCCCTTCCTTGGACGCATGCAGTTGCTTTCTCATTCCTCCCATATGCACAATTGTTTTGTTTCATTGTGGTTTTGGGGGGTGGGGGTGGGGGCTGGTGTTTTCTTTAGCTGAGGTATAATGGACACAGAACACTGTGTAAGCTGAAGGTGTTGGTCTAACACGTTTATACACAGCGACGGGTACTACCGTGGTGCGGGTGAACACGCCAACATCATTATCATTTCTTCCACGTGGTGAGAACACCTAAGATCTCATCACCTGGCAATTTTGAAGTGTGTGATACGGGACTGTTGACTGTAATGCCTGTCCTGGATATTAAATCTCCAGGACTTACTTATCTACTAGTTTGTGCCCTTGAACCACATCTCCCCAGTTCCCCCCCAGCCCAGCCCCTGGTAACCACCATGCTACTCTATTCTCTGTCTCCATTATATGCAGTGGTTTTGAACGTTCTAGTTTTTAATGTCTGGCTCCTGAAAGCGGAAAAGGGAACAATGAATGGGGGATAAAGGCACCAGCCCTTCAAATCCCCTGGAAGTCACCTCAGCAGGAGAGACAGGGGCTTGTCACAGGGGGTGGGGGACAGCAGTGGCTGCCCACCTCTGTGCACCTCTGGGCTGAGATTCCTGATACTTGGAGGACAGGGTCCCTTTCGTCCACCCTAGTTCACCCTGCGAGCTACGTACCACGTGGCTGGCTGCCTGTGTGGGGCTGGGGGCCGGAGGCTGCTACTGTGGGAAGAGCTGAAATCGATGGCAATTTACCTTCTGGAGCCTCTGCTGGAAGTTGTAAGCCTTCTACCGGACTCCAGAGTTCTAATGTGGTTACTTTAGATTCTATTAGTGCAGTAGTTGTCCAGGTGGGGAGACAGTTCCCAGTGCTTCTTCCTCCACCATCTTCCCAGGATCTTCTCTGATCCAAGGCCTTTTGCATGAGTGATCCGGGGTGGATCCCACAAAACCTGTGGGTTTTGTCCTAATGGGTTAAGAGCCCTAGTGCTTTAAGTCCTAAATGGAGGTTAACAGTCAGGAATGTAAGGGTTGATGGAATTAAGGTAAAAGTACGAGAATTGGTATGTTGGAACAGGTGTTACATGAGGTGGTTGAGTCTCTCAAGCCAGACTGTACTTTGGGGATGGGGCTGTGCCTGACTGGGGAATGTTTCCTCTAACTGCTATTGTAAAGCAGAAGGTGGTGATCTGATCCCTGTAAGCTTCCAGAGCCAACGGAGTAGCGCAGGGAGGGGCCCAGTCTCTGTGCTCTGGCCCTTGTGTAGACGGTGTGAGCACCCCCCAGCGACGACCACTGGGACTTTGGGCTAGAGAATATTCCGTTTGAGGGGTATGTACTACCTTGCTCCCCAACATAAACTGAAGTTACCCTGGTGAGGGAAGGACTTAAAATGATCCTGGCACCTGTTATACCCGTGTTGTCTTGGGTAATGTCAGAGAAACACTCTCATGGGGACGGCAGTGCCCAGAAGCGTGCCCTGATAAAATGAAAAATGGTTTATACAGGACCGTGCTGCCTGCGGAATGCAAAGAGACACCTCTGAGCACTGAGCCTCTTTCCCGGGGCTGGCTCTGGAACTGCATAAGATGCCGCTGGATTCTGTTGTCCCTTGGACAGTGCCCCGTAAACAGCTCCCCCCTGACCAACAAAGAGCTGCTGGCTCTCTGTGGATGGCCGTTCTGAAGGGAACGGGCAACATCCTGTTCGGAAGGCCACCATTCTGATCAAAGAAGGTACAAACAAGTCAGTCCGGTGGGCTGAATTGCGAACTGTTTTTCCAGCTGTGAAGGAAGACTTGAACAGGGGTAAAAACCCTAATGTTTTGGTTTCTACTGACTCGCAGGCAGGAGGACAGTGGCGACCCGGCCTACTACAGAGGTGCCCATATGAGGCTCTGTCCCGTGGAAATCACTGTGGGACTTTGCAGGGTGCATTAAAGAAAGTAGGGCATGTTGAAGCTGCTCAGAAGAACCCCCTTCCAGGTTTGGAAGGTGACTGGACGCAACAAGCAGATATCCCCATGTGCTCACCTAACATGTCCACAAAATGAGTGGACGTGGGGGCACCGATGGCCGAATCGACACATTCCTCTTGTGGCCTCAGGCGCGCAATGCCAGTAGGAGCTGTTTTGTCTGCCAGCCAAAGAGACAGGCTGCAGGTGGGTCCCTACAGGAAGAGACGCCGACTCTGGGCTGGGCTTTGCTGACTGAGCCACAGGTGGATGCAAATGCTCAGAGAGCCATAAAATAACAAGAACAGAGAAGAGGCCACAGCCAACCATTTCTTCAGACCAAGGACCACCGTTTACAGCCCGTAATGTCCAACAATGGGCAGAGAGAGATCCTCCTCAGAGACTAGTTTGGTAGAGCATTAGAAGAGGCGATGAAAACATTGGTTGTCTAAAACAGGAGGGGGTGTTTATAAAGTTTGTAAGGGCTGGCTTTCAGCCTTCACAGGTGTGTGCTCACACTCACCGTGAACACGAGTGGGGTAAAGGAGCATCCTCTCTGCTTTCCCGGTGGATCTGGGGAAGAAGGCGTGGGGAAGGTGCCAGGATCCCCACATCACCTCATCTGCTTTTTTCCCTACCTGATGCAGTGGTCATATGGCCAGTGTCTGACCCAGCGAGGGCTCCAGAACAAGAAACTACAATCGCATTTTAAACCTTGTGTCAGAATTCCTACGGGCCTGACAGGGCGGGATGTGCCATCACCCCATCTGACAGAATCGGTGTTAACAGTAAAAGCAGCCATATTGGCTGGTGGTAAACATAGCCCCCTAGTTCTGCAGCTGCACCCCTGTAACCTGACTTACCCTATGCGGACGGCAGTGGGCTGAGGGCAAGCACTTGCTAGACTGGTGCTCCTGCCCGCGATCTAGACCAGCACAGTGGCAGAACCCCACGTCCCGTCCAGAGGGGAGTTTGGGTGCAAATGGAGAAAAGGAAGAGTAGCAGTTACGGGGAAAGTAATGAATAAACGAGTTATGTCATAAGGGAAATCCAATATTCCATGAATACCTCCAAAGAGGCTCAGAGCAAGAGATGGATGTTGTCATCTTAGCTCGATTGTACCGGACGTCCAAAAGGGTGAAGCCATACATGTACCAAGACCACTCCTGCTTTGCACCCTGACAAGATTGAGGAGAAGCCTGCAAACCCGAGTGGCCTCACCCTGAGAGACATTTTCATGCAATAGGATGATGGACTGGAATGATTACTAAGGACTGCGTGGGATACTAGTAATGTGCAGTACCTGAGGTATATATCATTTTGCTGCAAGGGGTCCCGTGGCCAGAGACCAGGTGTATGTGTGTCTGTGTGTGTGTGTGTGAAATAATAGAAGAAAATACATATATTGGGCCTTAGCCCCTGGGTCCTGGCACAGAGCTCCTAAATCTCTTGTAATTTCCTAAGTGGTAAGAGCACTAGGAGCATCTTTTGTTCTAACATCTGCTCTTTGACCCCAGTTCCTGACACTGGGCTCCTAAATCCCTTGGAATTTCCTGGGTGATGGGAGTGTCTTTTGTTCTAATGAGGTGACTCTTGGTGAGCTCCTGGAGAGCTCCTGGAGAGCTCCTGGACAGAGGCTAAAAGACCAACCCGTGATTAGAAGCTTGGAATTTTCAGCCCCATCTGCCATCACCCGGGGAGGGGATAGGAACCAGAGACTGAGTTATTAGTTGATCATGCTCATGTGATGAGCCTCCATAGAACTCCCCAAAGTTTGGGGTTTGGAGAGCTTTGGGGTTGGTAACATCTCCATGCTGGAGGGTGGCACCCCCAACTCCACAGGAATAGGCGCCCCTGTTCTCAAGACCCTCCCGGACCTTACCTGGTGTATCTCTTTATCTGGCTGTTTATCTGTATCCTTTGTTATATCTTTCACTGCATAATAAACTGGTAAACTTGTTTCTCCGAGTTCTGTGAGCTGTTCTAGCATATAATGGAATGAGGGGAGAGGGGCTCGCAGGAACCTCCAGTTTGTAGCCAAGCTGGGAAAAGTTGTGGGTAACCAAGGGACCTACTACTAGTGATTGGCACCTGAAGTGGGGGGCTGGGGAGAGGAGGGGCTGAGCCCTTACCCTGTGGGGTCTGTGGTACCTCCAGTGAGTGCCAGAATCTAACTGAGCTGCAGGACACTCACCTGGTGTCCCAAATAATGCTTTGATCTGGGGAAAACCCAACACCTCTCTGGTGTCAGAAGCCTCATGAGTGCGGTTTGAGAATAAAGGAGAAGCTGGGAAGGCGAAGTGCAGGTTTTTATCACACATGGGGTTTATCATGGACTGCACTGTGTTCTCACCCCACACTCCCCAACTGCTGTGTTGAAGTCCTAATCCCCAGGACCTCAGCCTGTGACTGCTTTTACAGGCAGGGCCTTTCCAGAGGCAGCGAAGGCAAAACGAGCCCGTGAGGGTGGCCTGACTGTGCCCTTACGGTTAGAGGAGATGTGGGTGCCCAGAGGCAGCAGGGGTGCCGGGCACAGAGGAAAGACCAGGTGAGGACGAGCCGGGGGCAGCCACCTGCAAACCCAGGGGAGGAATTGAAATGACAGGAAAAACCAAACTTGCCGGTACCTGGATCTTGGACTTCCAGCCTCCAGAAACAAACGTCTGTTGTTTCCGGCGCCCAGTCCGTGGTATTTTGTTAGCGCAGCTGGCTTGGACGCATACAGGATTTCAGTGTTTTAGTTTGTATCTCCAGCTCGCTAATCCTGCTCAGTATTTATTTTATCTAAAACGCAGGAGGCCCCATCGCTGCCCTGCTGCAGAGACAGAGCTGTTGGACTCGCACGCACCTCTCCCCTCGCCGGAAAGCCCCCCCACCTTCCTCCCGGTCCTTCTCCTGCCGCAAGGCCTCCTAGCACTGGGCTTCCCCGGCGGGGGTGAGGCGTGGCTCTACGGGTCCCCAAGTCTCTGCCGGATCCGCTCCGGCTCACCCCCCTCCTCCGTCCTGCGCATCCCGCCCCGGGCCGCTCCAGACTCTGCGCACCTGGCACCGGGTCCTACACGTCTAGCACCTGCGGGAGGGGGCGCGGTCTCGGGGCGGCCGGGACCCCCGCCTGCGGACGCAGAGACGCGCGCGGCCCACGGGGCTCGGGGAACGAAGGCGGGGAGCCCGGGCAGCGGCACCGCGCACACGGGGGCGCCAGCAGAGCCGGGCGGGGAGGCGGCCCCGGACCCCGCGGCGAAGGGAAGCGTCCCAGCCGCCGGCTGCCGGCCGCGGGGTCTCCCGGAAGGGCGGGGGGAGGGGCGCCCCGGAGCCTCCCCTCACCCGCCGGGCTGCGCGCGGTGGAGAAAGCAGAAACGAGCCGGGCCGCGGAGAGTCCCAGCGGAGCCGGGTTCTGGGAAGAGAAACTTGCGGGCGCGGCCGGGGCATCGGAGGCGGGGACACTCGGCAGGGGTTCCTCGCCGCCCCCCCCCCCCCCCCGGCGCCGCCCGCGCTCTCCGAAGCCGGCTTCCCCCTGCTCGCTGGGCGTCCGAAGGCTGGGCCATTGACCTCGCCCGGCCGCCACCGCTCAACGGCTGCGGCAGTCCTGCCCCGCCCGGAGGGAGGGACCGCCGCGCCCCCGGATCCTGCACCTCCGCCCCCTCCCGGGCCTTCTCAACCCTCCCGGGACCCGCAGCGACCCCGGCCCACCTGGGCCCTCCGCTGGACGTCTCCGGGTCCCCCGCGTGGTGCCTCCCAGGGTCCCGGACCCGCAGCGCGACGCCCGGTCCCCCCTCCCACCCCTCCTAGCTCGCGCAGGGTTCTCCGAGCCTCTCCGGGTCCCGGACCCCTGCCCCAGGTCCCCAGAGCGGCCCTGGGCAGGTCCCCTCGAGCCCCGCGGGCATGCTCAGGCTCCTGGCGCTGCTGTTCCCGCTGCTGCCGCCGCCCGCGCGCGCCCGGGAGCTCTCCGCGCAGGACGTGAGCCTGGGAGTGGTGAGTGCCGGGGTCTGGGGGCTCCTGGGATCTGCGGGGTGGGGTGGGGTTCGGACCAGGCTGGGAGCTGATTCAACTGTCCAAAGAGTGACTGGGGATGGGGTCTGGGGACCCAGATTCTTGGACCCATCAGGTTTGGGGCTTTGATTTGAAGATCTGTTGAGGGGTAGGGGTGGGGAGGTGGAGGACAGGACTCTTGGGTCCGGACACAACCCAGGGCTGGAGAGCCCGCACTTTGAGATGGACAGTAGGCAGTCACCGGGGCTGGGCCCCCTGGGCTCCGGATGCCTGGACGCCTGGCGAGAGGTGGGGCTTCCAGGATGGTGGTGGGAAGGGGGCGTCTCTCCCACTCATCCGCTTCCCCTGTTCCCTCCTATGGTCTAGGACTGGCTGACCCGCTATGGCTATCTGCCACCACCCCACCCTGCCCAAGCCCAGCTGCAGAGCCCTGAAAAGCTGAGGGATGCTATCAAGGTCATGCAGAGGTTTGCCGGACTGCCTGAGACAGGCCTCCTGGGTAGGTAGACCCCCCCACACACACCCCTCCCCAGCCTTGCCTCTGCACCCAGCCTGACCATTAGCCAGCAGTATCTAAACCTCAGCATGCACCTGAATCACAGGAGCTATGAAATGCTGGTCTTGGGGCCAAACCCATGAGATTCTCAGGCATTCCTTTTCCAATAAATATTTACTAAGAATCTCTTACGTGTAAGGCCATTTCAGGCTCTGCTGGTGCAGTGAGGAACAAAGCAGAAAAGGTCCCTGCTCTCATGGGACACGCACACAGATCGAGAACAAAAATGTGAAAGATAATTTCAGATAGTGATCTGTGTTTTGAAGAAAATAAAATGCTGGTCAGGGCAGATCCCTCTGAAAGGTGTCGGGGGTGAGAGGAGCTCGAATGACACAAAGAACTCATAGGACACAAATAGAAGGAGCCAACCATGGGAAGATGTGGGAGAAGAGTGTCCCAGGGAAATGCAAAGGCCCTGTGGTAGGCACAAACTGGTGTGTCTGTAATGAGAGAAGGATTGAAAAGTTAAGCAAGAACCTAATTGCGAGTGGGTGGGGGGCGATGCTTGAAAGGTGGGTTTGATTACAAGCATGATAAACCACTGGAGTGTTTGAAGGAGGGAGACAATTGGATTGGATTTACAGTTCTAAGCTTCCTCTGCTTGCTGATGGAGAATGGAGGGTGGAAATGGAGACCAGGAAAGAGGCAGTTGAATCCAGGATGCATATTTTGGAGGTAGAGCTGAGAGGCTCATCTGTCGGGTAAAATGGGGAAGAAGAGAGAACTGGGGGGATGCTGGCTAGCTACAAGGAAGGTAGGACCTTTCTCTGTCCTGCCTACTGCCAAGTAGCGTCTAGCATCTGTATGTGCCCCATTACTCTTTGTCACCTCAACCAATGAGGTGAGGTTTGACCTTCGTTTGAAGATGAGGGGACAGCTGGGAAGGGAGCTGAACTAGGAAAGGGGATTCCAGGCAGATCTAACCTGGGAGACCAGAGGCCCAGCCAGCCTGGGGGCTTTGGACTTTAGGACGTGGTGAGGACTAGGGACCTAGGGCATGAGGTATGGGCAAGCAACCTCCCAGGGGGCTCCGGCCTCAGAGAGAATTCTGCACTGCACCCCATGGCTCCTTTCTCCAGAGTCCCAGTGCCAGGGCTCAGGGAAGCAGGACCCCCAGATCCCAGAGCTGAGCATCACATGGAGGCAGGCAGTCCATCCAGGGCCCAGTGAAAAGGGTAACACTGCCCTGGAGAGCAGGGTCCTAATTTGATCTGAGCTGGCTACCTGACCTGGCTAGCCCGTGTTCAAATCCAAGCTGCGAGGCCTTCTTGGGCAAGTTGTTTAACGTCTCTGAGCCTCAGTGTGTCCGTGTAGAAGGTTAGCGGGTACCATGATTACAGCAGGGTGTCCTACTGCTCATCCCTTTCCCCCACACCCTCTCCCCCAGACCCAGTGACGATGGCCACTATGCAGAGGCCCCGCTGCTCCCTGCCCGACATGCTGGGGGTGGCGGAGCTGGTCAGGCGCCGCCGCCGGTACGCTCTGAGTGGCAGCACGTGGAGGAAGCGAACCCTGACGTGGAGGTAGGTCCTGGTGCGCACCCCACCCTGGCCTGCCTGCTGGGCCCCGTGTGGACCGGCTGCCTTCTGTCTCCCCAGGGTACGCTCCTTCCCGCAGAGCTCAGCACTGACCCAGGAGACGGTGCGGACCCTCATGCACCATGCCCTGGCCACCTGGGGCATTGAGTCAGGCCTCAAATTCCAGGAGCTGGTTTCTCAGGACCCAACAGAGCCTGACATCCTCATCGACTTTGCCCGGGCATACCACCAGGACAGTTACCCCTTCGACGGGCAGGGAGGTACCCTAGCCCATGCCTTCTTCCCCGGGGAACACCCCATCTCTGGGGACACTCACTTTGATGACGAGGAGACATGGACTTATGGGTCAAAAGGTACAATCTCCCTATTCTGAGAGGTCCTCTCCCCAGGTCTGTCTGTCCTTAAGAATTTGGTTTGAATCACATGTATCGATGGGGGCTGTATCAGTTGGGCTTCTCCAGAGAAACAGAACCAGTGGGTGCGTGTGTGCATGTGTGTGTGTGTGTGCAAAGTGATTTATTTAAGGAATTGGCTCACAGGATTGTGGAGGCTGGCAAACCCAAAATCTATAGGACGGGCCCACAGACTGGAAATTCAAGTGAGAGTTGATGCTGCAGTCCTGAGTCTGATATCTGCAGAGCAAGTGAGGTGGCTGGAAACCAGGCATGATTTCTATGTTGCAATCTTGAGGCAGAATTCCTTTCTCTCTGGGAAACCTCAGGTTTTGTTCTCCGGGCCTTCAACTGATTAGACAAGACCCACCCACCATGGGGCATGATCTGCTTTACTTACAGTCAACTGATTGTAGATGTTAATTACGTCTACACAATAACCTACACAACAACATCTAGACTGGTGTTTGACTAAACAACTGGGCACCATAGTCTGACTAAGTTGACACAGAACATTACCCATCACTGAGGCCTCTCAGGCGTCCCGCTCCGAGCTGCGGACTAAAAGAGGTGAAAACAGCCCCTTGCAGCAGCTGAGTCAGAAGACTAACTGGCAGTTGCTACACATGGTGACACAACTTGGGGGAATCCTAGCAGAGGAAGTCCTCCAGCCTGTGGTGCTCAGAGGCTACCCAAAGCCTTTGACTGATGGGGCTTCCTAGAAGTGGTGACTTTATTCATCCCACATGTGTATGCTGAGGGCCAACTAGCACACCAGGTCCTGTTGCCCCGGGGCATGTAGGGCTGCGGGGAGGACGCAGAGAAAAGCACAAGCCTGTGAGCTAGCTGAGTCCAGGGTTGTCAGGGGTAGGAGCACAGGGGGCCATGGGGGGCTGGAAGGCCGAAATACGGTGCTGGGACGGAGAGTGTGTGTCTCATAACAAGAGGGCCTTGGAAGCACGGGGACAGAATGGGGAGGATGGGGGAAGGGAACGGGAACCGTGGAAGGTCTTGCATTCTGGAGGGTCCAGGAAAGGGATGGTGCTGGGCGATGTGGGTCAGAGGACAGTTGAGTCAGGGTGGGCAAGACTGGGATCTAACCGGATCCTGGGGGCAGAGGGGATGGGGAGGAAGGGGTGATGGCTAGGTTTCTGACTCAGGGGCCCCTGGAGGAGGAAGAGCAGACTCTCAGAGGGCAGAGGGGAGTTTAGGTTGGCTGCGTGTTTGCAGCGCTCATGGGCCGTTCAGTGTGGGCGGTGCATTCGTGGTCGAGTGTCTCACTCTAGAACTGGGGCTTCTCTCACTTAGGTCAGCTTCCCCGTAAGTAGAGATCAAGATGAAAGTTCTTGTGCAAGCAGTTTCTCAGGATATGTTGGTAGGGGAAAGGGAAACCAGAGCGAGCTGGGGAAAGAAGCTTAGTCAGGATGCGGTCTCAGCTGAGAGGAGCCTGACCCACACGGCTGGTCCTGCCTGGAGGCAAGGGGTCCAGCTCTTCTAGTCCCTCAGCAATCTGCCGTTGACTGTGAGCCGCGGCAGGGAGGCTGGCCAGGAGGGAGCGCGGTTTTCTGGGGAAGGGGGCAGCCAGGGAATGAGCACACGGGCTCTGACTTGGGCAAGGTGCCCACAGCATCCACAGAAGTGAGCATTTGAGCACGCCAGCTTGCAGCGAAACTCCGGTCAGGGTTCCTCCACTTGCTACGCCATGCTCAGTTTCATCATCTGAGAAATGGGGATTATAATAGTACCTGCCAGCAGGTGGGCTTGTAATTCACCTACAGCGGTCAGCACAGGGCCCGCACGCAGGAGCACTCTGCTCACTGCAGAGTGGCCTGGTGGCACTCGGGGGGTGGTAAGATTCCAGGAGGAGAGTGTAGAACATGAAGGTCAAGCACAGAGCTGTGGAGAGCCCCACAGTTGAGGGGAGGGTAGAAGGAGAGGAGGAACCAAAGGAAATGGAGGAAGAACAGGCCCACAGGTGACCAGGAACAGGGTGACGAGGGGAACAGGGAGCAGTGGGCAGGGCAGCGAGCCAGGCCAGTAAGTTACAGGGGCCTGGATGTGATCATCTGAGGACAAAGTGACCTTAGTGCCTACAGACTTGGCGGGTGGGGAAGGAGTCCCGACCACAGTGACGTTAGGCATGAGAGGGACCGAGGAAGAGAAGACTGAGTTTAGACCACTGACTACAGAACTTGCTAGGGAAGGAGAGGGGTGTGGATGGGGGCAGATAGGTACTGGGGTGGCTTAGGATGAGGGAATCTTGAGCACTTGGTGATGCTGGATGAGCCAACAGAAAGAAAGAGATGGGGGATGGATGAATGGATTCATACATGGATAGATGGACGGATGGATGGATGGATGGAAGGATGGGTGGATGGATAGACACATGGGTGCAGGGATGCAGGGATGGATGGAGGGGTGGGTGGGGCATTGTCCTTGTCCTTGAGGAGGTAAGGGAAGCAGGGTCCTTGCACAGGGCAGGGCAGGAGGCAGGAGGCGAGAATGGAGGAGACGGAGGTATCTGCCTAGGCACACAGGAAGTTACAGATTGCATCGGATGGTCTGTCTTGATGAAATAGGAAACACATTTGTCAGCATTTGTCACCTAAGAGTTGGGGGCCAGAGCTGGGGAGCAGCTTGAGGGGCTATGGGCCTGGAATTGAGGCTAGTGGAGAGCGCAAAGGAGCTGTCTGATGAGGTCCAGAGCAGAGCTGAGAGGAGGTGTTCAGGACCCCCGAAGACTGGCCACCAGGAATCTCATGGGCTGGGGCTGGGGCTGCAGTTGTGTGTCTTCCCCCAGCTGCAGAGCGTGAGAAGGGTGCAAGGAAGGGTGTGGCCAAAGGAGAGGCAAAGCAGGGGGAGGAGGGGTGAGGGATGAAGGAGATCTACTTGATGTAGACACCCAGCTTCCTCCAGTTTCTCAGAAAAAGGCCTCAGGGCAATAAGAAAACCCATAGTCAACGACCAAATCCATCAACACGTACACAGTTTGACCAAGACCATCTGAAGTCGCTGCTGAAAGGCAGGACAATACGGCCAGAGTACTTGGCTATACTGTCATTTGACTTGACCTCCCTGTGCCTCAGTTTCCCACCTGTCAAATGAGGACAGAAGAAAGAGGTTTTGTGAGAGGAGAATGAGAGCAAGTACTTGCTACTCTTCTTAAGACTGACCCACGCATTTCTTTCTTCACTTTCATCCAGCAGACCTTAGGGGCTGAGAGAAATTTGCTTTTTGGATCACCAGGCTCCTTCCAGTAAACCCACTTTCAACAGTGCTGGCCCGAGTTAGAGATTTCCAGGCAGTAGATCAACATCTGTGGAAACTGTGCTTCCTTGGGCAGCTGCTCACCTCTCTGGCTATCTTGCAGTCTTGCTCTCTTGGCCTCTCAGCGGCTGAAGTAGGAGCTAGCAGGTGGATCGATGAGGAGCTGGGACTTGGCCAGCAACTGGGAGTGTGAAGAGGCTCACTCCTGGCACCTGGGCTGGTCCCCAAGGAAGAGGCTGTGGTCAGAGAGGCTGGGAACGAGGCTGGCCTCCAGGGCCAGCAGACTGGTCTGAGTGTCTGCCCGAGGAGATGGATGAAGCTGCAGAGGCAGGGAGGCAGCCCAGGACCGGAGGGAGGCAGGGGAGGGGTGGAGGCTGTGGGAAGGGGGAGATGGGGGAGGGTGACAGAGGACTGAGGGGATGGGGGCACTGGCGGGGTGCACATGGGAGGAGGGGGAGCACCATGGGGGTGGGAGTGGGGTGAAGGTCTTGGGAACCGAGGCCAAGGAGACCGTGGGTGGGGAGTTCTGACCACAGACTGGAGCGGGACTGGGGCTTCCTTGAGAGAAATGCATGCACCCCCAGGTTCCTGCTCCCCCCCCCCAGAGTGTTTCTGCATGCACAGCCTTCCTTGCTTGGGGGCCGGCGCTACATCCGAAAGGTCACCCCTTCGTCTGTCCAGACTGTCTCCTCCTACCCCTTCCCTTACCTCTTCTGTGGGTCTCTTCAGCCCGGTACCCAAGTTCCCAGAACTGCCAAACAAGGCTACTCAAAAAAATCTACCAAATAAGTGAATGCACACAAGAAGGACAGAATGGCTCACAGAAGGGTCTGGGTATAGCCACCTCTGGAGGGTCTCCTGGTTATTCCTGTCTGCCGGCGGGCCCCACTCCAGGGGCTTCCCGGCCACCTTCGTTCCTGGTGTGGGGGCAGGGCACAGCTCTAGCCCAATTTCCCTCCTTCCCCAGATGGTGAGGGGACTGACCTGTTTGCTGTGGCTGTCCATGAGTTTGGCCACGCCCTGGGCCTGGGCCACTCCTCAGCACCCAACTCAATTATGAGGCCCTTTTACCAGGGCCCCGTGGGCGACCCCCACAAGTACCGCTTGTCCCAGGATGACCGTGAAGGCCTGCAGCAGCTCTACGGTACAGGGCTGGGGAAGGGCGGTTTGCCCTGTGGGCTCTGCTGCAACGGGGTCTGGGAACTCACGCCTCTCTGACTCTCTCTCCACAGGGAAGGTGCCCCAAACCCCACATGACAAGCCCACAAGGAAACCCCTGGCTCCTCCTCCCCCGCCCCCTGCCGTGCCCCCGGACAGGTGAGTCCCTCTCCAGCTGTATGACCTGGGGGCAAGTCCCTAACCTCAGTGTGGTCCTTGGTGAGATGGGCGCGGCGAGAGTCCCTTCCTCATAGGACTGTCCTAACAGTTACGCAAAGAGACCAGGAGCCTCAGCCCCTCTCTGCTCACCTCCCCTTTCCCTTATAGCCCCTCTCTTCCCGTCCCTGACCGATGTGGTGGCAATTTTGACGCTGTCGCTAACATCCGGGGTGAAATCTTCTTCTTCAAAGGTGAGTCCCTCCAGCTCTCCCCTGACCCCATAGAGTTGGCTTCCTGCCCCCTTAGGATGACCCACCGCGCCTGTGGGGGTTCCCAGGATGCAGGACTTGGAGTGCTAAAAACACAAGGCAAAGCCTAGGAGAGCTGCTCACCCCAGAGCCACTGCACCCTTAAAACCCAGGCGGACTTGCTCCGCCAGCCGCGGGAGACAGAGCCAGCACTGTCTCCCAGCCACGCGCCCTGAGGGCGAAGGCCTCCTGCCATCTCCTGCCCCTCGGTCCGCCACAGGCCCCTGGTTCTGGCGCCTGCAGCCCTCGGGACAGCTGGTGTCCCCCCGGCCCGCCCGGCTCCACCGCTTCTGGGAGGGGCTGCCCGCCCAGGTCAAGGTCATCCAGGCCGCCTACGCCCGGCATCCGGACGGCCGCATCCTCCTCTTCAGCGGTGAGTGGGCGCCGGGGCGCGGCGGGGCCCGCGCGGGGGGCGCACCCGCTCACAGGCCGGCTCCCCCGCAGGCCCCCAGTTCTGGGTGTTCCAGGACCGGCAGCTGGAGGGCGCCCCGCGGCCGCTCACGGAGCTGGGGCTGCCGGCGGGAGAGGAGGCGGACGCCGTGTTCTCGTGGCCGCTGAACGGGAAGACCTACGTGATCCGGGGCCAGCGCTACTGGCGCTACGACGAGGCGGCGGCGCGCCCGGACCCCGGCTACCCCCGCGACCTGAGTCTCTGGGAAGGGGCGCCTCACGCCCCGGACGATGTCACCGTCAGCAACACAGGTGCGAGAGGCCGCGGGGACGGGCAGAGGGCCATCCTGGGGGTGTCGGGGAGCCCGCGGGAGGGGCGGCCTGGGCCGGCCCCCGAAGTGTCTCCTCCCACCCCCGCAGGTGACACCTACTTCTTCAAGGGCGCCCACTACTGGCGCTTCCCCAAGGGCAGCGTCAAGGCCGAGCCCGAGGCCCCTCAACCCATGGGCCCCAAGTGGCTGGACTGCCCGGCCCCCAGCGCTGGCCCACGCGCCCCCAGGCCCCCCAAGGCGACCCTGGAACCTGGGACCTGCGATTGTTCGTGCGAGATCAATCACGCCTCAGGGCGGCCGTCGCTGTCCTTCCTGCTGTCCCTTCTGGCCGTGCTGGTGGGGGGCGTCGCCTCCCGTTAAGGGGGACGGGTCTCCCACGGCGGGTCTGGGTGTGTGTGTGTGTGTGTGTGTGTGTGTGTGTGTGTGTGTAGGGGGGGGTGTCGTCCTGAGTAGCCGCGGAGGCACATCCTCTGTTCCCAGGGGCGGGACTCTGCGGGGACGCAGCTGGGAGCATGTGGGTGGAGCTAAGCCCTGGGGACCGGGGACAAATGGCTGGCGCGTAGACTGGACCAGTCCTGTGCTCAGCGTCGCCTCCCCCGCCTGCACCCGCGCCGTTGCGGTGGCGCGCTTCTACCGCAAGACGCTCCTTCTCTCGGAAGAGCTGGTGCTTCTTGAGCACACCAGCCGACTGCAGCCCTGCGCCCGCCTGGCAACAGCGGCTCCCAGTCCCGGCTCTGGGCTGGGCTGGCTTCAGAGGAATGGCATGACTGGGCAACTGAACCCCAGCCTCTATCTCCACCCGCTGCTCCGAGTTTCCCAGGACTGTCCCACCCTGTCCCGCTTCCAAGACGTCCTCACTGCCACAGGGATTGGGGGCCCCAGCCCCAGCCCCGAAACTACCCCTGAGCACCCGTGGGTGTGTCCCACGTCTTGGGTGACATCAGTGGCCACCCAGACGACCCTCCACAACCTAAGCCCCGTGGACCTACTTTCTGGTGCCACTCTGGCCCCAGTGCTGTGTCCGTTCAACAGAACACCTTCCTATCCCTACAAGTCCCCTCAGTGCCTCCACACTGGAGGGCCTGCCGCTTCCCTCAAGGAGAGCTCCTGGACTCTCCTCAGCTCCATGCGGTGGGAAGACCGTGGACTCAGCCATGGCTTCCTCAGCACCGCTGGGTGATGAGTGGGTGGGCCACCTCATTCACCCACCCCACCGCCCACTCCTCTCAGAATGCAGGATCTAAATCAGTGCCTTTGGAACTATACTTCTGGAATATTCCACATTAGAATCACCTAGGGAACTTAAAAATGCAGACCTCACGCCCTCACCCTGAATGCAAGAGTCTGCATCTGAGTAAGCTTGAGGGGTGGGCACGGGAGCTGGGACAGCAGCTGTCCCCCCCGCCTTCTGGTTTTCCTGTGTCTCTGCCATGTTCTTCCTCCTAGGGGCCAACCTCTTCATGTTCTTGGTAGAGTCAAGTTGATGTCCCTGGTCTATGGGTGGAGCCACTTAGCGACCATTTCTTGGGTTGCCATCCAGCCCACAGGGCTGGCTTGGGCGGGGGCCGCGGGCGAAGTCCCAGCACGCCGGGAGGTTGCCTGCCATCAGTGGGTCACAACAAGCTGACCAGTAGGAGGGCAACAACAAGAGGTCTTCAACCAGTCCATGACTGGGAATCCTAAGCCGCCAGAAAACCAGAAATCTGGGCCTCTGTCAGGATCCTTTCAGAATATGTGGAGGAGGAAACTTGTATTTTAAAAGCTTATGAGCCCCATACAGGAGGACAAGGAAAATAATTGGAGAGAAAGCCCTTCATTGCTTCTGTGCACAGATGGACCTGGGGTGAGTTTGGCTGCAGGAACTTGATAGACCTGAATCGCTCTGTTTTGTAGAAGAATTTGGGGTTCAGAGTTGATGGGCAGTGGGGTGGCAGATGGAGAGAGAATGAGTGTGAGAAGGAAGGAGAGAGAGGAACCCAAAAGTCAGCTAGGGGAGCTCAAAGGAAGTGTCCAAGGTGAAATCTGTGGCTACTACCATGCTCTGTGGAAACTTCTCCAGCCTTTAAAAATATATTAAGTATACTATGGAAAAAGGCCATGTCAAATTGATTAATTTTATTTTTAAAATGATATGCTCCCATAATCAAAATGTAAAACATTTGTGCTTCAAAGGACACCCTAAAAAATGAAAAGACCACCCACAAAATGGGAGAGTACATTTGCAAAGGACATATCTGATAAGAGACTTGTATCCAGAATATACAAAATGCTCTTATAATTTCATAACAAGAAGATAAATAAACCAGTTTTTTTTATTCTTATGTTAATCCTCATACATTACATCATTAGTTTTAGATGAAGTGTTCCATGATTCATTGTTTGTGCACAACACCCAGTGCTCCATGCAGAACGTGCCCTCCTCAATACCCACCACCAGGCTAACCCATCCTCCCACCCCCCTCCCCTCTAGAACCCTGTTTGTTTTTCAGAGTCCATCGTCTCTCATGGTTCGTCTACCCCTCCGATTTCCCCCGCTTCATTCTTCCCCTCCCGCTACCTTCTTCTTCTTTTTTTCTTAACATATATTGCATTATTTGTTTCAGAGGTACAGATCTGAGATTCAACAGTCTTGCACAATTCACAGCGCTTACCAGAGCACATACCCTCCCCAGTGTCTATCACCTGGTCACCCCATCCCTCCCACCCCACCCCCCACTCCAATAACACTCAGTTTGTTTCCTGTGATTAAGAATTCCTCATATCAGTGAGATCATATGATACATGTCTTTCTCTGTTAGACTTATTTCACTCAACATAATACCCTCCAGTTCCATCCACGTCGTTGCAAATGGCAAGATCTCATTCCTTTTGATGGCTGTAAACCAGTTTTTTTTTTTAAGGTTTTATTTATTTATTTGACAGAGAGACACAGCAAGAGAGGGAACACAAGCAGGGGGAGTGGGAGAGGGAGAAGCAGGCTTCCCGCAGAGCAGGGAGCCCGATGTGGTGCTCAATCCCAGGACCCTGGGATCATGACCTTAGCTGAAGGCAGACGCTTAACGACTGAGCCACCCGGGTGCCCTGATAAATAAACCAGTTTAAAAATGGGCAAAGGATCAGACTAGACACTCCTCCAAGGAAGATAGACAAGTGGTCAACAAACACAGGAAAAGATGCTCCACATCACTAGTCCTAAGGGGAATGCAAATCAAAACCACACCGGGATGGGCTACTATTTCACACCCACTAGGGTGGCTAGACTCAAAAGAACATCATCGTAAGTATTGGTCAACCCAAGAGAAGGAAAAACCTCTGTACAGAAACTTGCACACACATGTTCACAGCAACAGGATTCATAAAAGCCAAAAGGTAGAAGCAACCCAAATACACCATCAATAGGTGAATGGATACATAAGGTGGCATACTGATGCAGTGGAATATTATTCAGCCATAAAAAGGAATGAAGTTCTTTTTCTTCTTTAAATATTTATTTATTTGAGAGAGAAATAGAGAGAGCACGTGCGGCAGAGGGAGAGGGAGAGGGAGAAGCAGGCTTCCCGCTGAGCAGGGAGCCCGATGCGGGGCTTGATCCCAGGAGCCCGGGCTTGTGACCTGAGCCGAAGGCTGAGGTTTAACCGGCTGAGCCAACCCAGGCGCCCCAGGAATGAAGTTCTGATTCATGTTGCCGGATGGAAACACTGTGGATGGAAAACACTGTGCTGAGTGCACGGAACCGGACACAAAAGGTCACATAGTGTGACCATTTCCATGTGATTCCATTTATATGAAATGTCTAGAACAGGAAAATCCGGGAACAGATCGTAGATGAGGGGTTTCCTAGGACTGGTGCAGGTGGGGTTTTGGGATTGGGGGGTTCTGGCTAAGGGGTATGGGATTTCTCTTTGAGGTGATGAAAATCATACACTTTGATGGGTGAATTGTATGTGAATTATTTCTCACTAAAACTATAAAGAAAATGGTACAGTCCGCAAAGAAATACAAAATGCCTGCAGATGGTGGTCTTTGTGAGCCAGTCATGGAGGGGCCAAGTGTCCCATGGGGTCAGGGAGCGAGGCGTCCCCAGATGAAGCCCAGAAGTATTACTTGCAGGTGAAGCAGGAGCAGCTGTCTTCTCTCTTTCCACCTGGGATTTAAAGGTGGCTCAGGGAAGGATCTGGACTCCCAGGTGCGCAAAAGGAGTTTCAGACCAATGATGGGCTCCTAGGGGCAGGGAGACACCAGCCGGGGTCTAGTTAATGCAAGTGAGACCTTCACCAAGGAAATGTGCTTTATAGTTCCGTCCTTCTGGTGGAACCCCAGGAGCCCAGGTCCTCTTTGAGGGTGTTAGGGGCTGGGTTGTATCCCCCCAAACTCATATGTTGAAGTCCTAACCCCCAGCACGTCAGAATGTGACCTGATTTGGAGATAGGGTCTTTACAGAGACAATCAAGGTAATGAGGTCATTGGATGGGCCCTAATCCAATAGGACTGCTGTCCCTATAAAAATGGGAGATTTGAGAACAGACACACATACAAGGAGATTGACTCGGACATGAAGATGGCTGGCTGCGGGCCTGGGAGAGAGGCCCTTCCCCCAAGGCCCTTAGAAGGAACCACTGCTGACGCCTTGATTTCTGCTTCTGGCCTCCAGAAGTCAGAGAGAATACATTTCTGTGGTTTAGGCACCCCAGCGGTTGTACTTTGCTGTGCCCGCTCCCAGACACCAGTACAGAGGGCAGACAGAGGCTGTGCTGAACTGGGAGGGGTTTTGGCCCCAGAGCGGGGTAAGGGGAGAGCAGGGGCTGGGCCTGGCTGTGTGAGAGGCACGCTAGGACCCGGGACTGCCCCCCAACCACCACACACAGGTGCCTGAGTGTTGCAGGACTATGGCATCCCTCGGCCCCAGGAGGGCTCAGGATAGCCTGGTCGGCTGGGCCTAGGCCGACAGCAAGCCATCCCCAACCTCTCCTGAGGGCTTTACCCTGTCCCCTGGCAGATAGGCATGGCCTCCAGCCGCCCCTGCAGGGGCACATGGGACAGTATGTTCAGGCGCCCCGCCTGGTGGGCCCACCTGAGGGGTCTTGCAGGTCCTGCTACACTGTAGGCCAGGAGGTTCTGGGAACCTTCTCTGGACTTGGCAGCTGGGCTACACTCTGCTCCAAGTGACCTGGCCAACATTCCTCGTGACTTCCCCCAGCTGGATGACCTCATTTTCCAGAGCTCAGGGATCATCTCAGTCTGCTTTCCCAAGACTGCACTTTCCCGCTGCTCCTCCCCCATCTCAGGCTGATGAGGTTGGGGAAGAGGCCTGTTTCCAGGCTCTGAGATTCCTGCTCACTCCAGAGTGGAGTGGCCACAGCTAGAGCCATGGCCACCCCCTCCCAGACCCTTTAGTCTCCCTGTCTGTCCTCTGCTTCTGTCTCTGTGTCACACACACACACACACAGAGCCCCACATCCGGCCTTTAGGGCGGGCTCCCCCCTCCTCCCTCTTAAAAGAGCAGCTTTCTCTCAGGAGCAGAAACCTCAGCTGGGAGAATCTGTGAGAAGGTGATGGCTCCGTGGAGGCCCGGGGAGGGAGCTGCAGCCAAAGGGACTTTCTGTGGGGGTGGCGGGAAGCCTGCTTCTCTGAAGACTCTTCCTTACACCTGTTCTTGCCCACCAGGTCACAGCCCCTGGAGGCCTGAACAACCATGTGCTTCGCCCAGGTGTCGAGAGTGAGTAGGGAGGGAGGGGAGGGGGCGGTGGGCCCCGGATACCATTTCCGAACTGTGGGTCCCCCTTCTCCCACCTATGCTGGCCCCCGGACCTGCTGATCCCTCCACATGCACCTGGCTCTGTCCCATTCTCCTAGACCAGTGGAGGAGCCCCCTGAGGAAGCAGGGGTCTGAGGCACTCAACAGGGCCCCAGTCTCATAATGAGCCTGAGCTTGCTTGGTCGAATGCTCTGCCATCACTGTCCTGAAATTCTGAATAATTGTTGACAAACAGCCTCACATTCTGAGTCATTCACTTTATTTATTTTTTTAAGATTTTATTTGTCAGAGGGAGGGGGAGAGAAAGAGAGAGAGAGAGCATGCACCGCATAAGCAGGGGAAGTGACAGGCAGAGCAGGCAGAGCGAGAAGCAGACTCCCCGCCAAGAGCGGGGAGCCCGGCATGGAGCTCAAGCCCAGGACCCCGGGATCATGACCTGAGCCGAAGGCAGATGCTTAACCCAGTGAGCCACCCAGGAGTCCCTGAGTCATTCACTTTATAGAGCAGGTCCTTGTGGGGCCAGATTTCCTGTCTGGGGGTAAATTATGGGGGGCAGCTCTGTGTGTGTGTCGGGGTCCTGAGGAACAGGGTGTGCTGTGGGACAAGGGGGTTGCTCTAGGACCCGACATGTTTGTGGGGCAGCTGGAGAGGGCCAGAGGAAGCACCAATTGCAGTAGACCCTGTATGCCCTGGAAACCAGATGTGGCCCTAAGGTAGAGATGTGGGAGGGAGGCTCTGGTGTACCTCGCATTTCTGTGGGTCAAGCCAAGAGTCTGGGCAGGGGAGATGGGTCTGCAGAATCTGCAGTCAGGAAGCGTTTCTGGCCACGGGTGTCCCTGCATCTCTGTCACCACCTCAGAGAAGACTGGCCACTGCCAATCCTTCCCTTGGCCAACTGTCAGCCTGGACGGAGAGCTCAGGTATTCGGTAACACGGTAGACCCTGCACTCTCCAGAGCAATGTTCCTAGGTGTGTGTGTGTGTGTGTGCGCGCGCGCGTGCGCACGAATACAGCAAGTGTGGGGGGTGGGAAGGTCACACGAGCCTGAAAAAAATTACTGTTACCTCCACAGGAAAGCAGAAGTCTGACTGAGATTTTAAAATTCAGAATGGTAAGAAGCTCTTCCCAATGCATGGTTGGGGGAGTGAGGGGCGTCTGGGTCCTGCTGTGTGGAGCTAGGAATGTCCAGCCCACCTGGGCCCTGGGGGCGGGGGTGGGGAGGATCAGGCCTTTCTTTCCCACCGCTGCCTCTCCTCCCCTCACAGCACCAGATGGTGGACAGTTTCTTTAACAATCATCAACATCAACCAGAAGGACAAGAGCAGGTGGGTCACTGTGCCCCCCACTCGCCTGCTCTCTACAGTTTGGCTTGGGTGGGTGGTTTCACGATGATGGTGGTGATGGAGAAGATGAAGATGCTGCCCCAGGTTTGCCCATTCCTTCCACTGGACAGATCCTTGCAATAGGCTAATCTCTCAGTTCACACCTGTGTGGCAGGTGTGTGCACAGGTGAGGAATGCAGAGGCCCAGGGAGGCTTAGGAATGTGTCCAAGTCACTGGGCATATCGATGACAGGGCAGGGATGCCAGACACCTGGTCCCCAGACCCCTGGGCTGGACCCAGCTATGGGGGCCTGGCGAGCCGAGAACAGCCCGGGGCTTGGGGATAAGACTGAGTGTGGGAGACGCTGGGAGGATTAAACGAGTGATTTTTCCCCAACAGGAGCAGGTCGCGCTACTGCAGCTGGAGGTGAGTTGGGCATGGCTCCTCCTCCACAGCTTAGTCCCCAGGGTGATGCTCAGCTGCGTTACTGGGTCTGGGCTCCTGGCTCCCTGTTGACTCACCTGGCCCCATGGAGGTGACAGGGGACTGCAGACTGCAGCAGGCAGGAGCAGGCCGGTAGCCTCCGCACCCTCTTCTCCCCAGGACGACTTCAATGAGGCCTTGCTCGACGCCGCCATGGATCTGCATGATCAGAACTGCAATCAGGTGCGTGGGAGGCGCCCTCCTCGGCCCTCCTTGCTTCCCTTCCCCACCTGTTCTGTCTGGATTTTGGTGTGGCCATGTATGGACACAGGGGGAAGGGATGCCCCTCGAGACCGGGGAGGTGGCAACCTCCCGGCACCGGCCTCCCCCGCCCAGCACATCCGGGCAAGAGCCCCCTCTCCGCCCTCAGTGCCGCATCCGCTGGGCCCCAAGGGCTGGGGGCCGGGCTCCGATCGAGGCTGCTCAGGGTCCGCACCACGTCGGTGGTTTATGCCGGGAGAGGGGGAGGAAGTCGGCGGGAGAAGTCCGCGCGTGTGGGGACCTGCTGGCGGGAAAGCGGGCAGCTTCGTCTGTGGGCTTCTGTCTCCCAGATTCTCAGGAAGGTTGGGAGGCCTCAGCCCGGGGCCAAGACTTGAACGGCCCCCCAACCCCGTCCCTGCAGGACTCCTCTCCGTTACTTCCCGAGGTGCGGCAGGAACTGCGCTCCAGGGTCCGGAGGTCCTCTGTCCTTTCCCTGGAAGACCAGAGTCCTGAGGGCTGCTCTCCCAAGGAGTCCTTTTGTAAGCGAGCCCTGAGGTACTTTCAGAGGCTGCTGCACTGCCTCTGGCAGAAGTGGCAGGCCGCGCTGGCTTGGTTGAAGACGACCCTGGCTGCTGGAGTGCAGGCCCTTTGCAGGGCGGTGGAGGCCATCTGGAGTGTGTTTAACGATTTCTGCTCCTTCATGGCTCAGGTCATCAGGAGCACCATGCAGGCCTAGCTAACCCCCCCTTACCGGTATCCTTCCCCGGGGCTGGCCCGTCGTTCTGGCTATGGTGTCTTAATAAAAGTTGGTCAAACCCAGCGGAGTGCCTGTGGTGTCGGGAGCAGGGGGCCCCAGTGGTTGGGGGGGGACATGTGTCATGTGGACCCGCACTGGGGTCCACCTGACCGCTCTAAATCTGTACGTGGGACACCGGTGTCACAATTGGTCACGGACTCGTGGTGAGGACTGGAAGGCCGATGCCTTGCCTGATGCATAGTAGAGACTCAGTAAATGGTGCTCCCAGAGCAGCAGGGCGCTCGGGCCTGAGGAGCTTTCAGCCCTCTTTTCTTCTCCTGACCCGAGTCTTCATCCTTCGCTGGGCCACAGAAGCTCCTCGGTCTTCCTTCCAAGATCAGAGGCCTTGAGGTTGGGGCATGGGGCGGGGGGAAGGATGGAGAACGGATGGGGAGGGAGGGGTACCCCTGCCTGTGCCAGGCAGAGAGGCAGCTTGGGGGGGGAGGGCAGGAGTCACATCTTAGGCCTGCGGCCTGTGGCCTGGTGTGGGTCTGCAAATGCAGGAACTGGGGGGAGGAGGAGAAGGCCAGGGCTGGAAGGGCTCAGGTCAGCTCATCATTTTTCTTTTCTTTTTTTTTCAAAGATTTTATTTATTTATTTGACAGAAAGACACAGCAAGAGAGGGAACACAAGCAGGGGGAGTGGGAGAGGGAGAAGCAGGCTTCCTGCTGAGCAGGGAGCCCGATGTGGGGCTCGATCCCAGGACCCCGGGATCATGACCTGAGCTGAAGGCAGATGCTTAACAACTGAGCCACCCAGGCACCCCTCTTTTTTTGTTGTTGTTTTAAGATGATTTATTTGAGAGAGAGAGAGAGTGTGGAGGCAGAGAGCGACTCTTTCTCAAGCAGACTACTGGCTGAGCGGGGAACCCAATGCAGTGCAGGCCCAACCCATGAGCTCAAGCAAGACCAGATCTGAAACTGAGGCTCAGCTAACTAAGCCACCAGGCACCCCTCCTCCTTTCCCCCAAGCTCCCCTGCCCCCCACTGACTTCCTGCTTCTGGTAGCTGCACACAGATTTTGCACTGGGAGTGTCCGGCCACAAATAGCGGCTGCTGAGGTGGCGCTGAGGGGGGTGGTTCCAGGGCCCCGACCTGAGAACAGAGCAGGAAGGAAGGAGGAAATGGGCCTGGGGCAGGGGACCACAGGCACTCCGCTGTGTCTGAGAAGGATGCTGAGGTGAGAGAGGCATGGGGGAGGGGCTTGGGAGCCAGGAGGCCTCAAGGACTGGGGGCGCTTCTGTGAGTCAGCATTCCCCTCTCCTGTCGGCCAGCTTCTTCAGACCCTTTCCCTTTCATAGGAAAGAAACTCTTGATTCTTAGAAAAATCGCCTGCCTGGGGGCCACCTGTGAGTCCAGCAGGAGGCGACAATGGCTGAAGCATACCCTGCTAGTAACTTCTTGGTGGCCCTGATCATCCTCAGGGACCCTGCTTGCTCGCAGCCTCTGCCCTACAGGGGAGAGTGTTGGGGGGATCTTCCCCTTGGCCGTGTCCTCTCTCCCCACTTCCTGTCAGCATTTGGGTTGTTTTAGATCCTTGCCCTGCATTTTCAAGTGACCCTGTGTCACACTGCCACTTCTCCTTGTGGCTTCTGCACGGATTTCCCTTGAGGAAACCCTCCTCCTGTGCTGACATCGGGGGCTTTTATGAACCCATGGCCCCATCAAAGTCACCGTCAACCAGAGCCTAGACAACTTCCAGGCTCTTCTCGTTGGTCTCCCTTGTCTTGCCTCTTTCAAGCCAAATCTATCTAGCACCAAGGTCAAAACAATTTCATTGCAAAATGAAGTAACTCCCTGCTTAAAACCCTCCCCTCTTCCCATCATAAATATACTCTGACTGGGGCGCCTGGGTGGCTCGGTCAGTTAAGCATCTGCCTTCAGCTCAGGTCATGATCCTGGGGTCCTGGGATCGAGCCCCGCATCAGGCTCCCTGCTTAACGGGAAGCCTGCTTCTCCCTCTCCCCCTCCCCCTGCTTGTGTTCCCTCTCTCACTGTCTCTCTCTGTCAGATAAAGAAAATCTTTAAAATAAATAAATAATAAATACATAAATAAATAAACTCTAACCTTGGCCTCTAAGGTGGTCTGTATCATCAGGTTCCTACAGAACTCCCTCAGGGACAGTATTCTTCAGCTGCCTGCTCAGCAGCTCAGGGCCTTTGCACATGCTGTTTCCTCTGCCAGGGATGCCCTTCCCCTAGTTCTTCTGTGGTTGCCTCTCCCTTCTATTTCAGGCCTTGTTCTCCTCAATAGCCCAGCACATTCCCTAGTACACAGTAGGTGCTCAAGAAATAATAAAGCCTCCAAATGCTGTGGGTTCTCCCAACTCCTTACTTTCTTAGTTGACTAAGAAAATTATCTTCTTGAAATTTTCTGCTCTGGGGTCTTCCACGAGTCTAATTTGTTCTGTGACATCCAGGGACTCTCTGTACCCTACCTGATCTTCCTCCCAAACCCCAAAAGCATAGACCTTCCCCAGGCTCAGAGCTTCCCACTCAATTGTGCCCAAGAACCATCTCTACTTTCCCACATTTGGGAGCAGATTTTCCCCAAGTCCCGTGAGCACTTGTTGACGAGTTCACCTCATGTTCACAAACATCTGCTAAACAGCAATTACGTGTCAGGTTGGAGGGACAAAAACAACTTAGAAAAAAAAGTGTGGGTACAAAAAGCCACAGACAGAAGCAGGAAGAGCATGTGTGTCCTCTGCAGCTGAGGGGGGCTGTTTTCTTTCCTGTGGTCTTAACAGAAGTCACATGATTTTAAACCTGTCTATTAGTTGTGAAAAAAACAACCTGTCTTCCAGAGTAGAGAAGAGGCCAAAATTGCCTGGTAGGTAGAAGGTGTGGAAATCAGCCAAACCAGCTTTGGGTTTACAGGATCATGGGTCGTCAGGGGTCTCGAGCCCACAATCCAACTTGGCCATCAAGCAGGTTTCATTTCATCTGCTAGCATCTTCAAGTTGAACTAGTTACCTACATTCCAAAAACAAGGTTTCCCGTAAGAACCCAGAATCTGGGAAGTCAAATTTTATTCCATTTTAATTAATTCAAGCAGCCACATGTGGCTAGAGGATACAGTATCGGACAACAGAGATTAGGGGCAGACTCCAGAGAAGGGAAAATTCCAGGGCGGCATTCGGTGGCCTTCCTCACAGCTGGCTCTGAGAGTTGGCACCCCTCTGCCCTCCCCCCAACTCTGGGCCTTTCCGGGGGGTGTGTGTGGGGGCGGGGCTCTCTCTGGGCCTGCTCCTATCTAGAGTACTGTAGAAGGAGCTGGGGTAGGGAAAGGAAAAGGCATCCCCGTCACAGTGCTGAGGGTAACAGACAGCGTTTTGGTGGATCTCAAAAAAATTAGAAGAGTGGTTTTCAAGAAGGCCGTTTTACTTTAGGTACTTTGAAATACAGCCCTGCGGCCAGGGAGAGATGCCTGGGGCGGCGGGGGGCGGGTGTACTAACACGCAGGCTTGGCGGAGCCAGAGGGAGGCCGGGGGAGTGGGGCCCCGGGACGTCCTCTGCAGGCCACCGGGGAGAGGCGCGCAGGGCAGGCCCGGCGGAACCCGGGTGGGGTTAGTACAGGGTCTCGCGGGCGTGCGTTCTCAGGTGCCGCAGCAGGTGCGAGTTGCGGCTGAAGCTGCGGCCACACTGTGCGCACGAGTAGGGCCTGGCGCCCGTGTGCACCAGCATGTGGCGCAGCAGGTTGCAGCTGCGGCTGAAGCTCTTGCCGCACTCGCGGCACTCCTGGGGGGGCTCGGCCTGCCGGGCCGCCGCCTCGGTCCCGGCCCCCGCGTGGGTGGCCAGGTGCCGCTGGAGGTGCGCGTTGCGCCGGAAGCTGCGGCCGCACGTCGGGCAGCCGTAGGGCCGCTCGCCGGTGTGGCTGCGGCGGTGGCGGGCCAGGTTGGAGCTGTTGCGGAAGCGGTAGCCGCACGTGTCGCAGGCGTGGGGCTTCTCGCCCGTGTGGATGCGCTGGTGGCGCGCCAGGTGGGCGCTCTGGCTGAAGCCTTCGCCGCACTCGCTGCAGCGGCAGGGCTTCTCGCCCGTGTGGCTGCGCCGGTGGCGGGCCAGGTCCTGGGTCTGGCTGAAGGTCTTGCCGCACTGGGCGCAATGGTGGGGCCTCGGGCCGCCGTGGGTCAGGAGGTGGCGGGCCAGACCGGCCCGGCGCACGAAGCGCTTGCCGCAGTGCGGGCAGCTGTAGGGCTTCTCGCCCGTGTGCACCCGCTGGTGGCAGACCAGCTGGGAGCTCTGGCTGAAGCTGCGGCCGCAGACCTGGCAGGAGAAGGGCCGCTCGCCCGTGTGCACGCGCCGGTGGGCCCCCAGGTGCTCGCTGCGCCGGAACGCCTTGCCACAGTCCCCGCACACGTAAGGCCTGCGCTCGGGGCCCGGGCGCAGGCTGCCCGAGCACTCAGAGCACTGGTGGCCCTTGTCCTTGGCGTGGATCCGCAGGTGGCGCTTGAGGCTGGAGCGGCGCTGGAAGGTTTGGCCACAGTGGGAGCACAGGACCACGGCCAGCTCGCGCGCTTCGCTCTTGGTCTCGGGGACGCACGGGGACTTCTGGTCCTGGGCGTGCGCCAGCAGGTGCTGCATGAGGTTGGCCCGGCGCTGGAAGCCCTGACCGCACTCGGCACACAGAAAGGCGGGCTCAGAGGAGTGAGTCTGAAGGTGTTTGTTCAGATGTGAGCTCTGGCGGAAGCGGTGGCCGCAGAGGTGGCAGGCGTGTGGCCGCTCGTCCGTGTGCGTGCGCATGTGCAGCTTGAGGATGGAACTCCGGCCGAAGCTCTTCCCGCAGCACTGGCAGGGAAAGGCCCGAGCGCCGGGGTGAGACCGCAGCTGGTGGGCCTCCAGGCGGGCCAGCTCCCGGAAGCTCAGCCCACAGTCTGTGCAGATGAATTCCATCCCTGGCTCCGACCTGGGTGTCTCCCCAGCCACTTTGACCTCCAGAATGTCACTCCTGCCGTGAGCGGACCCTCCTTCACCGGAGCCACTCACTTCTGGGCCCGGCCCCAGCACCTGAAGGTGGGGCTCTTCTGCCACCCCAGGACCATCTGCCCCAGACTCTGTGGAGACCGCAGCAGGCCAGGCCACCCCTTTGGGCTCCTCTTTAAACTCCTCATCTGCGGTTTTGTTTTCAAATCCTGGGAAAGAAGCAGAAAACGGGGACAGGCAGGCGTATTCTTAGAGGCTCCCAGGAATCGCCTAGAACCTCAACGCCTCAAAGCAGAAAGAAACCCGGGGTTCCTGCAAAGCTGGTGGGTGGGCAGAAGGGGAGGGTAAAAACCAGACAACATAGAATTTACCATAGTAACAGCTTTACTTTTTTTTTTTTTTAATTTTTAAGTAGGTTCCATGCCCAGTGTGGAGCCCAAACTGGGCCTTGAACTCACGAGCCTGAGATCAAGACCTGAGCTGAAATCAAGAGTTGAAAGCTTAACCAGCTGAGCCAGCCAGGCACCCCAATGACTACCCATTTTAAAAGCTCAAAGTTAACGGGGTTGATGATTAGATCAGACACAATGAGCCTTTAAAATAAATGAATGATTGACTGAACGAAGGAAGAAATGAATGAATCCTTATCAAGATAGCCCATTTTTATATATTTTTAAGATTTTATTTATTTGAGAGAGAGAGAGATCGCACAAGTGCATGTGCACGCACGGGTAGGAGGAGGGGCAGAGGGAGAAGCAGACTCCCCTATGAGCAGGGAGCCTGAGGCGGGGCCTGATCCGGGGACCCTGAGATCATGACCTGAGCGGAAGGCAGACGCTTAAACGACTGAACCACCCAACCCCACAGAGCCCATTTTTAGCCAAAGAGGCCAAAAGTCAGGTAGGATCTGAACCTCAGGGACCATTCTTGAAACACAAAGAGCCTTCAGCGGTAATAAGCGGGAAGGGCCTCTTACCCAGAGGGTGCGCCGGCCAAGCCTTCTTTGCTGGGACATCTTCAAAGGTCAGGGACTCCTGTAACAAAAGGATGGGCAGAGACCCTCGGTGAGAGAGGGTCCCCCTATGACCTGAGGGGGATGATGAGCTTTTAAGGTTTAAATGAAGGAAGACATGGATTCGCTACAACTGCAGAGGCCGAGGACATCCAGGGCAGAACATTCTGGAATGAGGGTACTAGTCCAGCTCACCAGCACAGCTGCCAGCTCCTGATCTCGGGAGTTTTCCTCCAGCCATAGGACAGGGCCCTGGGGAACTGACAGCATGGGGGTGGGGTGGGGAGAGCTGTTAGAAGCCAGACTTACCCTCCACTTGGCTATAGGGAGTGCACCTGTTGCCAGGGCCCCAAGAGAGACATTGGCTCTCTCCCATCCCCGTCAAAGAGGGGGGCTGCCTATTTCTCACCCCACCCTCCACCCTCACATACCGTGCCTCCCAGCTCCCACCTTCCCGGGGTACCAACTCCTCACCAGTCTCTTGCAGGGCCTGGAATGTCCTCTTGGGACCTGGGCTCAGTGGCTGCTTTGCACTTGGGGGATGTCTCCAGGTCTCCAGCTCAACGGGCTTAGAAGGCCCTGGCTGGGATGGCAGGGGTTCCCTCGGTGCCTCCAGGGCTGGAGGTCCTTCTGAGGGCACTTCCTTTTTGGGGCTGTGACTGGAGACCTGGGAAGAGCCCCCCTGTTCCTCCAAAGTGATGTCTGCCCGGGGACAGTTCTTACCAGTGTTAAAACTAAAATCCTGTTCAAAATACATCTATGTTAGGCGACGGACAGGACAGGGCAATAGTCCCTGTCCTACTGACTCCCAAGGGAAACGCGACCAAGGAAAGGTGAGAGGCGGCAGAGGTGGGAGGTCAAAAAGAAATTATTGGAGGGAGGGAAACGGAGCGATTTCTTCATGGGGCACTGAAGTCCCCGTCTCCCTACCTGCTGTCCAGCCACCACCCTCTTACCAGGGGCCCCACGGCGCTGGACTCCCTCTGGACGCCCTCCAGCAGCAGCACCACCTCCTCCCCGTCCCTGAGCTGCTGGCCCTGCAGCCGAGCCAGGAGGTGGGGGGGCAGCACGCTCAGGAACTGCTCCAGCACCAGCAGCTCCAGGATCTGCTTCTTGGTGTGCAGAGCCGGCCTCAGCCAGTGGTTGCAGAGCTCCCGGAGCCGGCTCAGGGACGCCCTCGGCCCCATGTCCTCCTGATATTGGAAGCATCTGAAGAGCTGGTGAGCCACCTCGGGCCGGGGCCTGGCCTGTGCATGCCTGACGTCCTCCTGCCCAGCAGCCTCCTCTTCCTCCAGTTTGACTGCTCCAAGCTGCTCTGGCTCTCGGGCAGCCGGGACGGGCTCTTCAAGCATCCTTCAGCGTGGGGGGTAGCTCGCTGCAGCAGGTGCCACTCTCGGGTCTCTCCCTCTCTGCTCCCACACCTGTGGTGTTAAGAAATGCCGAAGATGTGGCCTCCAGAGGAAGCGCTTCTCTCATTGGTCATGCGTAAGGACTCAGAGAGCAGGACAGCCCAAGGCCCCAGCCTGACCAAAACACTAAAAGGCAGAGAAAACCGATAGTTCTGTCTTTTCGTCCCTTCCTGCAGCATTCAGAACTTCACCCCAGTGATCAAAATTGGCATTCCTGAGACAGGACGGTTGAGTTTCCCTGCCTCTCGATGCTGTGCCGTGGGGAGCATGCAGCAGCACCAAAGATGCGCCGTTGCCAAAAGTGTTTCATGGCGATACAATCCAGCTCTACTTTAGCCCCAGCTTTGCATTGCAAGGAATAAGAACGGGTGGGGGTGGGGGTGGTGGATAAGAGTGATGGTGTTGGGGCGCCTGGGTGGCTCAGTCATTAAGCGTCTGCCTTCGGCTCGGGTCATGATCCCAGGTCCTGGGATCGAGCCCCGCATCGGGCTCCCTGCTCGGCGTGAAGCCTGCTTCTCCCTCTCCCACTCCCCCTGCTTGTGTTCCCTCTTTCGCTGTGTCTCTGTCAAATAAATAAATAAAATCTTTAAAAAAAAAAAAAGAGTGATGGTGTCTAAGGTACAAACTTGTAACTAGGAGCAAATAATCCACAGAAATCTAATGCACAATATAATGAATACAGACAATAATAGTGTACTAGAAGTATGTAATGGAATAAATATCACTCCCCTGACAATCATATTACAATATATGAATGTACCAAAGTAACATGCCGTACACCTTTAAGGTATACAACGTTACATGTAAAATTTATTCAATTAAAAAAAAAAAAAAAAAAAGAACAGGGAGCCTCCGTGGTGCGGTCGGTTGGGCGCCTGACTCTCAGTTTCAGCTCAGGTCATGGTCTTGAGGTGGTGGAATGGAGCCCTGGGTGGGGCTCAGCACTTGTCCCAGAGTCAGCTTGGGATTCTCTCTCCCTCTCCCACCTGTGCTCTTTCTCTCTTTAGAATAAATAAATAAAGAAAGAAATCTTAAGAACAAACAAACAGGGCGCCTGGGTGGCTCAGTCGTTAAGCGTCTACCTTCTGCTCAGGTCATGATCTCAGGGGTCCTGGGATCCAGCCCCACATCGGGCTCCCTGCTCAGCAGGAAGCCTGCTTCTCCCTCTCCCACTCCCCCTGCTTGTGTTCCTGCTCTCGCTATCTCTCTCTCTGTCAAATACATAAATAAAATCTTAAAAAAAAAAAAAAAGAACAAACAAACAAGTGAGATGATCCCTCAAAGAAACAATGGAACAAATTGCGAATTCGGAATATCCCGGCAAACAACTGGCCCAGTTTCTTCGGTGTTATTTTAACAAGCGCCTGTAGGGGGAGCGTTGCTCTAGAGGAAACTAACAGCCACACACGCAAATGAATGAACTTTGACTGGAGACGGATGTTTTATATTATTTTAAAAAATATTTTATTTAGGGGTGCCTGGGTGGTTTAGCTGGTTAAGCGCCTGCCTTCGGCTCAGTTCATGATCCCAGGGTGCTGAGGATCCCTGTTCAGTGGGGAGCCTGCTTCTTTCTCTCTCCCTCTCAAATAAATAAATAAATAAAATCTTTTAAAAAAATTTAAAAATGTATGTATTTGAGAGAGAGAGAGAGCATGAGCGGAGGGAGGGGCAGAGAGAGCTCTAACTGTGCAAGGGGGAGGGGCAGAGGGAACTCTAACTGAGCCACCAGGCACCCCCCTTGTGCTGTTCTTTCAGTGTCTCTGAAAAATTGACAGTTTTGAAGATAATAGGTGTGCATGTGTCGGCAAGGGTGGGGGGAGCTCATGCATGTGATTCCTCCTTGACCAGACATCCTGACTCTCACTTTACTGCTGTGGAGGTGGTTCTCAGCAGTCAAGGCCAAGGCCACCCAGGTGGTCAGTGCAGGGCTGAGCACCCACCTGGTGTTCCAATCTCATTTCCCAGGGTTCTGCCAGAGACAGAGGCCAGGATGAGCCAGAGAGCGGGGAGGGGTGGGTGGGTCTCCAGATGAGAGACCAAGACTAAGGCTTACGACTGGCAGAAATTTGTGACAGATATGTTCCCAAGGCCGACAAAAGTGGCTCTGCCCACTTCAGAGGCCTCTAGTAGGTACACTCTTGGGAGCTGGGTGATGGGCAGGAGAGGCCATTGTTTCTCTTTCTTTCCTAAAATTTTTTTTTTTTTTTTAAATTCTGGATTCTTCCTGGGTCTACCTCTCTGGAAAGTATCCACCCCCAAGTAGCAATAAAAGTGTTAACTGGCCACCAGGGGGCAATGGTTCCACACACGGATCACCTCCCAAGCTCTCTTCCCAAGCCGGCACCAGGCCCTCCCCTGCCAGAGGGCTAAGGGGCTACTCACTCTTTCCTTGTGGGGCCGCCCAGATCTACCAACAGGGAGATGCCTCAAGTTCAGCCTCACCCAGAGGACTCAGTTCAGTCCTTCAGCAGAACCCAGAGGGCTTTCATCGTCCTGAATAGGCCAGCACTTTTGCTCCAGAGTTTTGAGGCACTTTTATATTTTAATTTGGGCCAATATTACTTTATGGAAACAAAAACCCAAGCTCCAACATTTGTCTGCCCTCCCTGCTCTCTGGCCTCAAGGCTACAAATGAGCTTCTCCCCAGTCTGTCCCCTGACCCAAACCCCATGGACATCCCAAGCACGGGCAAGGGAAAAGAGGCTCTTGCGTCACTCTGCACCACATAAAGGGAGTAGAGCAGTGCTGGGCACCTGGACGACAGCACGTGGTGGGCGTGCAGGAGTGCTAGCAATCGCAGTTCTCATTATTACTTAGCAACAACACAAATGACCACAGCTAACAGTCGGTCCCATCACTGGCCCATTTTACAGCTGAAGACAACAAGGCTCAGAGGTACAGACATTTGCCAAGGAGGTAACCCAGCCTTGGCAATGCCGCCAGGGAGAAGTCGGCCTGGCCAAGAGCTTTGGACAGTTTATTGAGCCCCCTTGTTGCGGGACTAGGGGGCTCCCTGAGGCTCCTGTTCAGCTGGGGGGAATGAGGTGTGGCAGAAGAGAGGAAAGTGGGTTTTAAACCTGGCTGGTCACTTCCCACCCGAGGAGGAGGATGATGGGGATGCTGAAGACCCAGGCTTCCATCCTGGACACCTGACCAGGCTGGCGCTCATCTCTCCAGCCAGCCTCCCCCTTCCTGCTTCTCCCCAGGCTCCTGCCCAGCCGCGCCCAGCCGCGGAGCCAACATTCTTTCCCGCATTTGGCATCTGACCCCGCATGGGGCACCTTCCACCCCTTGGCGGCTCTCTGCAGGGACTCCACAACACACCAGCAACCTGTCTCTCCCTGTCCACTGTCGTGCTCTGACACAACCATGGTTGAGTGTCTCTCTCCCCTTGGCAAGTAGGAACCGCGTCTTGTTCAAAACGGTTCCCTTAGCTCTTGAAGGGGCTTCAGCGTTTGTTAGTAGAAATAACAAAATGGGAATGATAATGCCTACCTGGAAGATGTGCTACTGAGGAATGCATGCAAAAATGTCTGATGCAGAAAAGCTCTCTGGTAAGTGTTCAGGAAAATGGGCTTTTGTTTCATTGTTTTGGCAGCATGAGCAAAATAATAGAACCAATCACGGGTAATCAGTCACCTTGTAATAACAGCTGGCAGGTACTGAGTGCTAATATGTATGGGCTCTCAGCTCAGGGTTGCTTAATCCCACCCCAGCCTATGTGGTAAATTATAATTTCTCCATTTGACACAGGGTAAAGACCATGCTCCAGGAGGATGGGTGATTTGCTCAAGGTCACACCAGGTGGAGCCAAGATTTTCTTTAAGGTAAGAACACTGATCTTGACCACTATGCAAAAGCTCAGAAACAGAAAAGGACCCAATTTCTCTCTCTCCCTGTTCAATTTGCCTAGTTTTAGCCAGAATATCACAGCGCAAATCGGAGGGAAAAAAAATGAGATTCCAAGGTCTAGCCCTTGGGCCTAGACACACGCAGGGGTGCCCGGAACCTCCAGGTGAGGTCTTGCCAAAAGGTTTGAAAGAGATGGAATTTAAGGGAAGTTGGCCTGAAAGTCTCTCCCTCCCCCCTCAGTCTTCAGGACAAAAGCTCTGTTCATATGCACATCTGTGGGGGGTAGGAGGCTCTTCAGCCACCCTCCAATATTCGACCAGCTTAATCTGGAGCCCAGAGGTGGGGAGGCAATGGCTGGACCTGCCCAGGCTGGAGGTGCTGCCACAAGACCCACGCAGACAGCAGGAGAGCCCAGAGCCAGGATCCTTGGCCAGGAACCCTCCCTTTCTCCCTGGACACGGCTGGCAAGAGATTGGTTGGCTTGTTTCTGTTGGCCAGGCTCCCTTCCCGGTGCTGGGGTGAGTTGGTGAGGCCGGCCGGTCCACCTGGGGACACATGGAGCCTGCCTTACCCTCCCCAGTGGGTACAGCAAACCCATGCTACAGGAAGCCCCACCAGCCTCCTTGATGACCCCATAGCTGCAGGTCTGCAGAGCTGGCTGGCACTGGGCTCCCAGCATAGACGACCCACATCCTCCCAAGATTTCTTTCCAGCTTCCTAATCCCCCATCCCATCGCTGAGGCCCAGGTCCCCCTTTTCCCTCTGAGCTGCTAGGAACTCCTTAGGTCTGTCCTGGCAGCCTTCACCCCAGGCTTCCCTGCAACTCACCACTCGGGTCCCCACTCCAGAGGTGGAAGTGCTAGGGGTTCTTTGAGGGCCCCAGGGCCAGAGTCAGCCTCGGCCAGACTGGGAAAGGACTCCGGGAAAACTGAACAGGAAGTTCCCTGCTCTAGTCCCATCCAGGTAATGAGGGGGCTTCCTCGAGTTAACCCTTAACCTCCCAGTTTGGGAGTGGGGTGGGGGAGAGGGCGGGGCCAGAGAAATGAGGACAGAGTGGCTAAGCCAGACTCCAGCCGGGGACCGAGAATGAGAGTCTAACTACCCCTCCAGGTAAGAACTGCTCCCCTCCTAATCAGGACTGTTCCTGTTCTCCTTGTGGGGAGGGGGTCTGTCAGCCTGTACTTTCTGGGGCGGCGGGGCGGGGGGCGGTGGCCAGAGCTGCCATTTTAAAAGCCCTGTTGTGCGCTGGGCTCTTTGCTAGCATTTCATTCATGCGACAGATCTCTGCCAAGGGCCTGCTATGTGCCAGGCACAGTTGCAGGTGCTGAGGTCAACAGGAGCCGGCCCCGACCTCAGACGGCTTATGCGGAGGTGTGCTGGAGCTGTCCCGGGGTAAGAAAACATGACCACGTGACGGGGGAAGAAAGCGCGCCACCAACACCACCTAAGATCTTCCCAAGAATCTTGCCAGGTGGCTTTTGTCCCAGCTTTCCCAAAGAGGAAGCAGGGACTTCCGGGAGGATATGACCTCCCCACTGGCCTTGAGCCCAACTCGACCTCTAAAGTCAAGCCTTTCCCTTTGCTCTGAGGTGTCTTTTTGGGTCGTGCTCTTGGCTGGCCGC
Organism: Mirounga leonina; assembly: GCF_011800145.1. Classification (NCBI taxonomy): domain Eukaryota; kingdom Metazoa; phylum Chordata; class Mammalia; order Carnivora; family Phocidae; genus Mirounga; species Mirounga leonina. Next base: position 23,643,843 of record NW_023270453.1, read on the forward strand.
AGCCCGTAGGGCGCTTTCCTCAGGGGAACCCGCGGTTCAGAGCCCGCGGGCACTCTCGTGGCACCACCTGTCCCGGGCACCCGGGACACCTGCTCGGTGGCGGGAGGCTCGGCGTTGGCCGCCCCTCGGCCTAGGCCCGTTGATCGGTCGGGGCCAGACCCTGCGCTCGCTCTGGCTCTTCTGCCGGGTCCTTGTCTCCCTGCACGTGGCACCTGGGCTTATCTTGTTCTTTATTTTCATTGTCTAGTGTGGGCCTCCCTGGACCGCAAGCTCCCTGTGGACAGTGGTGTTTCCCTTGTCTGCGCCGCATCCTCCACACCTAGCCCAGAGCTGGCATGTGTCAAGACGGACGGAACGGCTCAGGAGCCGGCCCGCGAGGCCCACCGCCCTCAGAAGTGTGCAGCGCGCCGGACGCCCAGAGCTCAGCCGCAGCGGCTGCGAAACCCCACCTACCGGACCCGGCTTGGTCACCGGACCCCGGGGCGGGGCCTGGAAACCCCCTCCCCTGGGCGGGGCCCGGCAACCTCCTCTCCTGGGCGGAGCCTGGAACCCCCACCCCTCGGGCGGAGGCGCCTCCCGCACGCGCAGGTCAGGATTCCCGCCGGCAGCCCCCGCCCCCAAGCCTGACCGGCTCCCCGGGGGCTGTGACCTTGGAGGACGTGGCCACGTCTGAGCCCTGGGAGTGGGGACGGCTGCGCTGCGGGCCACGGGGCCTGTACCGCTACGGTGGAGGGGACCTGCTGGAACGTGCGCTCTCCGGGTAAGGATCGGAGTCCGCAGTCAGGGCCTGGGGGAGCTGGCTGAGAGCGCGGCGGGAAGGCTCGGGGTTCCGCTGTTAGCACTGATTTCCAGGCCTTCGACTCAGAAGTGATACCTTTCCTGGAAAAGTGTCAGAAAAGCAGAAACCCGCTTGACCAAACCACCAAAATAGCATCCAGGCAGAAGGGCTTGGCGCCCGCATTGAAACGAGAATAACACTAGCTTTTGGTCTCCTTCATTCCTAAACCTCTGCCCGGGCTTTGCTTGGCCAAAAACCCCGCTCCTGGCCCACCGCCTGCGTGCACCCCTCATTCATTCGGGAAAGGTTTGCTTCCCTCCTGTGCGTCTGGCGCTGTCCCTGCCCCTGGGAACCCAGTGCTGAGCTGGACAAGTGCTGCCCCCGTGAGGCTTACAATCTGGGCAGCCAGGTTACCGAACCTGGGATTCCTTTTTTTTTTTTTTTAAGATTTTATTTATTTATTTGAGAGAGAAAGAGCACAAGCAGGGAGCCCAACTTGGGGCTCAATCCCAGAACCCTGGGATCCTGACCTGAAGGCAGGGGCTTAACCAACTGAGCCACCCAGGTGCCCCTGGGGATTCCTTTTGACTTCTATTAACTAAAGGGACTTTGCAGAGAAAAGGGCTTAATGAACATTTAAGTCCCTTCCAATTCTTCCTGATCTTTGTAAATACACTCCCCTCTCCCCGCGGTACCCGCTAACAGATGAAAATTCTTGTGAAGTTGCTGGATTGTTATTTATTTCCACAAGTGATCTACACACCTCCAAAGGAGAGACTTTTAATAAAAATCTACCTATTTGGGGTATATTTCAATATCTCCTAAAATTATTTTGAAAATGCATACAAACTGTTCTAGGTGTTACCTTACAATTTTCTTTTTTGAAGTATCTGGTGTCAAAAAAAAAAAAAAACAAAAGCAAGAAATCTTTTTGTTTTTGTTTCCTGATTTAATAATTCTTTTTTTAATTTTTGTAAAGATTTTATTTATTTATTTGACAGAGAAAGTGAGAGAGTGTATGTGCACAAGCAGGGGGACTGGCAGGCAGAGCCCCTAAAATAAAAAAACTTAATTTAAAAAAAAGAATTATTAGGGATGCCTGGGTGGCTCAGTAGGTTAAACGTCTGCCTTCGGCTCAGGTCATGATCCCAGGGTCCTGGGATCAAGTCCCAAATCGAGCCCCACATCAGGCTCCTTGCTTAGCAGGGAGCCTGCTTCTCCCTCTCTCTCTGCCTGCCGCTCCCCCTGCTTGTGCTCTCTCTCTCTCTGTCAAATAAATAAAATCTTCAAAAAAATTTTAAAAATAGTTTAAAAAAGTTTTTGTTTTAATTCCAGCACAGTTAACACAGTGTTATATTAGTTTGACGTGTACAACAACTTTACTTATCAAACATGAAGACATTTTTTAACTCTAGTGTCAGCCAGTTAGAGCACCTGACTGATGGGAGTCTTCCTCTCTCCTCTTTCATCTTTTCAGAGATTACAAAAGAAAGACAAGTTTTCCTGTATTTTCTGTTTCCATAGGATTTGCCCATTCAGAATAATTCAGGCCAAAGGGAGAAATCCCTCTCCAGCTCTGGGAGCGATTACTATAAAGATCTCTGTTATCTATTATTAAATAGCTTCTGGTTATTCCAGCGGCTCAAATGCCTGTCTCTAAATCGTGTCAAATAACACCTTTACCTGCAGCTGAGACCCCAGCGTTTTCCTGTGGTGCTTGCAGTGAAGGATTGCAGGGAGTGGAGGGCGCAGCCCTCACTGAGGACCAGCCCTGGGACAGAGACACGGGGGGATATTGAGAACACGAGGTGAGCCTTGGGCCCGACCCCGTATTTCTCTGGTGTCCAGAAATTCGCGCCCCCACCCCCAAGCCTCTGGTCTGTCTCACTGGCTCCAGGGGCCTGAGCTGCAGCCTCAGCTTTGCCATTTGCCACTATCCGTGTGCCTTCAGCATCATTTGATGGGATCTAGTCTCTCTGCTGCTCCAAGCTCCTCTGTGGTTTCCCACCGCGCCTTTGAACTACATGCAGACAGCTCACCCCCGGCGCCCACCTGCAGTCACATCTTCTGCCCTCTGCCTTTGCCCTTCAGTCTCTGAGCACGCCAGCTCCATCCTCCTCACGGCCCTGGCCTGGAAGGGATGCTCTCGCCCCGACCCCTGCTTCATTCGGAAATGTCCACCAGTGATGTCAGTCTCCTTGTGGAGGCTGCTTCCGCCCATTCTTGTGACAGTGTCCCCTCTGTCCTCTCTCCGTCCATGCTTGTTCCCTCCTCGCATGTGCCACAGTCTAATTCACTTGTCGCTTTTTTGTTTGCTTGGCTTTCGTCTGTCCCTGCACTGGATGGTCAGCCACAGGGCGTGTTTCCGTGGGTCGCTGGTTCCCAGTGGACCTCTCGGTCGGTTTGATCTTCTCCTTCCTTCCTTCCTTATTGCCTATCTTCTCTTTCTCCATTTCTCCCAAAGTCTCTGCTCAGCCTCCTGCACCAGCCTCACCTTTGAGCATTTACTGAGCAGTACCTGTTGGCACCTGCGAGGCTCTGGCTTGGGGGCCTCCAGTGATCCTTGCCTCTCGTTGGTCTCACCCTTGTGTAACCCACTCCCTTTGGGTGGGGGCTGGATTTAGTGATTCACTTCTAATAAACAGAATTGAGTAGGAGCAGATTAGGTTGTAAACAGACTGTGATTTCTTGGCAGCCCTGACGTGCTCTCTCTCCATGTCTTGCTGGCTCACCCTGGGGGAGCCACGTCTGAGGAGAGAGAGGCCCTTGTGGTGAGGGACCAAGGCCAGTCAACTTGGACCCTCTCCCACAGTCAAATGGATGACTTGACCACGGCTATTGACCTTGAGCTTGAGGAGCTAGAGGCACCCAGCTAAGCCCTGTAGGGTTCAGAAACCATGAGATAATAAGTATTTATTTTAAGCTACAATGTTTTGGGATCATTGATTACACAGCAATAAGTAACTAATGTACCTCCCTTGCTGGTTTCATAGCTGCCTCCATAACCATTCTCGGTGCCAATATCCCTGTATTTATATTTTCTTTCTCGACTCTTTGCACTTGGTGTTGCCACCTGGATGTCTCATCAATGCCCCAGAGTCTTCGTGTTCAAGACCAAGCTCACGCAGCTCCTTGCAAGCTCCACGGCAGGGGCTCAGTTGTCCTTGCCCGCTGTGTCCCCAGGGCCCGGCAGGTAGCAAATCCTCACTACACGTGGCTCAATGAGTCCTCCACATCAAACCTCTGTGCCTCTGGTATTTTCTGGTTTGGTAAACATGTCACTCAAACCAGAAATTGGGATTTATCCCTGATCCCCTCGCTTTACCTCATTCTCACATCTCGTCAGTCTCCAAGTTCCGTAGGGTTAATATCCTAAATGTTTTTCAAATCTGCCTATTTCTGTACTTCCACTGCTTGTCATCCAAGTCCAGGCCCCCATCGTCACCTGCCAAGGCCATAGCAATGACCTAACTGGTTTCTCTCTCTTTTTTAAAAGACTTTATTTATTTATTTGACAGAGAGCACAAGCAGGGGGAGCGGCAGGCAGAGGGAGAGGAGAAGCAGACTCCCCACTGAGCAGGGAGCCCAATGTGGGGCTCCATCCCAGGACCCTGGGATCATGACCTGAGCAGAAGGGCCAACTTGTAGTAACCAACTGAGCTACCCAGGCGCCCCACTGGTTTCTCTTCATTCACATTTTTTTTTTTAAACAAAAGTTTTAGGTGTAACATACAGAAATGTACATAAACCAAGAATGAAGAGTATGATGAATTTCCACCGAGTGAGGACAGCCATTGCATTCCTGGCCTACTCTGGTGCCCCCTTCTGGCCATTTCCCTCCCCCATAATCACCATCTTAACTTCCAACTACAGCAGATACATTTGGTCTGGTTTTGAACGTCATGTAAATGAAGTCACAGAATAGGATTTTTTAAAAAAGATTTTCTTTCTTTTTTTTTTTTCAAGATATTTAACTTAGTTATTTGAGAGAGAGCAAGCGAGAGCACGAGCAGGGGGGAGAGGGAGAGGCAGACTTCCCACTGAGCAGGGAGCCCATCGTGGGAGTCCATCCCAGGACCCCAAGATCATGACCTGAGCTGAAGACAGACACTTAACCAACTGAGCTACCCCAGGTGCCCCTAAGATTTATTTTTAAGTAATCTCTAAACCCAAGGTAGGGCTCAAACACACAACCCCAAGATCAAGAGTTGCATGCCGTACCAGCTGAGCCAGTCAGGCACCCCCAAGGGATTCTTCACCTTGCTTACCCCATAGTGGGAGACCCAATCCATGTGTTGCTTATTTCCTGAATGGTGTTCCCTGTTGCATTATTTGTTCATCCCACCTACCTAGACAGTAGGTGGTTTTTCTGTTTGGGACTACATGTAGTAGTTATTGTAAGTCTCTGGTGACCATGGGATGTGAGTTACTGCTGGGTTTCTACCCAGGAGTGAATCACTTAGGTCACAGAATATGTAGATGTTCAGCTTTAGAATATTCTGCCACCCACTTGTCTAGAGAGCTTGCAGTCTTTCCCCTCCCACCATCTACAGATTCATCTTGTGTATATTTTGCCCTGGTCCTAGGATCACCCATTTCTCCAAGGGCCCTGATTCTTATCATTAGCTGATCCCCCCCCCATTATAAAACATTCACAAAGGGGTGCCTGGGTGGCTCAGTCCGTTAAGAATCTGACTCGATCTCAGCTCAGGTCTTGATCTCAGGGTTGTAAGTTCAAGCCCTGCATTGGGCTCCATGCTGGGCATAGAGCCTACTTTAAAACAAAATCACAAAAATTGAATTTTTGAAAGGATGAGATAAAGTAAAAATAAATGGAAGCTCTACATTTTTTTTTTTTTCACACCCACTGAAGTAAAAAGAATATAAAAGATTCTGTGTGAGACCACAAGATCTGTACAGGGAGTCTGACGGCTGGGGAGTGGGGGAGGGAGAATGTAGCAGGATGAAGGGTTGTAAATATAAGCCGAAACTGCCATCAAGGGTGGGTGCTTGGGTGCCATTGCCATTTGCTACTGTGAGGGGCCTTCAGTAAGGGTCCTCTGGTGCTGAGCCTGGCAGAATGCCTTCTGAGTTCCCCTATCCTCCCTGCCTCAGTGTCTTAGGCTTGCATGAATGAATGTAACCTGAAACTCTACCCGAGACTGGGGGACACTTTAGGTATGAGATAGTAGGAGGTGGCAGCTGCAACGAAGGGTATTTTGGGATGATGACACTCTCCTGGTTTCCTAAAAATGCACCAATCTCTAAAGAAAAAGTAACTTAACTTACTCTAATTTCCACACCAAAGGGCCAGCCGGAGTGAGTCTTGAGCTATCCAGCCTAGTTTCACTAGAGTGTATCCTCCCTGCCTGTACTGTAAGCTGTCTTTAGCTCCCAGGTAAAGTCATTGTTCCGGAAGGTGGGATATGGGTGCTCTGGGAACATATCCAGTCTATCCTATTAAATTTGGGGGGTTTCTGGCCTTGGAGTCCACAGCTTGTCTGGCTGAGGCTGAAGCTGCTAGCCTTGACAATCATGGAAGGAAGCACTTGGTGTTGCTGCCTAGGACGGGGCCTCTTGGCCATTTCTGCTGACTGTGATGGGCAGGCTGCTGGGTCAGCCATACAAGGGAATGTGCCATAGCTAAAACCAGCAAGGCACCGCTTGAGATTTATAGAATTCTCAGCACATAACCATTCCTCAACCAGCACGGAGAGACTTGACCAGACTCTAGGATGGCTTCCGGCAGCGCACGGCTAGGATGACCCCAGCCCTGCCTGAGAAAGCTCAATGCTGCAGGGAGAATTTAGTGTTTGTTCCAGCCAACAGCTGACCTCCCTTAGAGCATTTACTAAAAAGGGTTTATTATTGTATGTGTCTCTTAAAACCGAGAAGCATCTGTCACAGGAGAGCCATTCCTTTGGAGGGACCTGGCTTCGGGCTCCCTTCTCCGTGGGAGGATAGACTGCTGACTTCCATACCTGCCAGCGACACACCTCCTGGCCTGGTCACACCCCCACTGACCCGCTGTCTGTGATCGTTCACGACCCTGACTCTAGTGGGCCCTGCTCTCCTCCTCCCTCCTCCCTTTAAAACCCCAGTCACCTCTGCACAAACCAGACAGAGCTCAGCTCTTTCCCCTGCTGTCAGCAGTTACTGAATAAAGTCTGCTTTCGCTGCCTTGACGGATGTCTGGCTGTTTGGTTTTGACACAGCATGGTTTTTGTCCTCTCTGTTTTTATATTGAACAAGGTATGCGTCACAGAGGGGGCAGGTCGGCAGCATATGCTATACTCCCGTTTTTGAAACAAAATTCTGAACAGGTGAGTGTCGGGGCCGGGGGCCCGGCCCTCGCGCAGACAGCTTCAGGTTCCCCACGCGAGACGCCGACTCGAGGGCTCGTGGCCGTCCTCCTCGCGGTCCTCACCGCCCCGGCTGTCCCCGCGCACGATGCCCACCGGCGGGCGCCGCGAGAGGGCCGGGAAACCGGAAGTTGAGATGAGGCAGCCGGACGGGAAACGCGGGCACACCGGCCAGAGGCAGGCCGCCCAGCGTGACCCTCCCCCCTCGGCGGGGCTGTCCCTCAGGGGGGCGCGGACGGGAGCGCGCAGCTAGGGGCGGGGCCCTGGGCAGGGAGATGGGCCAGGCCGTCGGGCGCCAGCCAATCACCGGTGGCTGCCGTAGGCGCGTGGGTGGGGCGGCGACGCTGCGTGGGCGGGGCGGCGTTGCTGCCTGGGCGACGCGGTCCCGCGTCGGTGGTCGGCCGGCTGGGGGTGGAAGGCGCTGACTCGTGGGCGCGGGGCTCCTGGGCCCCTCGCGGCCGGGAACGGTGGCTTGTGCGGCCGCCTGGCGTCAGGGCACGGGGCCTCGGGCTTGTCGCTGGCCGAGGGGGCGTCCACGCCCTGGTCTCAGTGGCCCTGAGGGTTCTTAATTATTTGCTTTAAAAAAATTTGTATTCCTGGGGCCGCACCTGATTTGCCCACCTATCCGCTTTCCTTTTTTTTCTTTTTCCGTGGTTAGCATTTGCTCTGCTGTTTACTCGATTATTCCTGTTTTTCCTGGCCTCTCTCACATTCCTTTATTTCTCCTTATCTTCTCTCCTTCCTAAGGCTAGATAAGAGTTCTGCATTACTCTGTCTCCAGCTTGGCTGAACAGCCGTAATTAGTACAAGCTTTCTTCCCTTTCCTTTTTAAACATTTTTTTCCCTTCTTACTTCAGGTGATGCCTTTTTCTAGTTCTTATTATTCTGACCGCTTTTGTGGGACCGGAGTCAATTCTCAGGCCAATGTCTGAAAGTAGATCATGATTCATTTACTGAAGGTGACCTCTTCTTAAGCTCAGTGAAGCCGCCAGATGCGGGAATGTTTGCCCCGTCTGAAGCCCAGATAAACGCCTCCATCCGTGATAGTTATCCTTGTGACAGGCTCCTGAGGTGAGTACATCCCGGAACTGGTGCCCCATGAGCTAGACAGCAGGTGTTTTCTGCTGAAGTTGTATGGAGTTCTTAAATTTTTATTTGAATCATCGACATTTAAAAGTCGGGATATTTCACATATAAATCTTTTTTTTTTTTGGTGTCTCTTGAAAAGTCCTCAAGCTTTGGCAATATTGAGCCCCAACTGCCCCCTTTGAACAAAATATGATTTCTTGAAGCCCCTGCAGCCCTCCCCCACTACCATCTTTCATCCAAGCCACTGGTCATTTGTGGTGCTGCCTGTTTGCTGGAGTCATTTAGGTTTTTGATCTTTGCTTTCCCTGGTGCCTTTCTGCGGTCTTTTAGGGACTGCAGTTCCCACACAGCAAACGTGAACACCCTTCCTCCTAGACCTGCTCAGTCCTAGAGCCAGCCCTGGAGGTGTTTCCTCTCATCTCCAGGAAGGGGCTAATGTCTGTCATATAGTAGATGCTCAATAAATATTTTCTGAACAGTTAAATAAATGTTGAGACTTCATTTGGTTTAGTTTAGGTGATCTCGTGGTGGGATCCAAACTGCTGGGATTCCCCAGCATCCCTGAAGTGGCCCCTTTTGTCTGGTAGAGAAACATTTGCCCAAGAATCAGGACACTCCCACTGTTTTGGGACTTGGTGCATGCCTAGAGCTGACGTGGGCTGAAATGGGTCACCACAGGAGTGAGTCTCCTTACTCTGGACATTGGTCATATTCCTTGTTGATGGAGAAACATTCACAGACTGAGTAGTTAATCTTTTTCACAGCCCCCTGTGACTTCTCAGTTTATAGTTTTCTGGCTTGACAATCGTATTGACTTTTGCTACAACTTTGGACATCCCTCTTTACCTTGAGGATTAAAACTCCTGGAAATACTGACCAGAGGCAAACCCCAAGGCTAATATTTTTTGTTCATCAAAGTGACAGTAGGATAGATCAGAATCCTAAAACATGTTTAACTCCAAAAGCAGAGTTGCAAATTCAGAATGCTGCAGGGGCAAGTGGGGACCAAATGCAGCTACATGAGAGCAGCCCCCGAATGTGGGGAATATGAGTCCAGGGTTGCCTGATGTTCTGATTTTTCAAGAAACTTGATTTTATGAGAACTTTACTAATTGTTAAATGTTGGAAAACTAAGTTTTAAAGTAGTTAAGCCCCTGTGAGCCCACACAGCACAGCTGTAGGCTGGCACGGGGCCACGTGTGCCTGTCTTACTGGGTGAAGGGTCAGAGGATTCTGATGGCTGGACGCCACACGCATGGGGAGGTTTCCTGGAATCTGACTCCAGAGCTGGCCCCACTCGTCTCCTGAGACCCATCTTCTATGCCCTGCTCAGGGGGGAGATGGGTTCTTCAACCTAGAAGTGAAGCAGTCTCGGCCTCCATTTTGGGAGCCTTGGTTCTCAGGGCCCAAAGGGAAAGCCAAGACTGGGAGATGGAGTCTGGGACCCTATTGATGGCTGGGTCAGACCCCGTTACCCCTGTTACACTCCCCAACCTTGAGACGGAGCTGGGGAGAGGAGGTCTAGAGGAATCAGATTGGTCCGACATCTTTTCATGGGGTGGGGCACAGGGGTGGGGGTAGGGGGGAGTTCCCAGGCCTGTTTGCTAAGTTTGCTCTCGGGGAGACAGAACTCCACGCCAGTCTTGGGGAGAGCCCAGAGGACCTGCTTACCGGCCTGGGGGCCTTAGGTGAAATCCAGGAACGTCTCTATGGAGACACCATAAGACCTTCAGAAGCCCTGTGTGTCAAAAAGGACCATCGTACCCCTCTACCCAGGAAAGTACCCTTCCTTCTGTGAGAACAGTTGCAGTGCCCTCTTTGAAATGTCAAATGTCAGAATCCTTCCACAGAATTTATTTCCCCATTTTGGCATCCCTGCTTTCCTGGCATCACAAGTGCATGCCAGGTAAAGCGATCGTGAGCAGGCAGCGCAGACCTAGGACTCACCTCTCGGCCGAGAGCAGGTGCAGCCCAGCTCAGGACCCCAGACCCGGAACCCTCGAAGCCGGGAACCCTGTAGGGCTGCAGCTGCGTGGGGAACGGGATCTGGGAGGGACTTCCTGTTGTCCCTAATCCCAGTCTCCACCCGGCTCCCCGGCCCGGTGTAGGCTGTGGAGTCTCCCTTCCTGGGGGAGGGGGCCCCCACCACCCGAGGTGCCCCCTCTGCCTCCACCTCGGTGAGAGGGGCACTGGGGAGGGAGCCTGGATCCCGAGATCCATGTGGGTGGCCGGCTGGCAGGAGGGGACGGGGTCAAAAGTGGAAGGCTTCAGGCTGGTGGGGAGAAAAGGGGGCCTGGACCCAGGTTAGGGAAGGGGAAGGACATGGTCTGTCCAGGCCCCTGAGCAGGATGGACCTGGAGTGTTGTTGCAGCTGCAGGCTGCTCAGTTTCTGGATCCCAGGCGGGGCTGAGTCAGGTCAAGCGCAGGGTGTATGTGTCCTGGGTGGGGGAGACAGTGGGGCCTCGCTTCTCCCGCTGAGCTGGCTGTGACGGGTGTGGCCACACCCAGCACCTGTTTTGTAGGATCTCTGCAGACCTTTTGGCTCCTGATGGCAGGAGAGACAGATTCCAAGTCGGCCCTGGCTTTCCCTAACTGGGCTGCTCTGAGATGCAGAGTCCTGGCTTAAGTGACAAAGGGGACGATACAAAACAGCATTCTGTCAAGCGAGGGACCAAAAACCATCACAGAGAGCGAGGTCACTGGAAGGCATCTGGGAGGCTTTATTTCTGATTGGGACCGAGGATGGGTCTGGTCCTGCGTGGGGATTTTCACAGTGCTTTAGAGGTGCCCAGCAGACGCTGGCTGATTTCTTCCTGCTCTTTCAGGCTCCTGGCCAGAAGCTGGAGGGGGTTGGCCAACAAGAGGGAGAAACGACTCAGCTGTGCTTCCTACCTCTGATCTCAGAAATGTCTGCAGACGGTGGAGGCACCCGCGCTGCCCAGGACAAGGAGAGAGCCCGAGAGGTATGGACGGGGCACTGGGTGAAGGATGCATGTCTTGGAAGGACTCAGAGCAGGAGGGGATTTTCAAGGCAAGGAAGAATTAGGCTCGCCGGGGTGCAGGGCTGGGGATGGGGGTGATGGGAGGTGTTGAAGGGATGGTGGTATGACAGGAAATGCCTTCCACCTGGGAATCGACAGCTACCAAGCTGCTCTGCTTTGCCTGGCAATTTCAGTCATCAGTTGGCCAAAGGCCACACAAAATAGCAAGGAGGCTGCATGGGGGTTCTCCTGGTGGGGTTGCTCTCTGAACAGTGCCCAGAGCATGCAGGGAAGCCTCAGTTTACCCTCCCTCTGCCTAGGACCCCATCTCCACTCTCTCTGGGTCTAAGCACCTACTCCTTCATGTACCTGTTGCCCATGTGTGTAATTACAACCTGTTGGGGGGCGGGGACCAGGGCCACTGGGCTTGGAATTAAAGGAATAGGAGTCAGCTACAGCCAGGTGTGTGACCTTGGGCAGGTCCCCTGCCTCTGGGAATGAGGAGTGTCACCTATAACATGTCTATCACGGGCCTGCTGTTCCTACCTGTCTCATCTAGGTGGCTGGGAGGCTCAGAGCAGGTAACTATTGTAACATAAGATAACACCCACAGCAACTAGAACCTAGGTCAGAGAAACCTACAGCACCTCAACTAGTAGTTCCAGGGGTTGCTAAGTTCAAATACAAATCAAGTGCAGATCTTCCTCGACTTGCTTTGGGGTTACATCCTGATAAACCCATTGTAAGTATAAGAAGTCGAAAATGCATTTAACACACTAACCTACTGAACATCATAGCTTAATCTGCCTCCCTCAGACATGCTCGGAACACTGACATCAGCCTACAGTTGGGCAAAATCGCCTCCCACAGAGCCCATTTCATAATGAAGTGCTGAGCAGTATCTCATGTAATACAGTGAATACCGTACTGAAAGAGAAAAACGGGATGGCGGTCAGTTTGTCGGTCGTTTACCCTCGTGAGCGCGTGGCTGACAGGAGCTTCGGCTCCTGCCCCCACATCCCCAGGGAGGACCGTGCTACAGATCGCTAGCCCAGCGGAAGATGCAAATTCAAAATTCGAAGTGGTTTCTACTGAATGTGTTATTACTTGAGTGCCATCGTAAAGTTGAAAACTGGTTAAGTTGAGCCGTTGTAAGTCAGGGACTGTCTGTATTAATTGTCCCATTTTCATGCCATAGACGCACAAAGCAGTGTCAGCTCTGTTTGCTTTCCCTTCCACAATGCCTTGGTAACACCCGATGGGTCTCACACATCCCTGACATTCTGTGCTACTGCTGGATTCTGTCAGCTCACACAGTAGAGTAATAATAATAATTATTGGCACCACTCTGTGTTTATCCTGAATGTTCCAGAGTGCACAGCTCTTTCTCACAGGTTATCTGTTCATGAGGCAGAGCAGTTGAGTCTCGGAGGCTGCCTGGCCCAGGTGGCTCCCTGACCTGAGGGTCTTTCCCTCTGAGACCCTAATACCATAGGCGGTAGGTGGGGGGTGGTGGAGGGAGAAGCCTGGCCAATCCCTGTGTTGTGGATGACAGGGAGGCCTCACCAGGGGCCTCCCAAGGCAAAGGAAGTGACTTTCCCCAAACTCTTGAGGTTTGTGGGAAGGCGGTGCCTGCTCCAGGTTGAGCAGCTAGTGAGGGGCCGGCCTGGATGGCCTGGATCTGAGCCCTGGTTGCCTGACTCCAAAGCCCCTTTCTCACCGTCCCAAGGGCTGGAGCTGAGGCTGGTGTGAAGAAGTGGGGACTGGGTAGGAGGACCCTGGAAGCGCCGTTGTGGTGGGTGGTGCTGCAGGGGTGAACCGGGAGGTTTTCCTTCTGTCGGACCCAGGTGGGCGCGGGCCTTGGCACAGTTAGTGGTACCCTTGGGCTTTTCTCTCCAAACCCCAAAACTCCAACTTCTGTGACCAAATTGAGTCAGGCTGGAAATGGCCCAAGGCCACATGATACTTCCCTGTCATCTCCAAGAAATGGTGGCCCTGGGGTTGACTTGTGAGTCAGATACCCTTGAGTTCCACTCTTGGTCAAGCACTCATGGGCTCTGTGATCTTGGGCCGTTGTCTGATCTCTGAGCCCGGATACGTCAGTGTCCTGCATCTGTGTAACAACCAGAATTTATTCCCTCAGTTCTAGAGGCCAGAAACCCCAAATCACAGCATTGGGGGGGCTCCCTCCCCAGCCTCTAGGAAGAGGATCCTTCTGCCTCTCAGCGTCTGGGGGCTCCAGGTGTCCCTTGGCTTCACCCCAGCTCTGACTCCATCTTCACGTGGCTTTCTCTGTGTTTCCATGTCTTTTCCTCTTATAAGGACACCAGTCATTGGATTTAGGGCCCAGTCTAAATGCAGGATGATTTCATCTCAGCATCCTTAACTAATTACATCTTCCAAATAAGGTCATGTTCTGAGGTTCCGAGCAGATGTGAAATTTGGGGGGACACTATTCAATCCACTACACTTAGTTTCCTCAGTGTTAAACAGTAGCAGTCCACACTGCTGTGGGAGGTATGAGGCTGGAATTGAGAAGAGGCTTCTGCTCTGTGGGCACCTGGCCAGCCTGCCCCTGGCCCGACCTTGCGCCTTCCTTCCTTCCCTTGCTGCCCCGGCCTTGTGGAGGTAAAGCAGAGGTGTGCGGGTCCCCAGGGCCAGGAGAAGAAAGCAAGGCCAGTCCTTCAATCTGTGCCTTGCATTTGGGTGTGTGTGGCCCCTGCCAGGACCCTCAGGTGTGGAGCTCGGCTGTGAGTCTCCCATACTCTGCCCAGGTGCTGATGGGGGCTGTCATTCCTAGGTTCCAGGTCATGGGGATCCTTGTCAAGAAATGCTTTCTGAGTCGGAGGAGATGGTGCCTTTGGGAGCTGCTCAGGAGTCACCCCACATCAAGACGGAGCCGGAAGAGCCACAACCTGAGGGGGCACTGCAGGGGGATGGGGCTCCAGGAACGCCGGGCTGGGTGTCCCTAAGCCAGGGCTCTAAAGAGAAAGCTCTTTTCCTGCCTGGTGGAGGTGAGGAGAGGGATGGAGAGGGACGTAGAGAGACGCACTTTGTTGGGTAGCAGCTGTGGGGAGAGGTGGAGGCTCACAGCATGGGGGGGGGGCACAAGCTCTCCTGCCATGGAGATGCCCGGATGTCTGCCCACCTGCCCCTCAGAGGCCGCTCCTGCACAACCTCAGAACCTACTGACCCTCTTCTTGGGTCAGGTTGGGGGTGGGGTTTGAGGCAGCTGTGGTGTCCCTGGTAAGCCAGGCATGGTCCGCTCAGGGGGAGTGGCCGGGCCCAGCAGGGTGAGGTGGCCGCCCTGAGGACCTCTCTCCTCTCTCAGCCCTCCCCTCCCCCCAGATCCCCGGGCTTGCTCGCGAGGGCAGGACCAGAGACCGGCAGATGGCTGCGGCACTGCTCACCGCCTGGTCCCAGGTGAGTGTCCCTGTTCAAGTGCAAGGCTGGAGGAAGAGCACAGGGATGTGGAGGAACGGCATGTCTGCCTCAGCGTCTGGATCTGAGCGCCAGACCCGAGGATGGGGGCCGGAGGGGGGCGCGTGGAGAGCCTGAGCTTTGGTTGTGGTGCTGGAAAGGGCCCTTGTCTTTGTCTTTTGTTTTCTGTCGTACACAGCTGCTTTGTTATTGCCCCCCCAACCCCCAAAGTCACCCTTGGGCGGCTGTCCTCCTTCACCATCAGACAGATTGGAGGACAGGCCTTACTCGGGGCAGCAGGTTGGAGGCCGGGGAGGGGTCGCCCTCATTTGGAGCCATTGTGCCCCTCCACGGTGTCCCGGCGTGCCCTGGAGAGTGGGCCTTCTGTGTTGTTTCAGATGCCGGTGACCTTTGAGGACGTGGCTCTGTACCTCTCCCGGGAGGAGTGGGGGCGGCTGGACCACGCGCAGCAGAGCTTCTATAGGGACGTCCTGCAGAAGAGGAATGGGCTGTCCTTGGGTAAGGGCCCGAGGTTGTGCTGGGGTGGCCACTCTCTGAGGCCCGGTGCCAGAAGTGGGGCCATCCCGCCATCCCCTCCTTCCAGGGCTAAGCTCCTTCTCATCGTTCATGTGGGCCGCTCTGGTCTGTAACACCTTCCTGGTGAAGGACGTGTGCTCTGTGCTGACCTGGGGCCCATGAGCCAGATGTGGCTGCTCGGCACTGGAAATGTGGCTGGAGCGCCTGAGTTCATATTTTATTTCATTTTACCCGGCTCAAGTTTGAATTGCAATAGCCCCACATGGCGAGTGGCTGCTATGTTGGGCAGTGCTGGCCTCGAGGTTCTGCTCCTCAGTCCTTCTGAAGTGTTTAGTCCGCTCCTCCCACTGTCCCGCTCCTCAAAGCCCCACCTGAGAGGTGTGTGTGCAGAGAGCTTGGCTGCAGATCAGGGATGCCTGCCGCGAGTGGGGGGCACGGGTGCCAGCTAATCTCTCTAGACCCCAGACCCTGAGCTGTCACATCTACCCTGAGGGGCCTGTCGTTTTTTCAGAGGGGCCTTGTCTCCCTCATTGTTTCTCATGGTAAGTAAAGTCCCAGCACTCCGACTCCTCCGTTTCAGACCCTGCTTTTGTTGGCAGAATTTAGGAGGTCTTACAGACAGCTCCTGGTGCTCATTCCTTCATTGCCGTTCATTCATATGTCTGGTCTGTCTGTCTGTCCATCCATACACACCAGGGGCACACTTGCTAGTCCGGGGAGCTGGGGGCTTGGTCATTCCACCCTTGACTTCGGTGGTGGGCCTCGGAGTCAGGAGAGCTCACTCCTTTAATTATCTCGGGTTTGCTTACCACCTATCCTTAGCACTCCCCAGGGCCCAGAGCGGCAGGTCCAGGCAAGTCCTGAGAGATCAGAGGGAACTCAGCACCCATTTGCAGCCCCACGGCAAGCCTCACAAATGCCCTAAACCTGCTGGTGGGTCCAATACATTCCTTCCCTCCAGCAGGGTATGGATCAGGACATGGAGGCTGGGGCCTCTGCTCTCTTACTGACTTGACCAGAATCCCCAGGCCCTTGCCCCAGGGGACTTGGCCAGTGGGCCTTTGGTCCCTGACTAGGTGGTCAGCACCCCTGGCCTCTTCTCCCAGGCCCTCCCACTGGGCTTCGTTGCACCCACTGTCCCTCCCCCAGGAGCCCTTTTTGCCCCTGGTCTGGGAAGGTGCAGGACTGGAGATTGCTGGGCTCACTGCTGGGGGCCTGTGTGACAAAGGGGGTTGTCGGCAGCTGACCTCACCCGGCCCCTCTCCCTTTGCTCTTGGGGCTCGTTCAGGGAAATGAGATGGAGCCCAACTCAGCCCCGAGGAGAGTAGGTCTGGCAGTTACCCTACAGGGTGCTTCCCACAGAGGGCTGGACACCTGACCCCAAGCGATTTTTCAGCTTATGTCGTTTTATCCCATGTTTGCAGGGCTGCCTCCCCACTTCTGCCTCTTCACTTGGCAGATGGGGGTGGGGGTTGTCTCCTGCAGTGCAGCCTGAAAGTTCACGACTGAGCGCAGCATCTCTTGTCTCTTTTTGGCCAGGATTTCCCTTCAGCAGACCTTTCTGGGCCTCCCAAGGACAGGGCAAGGGTGAGGCCTCGAGCTCGTGCCGGCAGATGGGAGATGAGGAGGAGAAGCCAGGTGCGTGCAGAGGTGGCAGGTGGGTGGGTCACTGTCACTCCGGGGTGCCCCTTGTCAGTGCGGGCCCTCTGTTTCCTGGGGTGCAGATGCATGCCAGGGGCAAGGCTGCCGGCTTCTGTCCTCTGCCGGGGGGGTGGCTTTTCCTTCCAGGATCCTTGTTCTTACCTCCATTTCCAGAATTTCCCTGGGTCCCTCACGGAAGTCTCTCTCTTGCTGGAAACTCTCCTTCTCCAGGAGCCACTGAGATGGGAAAGGAGGAGCCAGCCCCATCCCTGGCATCCCTGGCAGCCCTTGGGGATGTGAAGTCTTTCAGAAGCAGGGTGGGGAGAGCCCAGGGGGACATCCTGCAGTGCGGGCAGCAAGCAGGCAGCGGCCAGAGCTCGGGGCCAGCCAAAGACGATGGGCAGCCGGGTCCCCTGGAGGAGAGGCAGGCGAAACCGACCCCGCCCAACACCAGCCTCGCGAAGGCCCAGGAGGGCCACCTCCCAGAGAAACCCAGAGAGGGGCGAACGGGCACCCCCGAGAGCAGCGAGGAGGGCCTGGCCCCCGACGGTGACGCCAGTAAGAAGACCTACAAGTGCGAGCAGTGCGGCAAGGGCTTCAGCTGGCACTCCCACCTGGTAACCCACCGGCGCACCCACACGGGCGAGAAGCCCTACACCTGCACGGACTGCGGCAAGCGCTTTGGCCGCAGTTCGCACCTCATCCAGCACCAGATCATCCACACGGGCGAGAAGCCCTACACCTGCCCCTCCTGCTGGAAGAGCTTCAGCCACCACTCGACGCTGATCCAGCACCAGCGCATCCACACGGGCGAGAAGCCCTATGTGTGTGAGCGCTGTGCCAAGCGCTTCACCCGCCGCTCGGACCTGGTCACCCACCAGGGCACCCACACGGGCGCCAAGCCCCACAAGTGCCCCATCTGCGGCAAGTGCTTCACGCAGAGCTCGGCCCTGGTCACCCACCAGCGCACCCACACTGGGGTCAAGCCCTACCCGTGCCCCGAGTGCGGCAAGTGCTTCAGCCAGCGCTCCAACCTCATCGCGCACAACCGCACGCACACGGGCGAGAAGCCCTACCACTGCCTCGACTGCGGCAAGAGCTTCAGTCACAGCTCACACCTCACCGCCCACCAGCGCACCCATCGTGGCGTCCGGCCCTACTCCTGCCCCCTCTGTGGCAAGAGCTTCAGCCGCCGCTCCAACCTGCACCGGCACGAGAAGATCCACACGACGGGGCCCAAGGCCCTGGCCATGCTGATGCTGGGGGCGGCGGGGGCTCTGGCGGCCCCCCCACCTGCTCACACTTAGGAGGCCGGGCACGGGGGAGACGTGAGGGCAGCGTGAGAAGGGGTGTGGGAAGGGAGTGGGAGGTGCTGGCATGGGGTGGGGCATGGCAACACAGGAGCTAGGGCGAGGCGCGGGCACGCTAGCTGCAAATTAAAGGCCTTGGAATTCTAGCCACCGCTTATGCTCTGTCTCGTGGGGCCCTGGCGGTGAGTCCGACCGGGGGGCCTCCATGGCTGAGGCATCCCTGAGTCATTGCTGTTGGGGCTTGGGTACTCTCTTTCCCAGCCTTGACCTGACTTGGGGCCAGTCCAGAGCATCCGGACCCTAAGTTTACAAGCAAAGGCTTCTGGGCACAGAGGTTTCCAAACCTGAAGCCAGCCAGCCACTTTGGAGACTGTGGATCCCCCTGGAGGGGCGGTCTGCTGCCACCACTGCTCCTGTCCCCAGGGACATTGCCCCTGAGCCCAGGACCCTCCCTTGGCTCTTCTGTTTGGGAGCTGGAGCAGGGTTGAGCCAGCTGGGAACTCATGTTCCTTGTCTGCGGCCCTCCCTGTCTCCTGTCTCAGGCACTGGAGGCCTGTTTTGTGACTGGACATTTTCCATGTGTTTCCACTGGGGCCTGGCCGTAATCCAGTGAGGATTCCTCCCTTACCAGGGACCACTGTCCCTCCTGGTGCCTTCTGAGGCTGCAGTCAGCTCCTTCTGGTACTTTTCACGTCCTTGGCCTCTTTGTACATGTCCTTTATAATTTGCCCTACCTGCCCCTGTCTGGCTCTTTTACTCTTGGCCTTCTGCTTTTCTGACCTCTGTATTTCTATTTCCCATTCTCTTTTTCTCCTGGGGAGGAATGGGCTCAGCCTGCTTATTATCCAAACTTTGCAGCTTGGCTTCCAAGATGACACTGTGTTCTGACGCCGACTGACCTTGAGGACACCTGCATATGGGCGGCCATTGAGACTCCACCTGCCTCCCTGAATCGGGGCCAGCAGGGTGGCTGCCGCCCTGGCTGGCTCCAGGCTCTCAAGGGAGTTGGAGCAGGAGCGGGGACTGACTGATAATAGCTGCCAGTCAAGGGGCCAAGTGCCATGTATATGTCGCTTCTAGTCTCCACAACTCTGAGCAGTGGACCCCGTCCCAGTCTTATAGATGAGGAAACAGCCGAGAGAGCAGTCCAATAACTTAGCCAACAACCAGAGAGCTGGAAGCTGGGGTTCAGGTCCAGGGATTTCATTGTGTAAAGAATACCTCTGCTTCCATGCATCCCAACGACTACTGGCTGGCTAGTGCATGTTATGAGGTGGAGCTGTCCAAAAAGAGTAAGACAGACTGTAGACTTGAACTTCAGGCTGCTGGACTCAGCTGGAGATGGCGAGTCGGGGAGCAGGTCATCAGCCAGATGCCAGGAAGCTGCGGACTAGTGGGAGCCCAGGCAGAACTTGGTTGTGTCTGGCAGGTCTCAGTGGGATCTAGGGTTGGGTTGCTGGCCGGACTGGTTGAATTAGATGGCTCTTGAAGACGTGAGAAAGAAAGCTGTTTCTTCCCTTCAGCTTGTCTTCATGGCTCCGGTCACTCAGTCAGAAATGGGATTTCTCAGCTTGGCTCAATGTAAGGGGCTGAGGGGGGCTTATTCACATAAAGCAGGCTTGCAGCTTCCAGGAGCTTGTTTTCTGATGAAAGAGGCAGGAAGGACACTCGTTAAACTTGGTACAAGCTTAGCACAGAGGACGTATTTGCACAGTGCCTATTCATTTGCTTCTTTGGGCTTTATGGCCAGTGTGCCAGGACTTCAACAGCTCAGAGATCTGTCGAGTGAGCCAGGGGATCGTTTAAAGACTCCACTCTGGCTTCTGAGGAACTCAGAGACCTGGAGAAACTGTTTCCCCTTTTCATAGCACCGTGGAGAGGAACGTGATTCCAAGGGCCCCATGGGTCTCAGTCCACTTCTGCCTAGAGACCCATCCAGAGGCTACCATTCTGGGATAGAGCTGGCGAGAACATTTTTTGACTGGAACTTGGCAATTTAGGAAGCATTTGACAAGAACAACTAAGACTGCAGAGGTAGTGGAGATGTCGTGGAAGGGCCTAGAATGTGAGGCTGAAGGGTGTTCGTGACATGGTGGGTGATGGAGAAGTAGCTGACTGGGAAGGGGGTCGCCAGGGAAGGGTCTTGGTGTCTCTGGCCTGCTTCCTCCTGGCTTCTGCTCACACCTGGCCTCCTAGCCTTCCGGCCTTGGAGGGCCCCCACCTGGTTGCTCACGCTTCATCTGCGCCTGCGCCGTCAGAGGGAGGGCAAGGGTGAGGGCGGAGGCGGGGAATCGTCCCTGCGGGCTGCCCACCCGCTGCCTGTGCGGCCCAAGGCACGGCCCAGGTATTTGCTGCAGGGGCTGAGGGCCCAGCTGGCCCTGCTGCGCTCCCCAGGCCGGGGGCGTCTCCCGCACTTGGGTGACTCCGCAGGGTAGCGAGGCCGGACGCGAGCGATGGGGTAGGAGGCCCATCCTCACTAAGGGGCCTCCCGGCGAGGAGGATGGGTTTCCGGAGGGCTCCGCCCACCAGCTCAGACCTTAGCCAGTCAGGGGGCGGGGCGGGGCGAGGGGCGGGCTGCAGCGGAACCGGCCAATCACGACCCTTTTTCTCCCCCACCGCTCCCCAAGCGGCACGGTTGCCCGGCAACATCCGAAAATCTCCGCTTTGAAGTTTTCCCTTTTCCCCTCTGTCCGGTGGCCGTTGCCGAAGGGACTAAGGATGGGGGCCTGGACTGCTGACCTCGCCACCCCCCTAGCCTTCACAGCCGGCCCTGGGCCTACTACCGAAGTGCCAAGCCTCCTGCGGTCCTAGAGGGGCCGCGGGCGAGGGCCGGACGGCCCGGGCCAGAGCCGCTTCCGGTTTCGAGCTCCCAGCCCCGGCATCTCGTTGCTGGCTGGGAACTCTGGGAGCCCGATCCCGGCAGCCACCTATGGCCCCTGCACTGGAGCTGGGCGGGCGCGCGGACACCTCCCGCCGGCGCTCTAGCACCTTCCGAGCCCCGGAGCAGGGCCTGACAGTGGTGCTGGGGAGACCTGGGCGCGGGCGCGGGAACCGTCTGGAGGGAGACCCCTCTTGGGGGCGGGGGGAGCCGGGGAAACTGAGGTGGCCAGTGCGGGGGGAGTGGGGGTGGCTCTGGGTGGCGGGCGGAGGGAGGTAAAGGGCAGGGAAACGTTAAGTATGGGCTTTGCTGCATTCACTCATTCGTTTTTCAAATACGAAATGAATGCCTGCATTCCAGGTTCTTTGCTAAACGATGAGGAATACGCGATAACAAAGCCAGACAAGATCCTTGCCCTCACGGGGTTCCGGTCTAGTGAGGGAGACTGATAAGCAGATAAGTGACACAAACATTGCTTTCAGGTAGTGACAAATACCAGAAAGAAAGGAACGTGTGAAGCAATGGAGGGTGTTAGGAACCGACGGTCAGAGAGGGCCCCTTCAAGGCGGGAACATTTAAGCTGAGACTTGGAGAATGATGAGAAGCTGTTTTACAAGGATTTGGGGGCAGAACCTTCCAAGCAAGGGGAGCAGAATGAATAAAGGCTCCGCCATGAGGAAGAGATTGATGTACCAGGAGCTGAAATGACACCTCTGGTGGGAGGTGCCTGCAGAAGGGGAGGCTAGAAGGTGAGACTTGCCAGAGACTGTGGGCTGAGGTTTCTCCTTGGTATATGGCGGAGAGTGGAGAAAGGGAGGTTATGAAGATGATCCAACCTTCCTCATCCTCACGCTCCTCTGCCAGCCTGTGGTGTGTGGTCAGTCAGGCTGCCTTGCCTCGGTTGCAAAGACAGCACTCCGTGGCCTGCAACTCTGTCACCTCCTAGAGCACCCCAGTTTTTCTGTTTTCAACTAACAAAGTTCGAGGCTAGTCTTGAAGATTAATACTACAACCCAACAGGCCACTGACCAGAACAAGCTGGACTCAAATGTTCAGGGGAAAGTGGAAAAAATACCTGGAGGGCCTAAATCCAGCAGCTTCTCATGTACCTTATGCTCCTGTGGGCATGCCCCTGTGACAGGTTCCTGGCAATACCTAACTCCCTGGGACTAGTCACTCTTTATTGAGCACTTCCTGTGTGTTAAGAGTTAGTGCTGGGCTCAGTGGTCTACTTGTATTCTCTCATTTATTTAATTCTGATAACAGCCCTGTGAGGCAGTGGATCAGTTAGGATTACAAATAACAGAGATCCAAAATAGCAGGATCTTTTTTTTTTTTTAAAGATTTTATTTATTTATTTGACAGAGAGAGACACAGCGAGAGAGGGAACACACGCAGGGAGAGAGGGAGAAGCAGCCTCCCCGCTGAGCAGGGAGCCCAATCAATGCGGGGCTCGATCCCTGGACCCTGGGATCACGACCTGAGCCGAAGGCAGATGCCCAATGACTGAGTCACCCAGGCGCCCCCAAAATAGCAGGATCTTAACCAAGATGTAAGTGTATTTCTCAAGATAATATGTGCAGGTGGGCTGGAGGTAGGCAGCCTATGTCAGGACTGGTGTGGCAGCCCTAACCCACAAAGTCAACAGGGACCCAGGCTCTTCCTAGCCTGCTGCTCCACCACCATTCAAGTGCTATCTCAGGATCCCAAAACAAGGAGTAGGATTTAACCATACATGCTGATTTTTAAAATTTTAATCAAATGGGAATACTACATACAACTTTATCTTCATAAATTTGAAGTTGTAGATGAAAGGGATGATTTCCTAGAAAAAACTATCAAAATTTAGTCAGGATGACATGGAAATTCTGAATATCTAATATCCCACCAGAGAAATTATAAAAATAAATATTTTTATGTTCTATTTTTTAAAGCTTTATTTATTTATTTGAGAGAGAGAGAGCACAAGTGGGAGGGACAGAGGGAGAGAGAGAATCCCAAGCAGACTCCATGCCAAGCACAGAACCCGATGCTGGGCTGATTTCATGACCCTGAAATCAGGACCAGAGCCAAAACCCAAGAATCAGTTGCTCAACTGACTGAGCCACCCAGGTACCCCTTATGTTCTTCTTTTTTTTTAGATTCCATTTATTCATTTGAGAGAGCGAGAGAGAGAGCACAAGGGGGGGCAGGGGGAGAGGGAGAAGCAGACTCCCCGCTGAGCAGGGAGCCTACCGCAGGTGGATCCCAGGCCCCTGGGATCATGACCTGAGTGGAAGACAGATGCTTAACTGACCGAGCCACCCAGGTGCCCCCCTTATATTCTATTTTTTTAAAGTTTTTATTTATTTATTTAACAGAGAGATATACAGCAAAAGAGAGAGCACAAGCAAGGGGGAGCTGGAGCTGGAGAAGCAGGCTCCCTGCTGAGCAGGGAACCAGATGTGGGGCTTGATCCCAGGACCCTGGGATCATGACCTGAGCCCAAGGCAGATGCTTAATGACTGAGCCACCCAGGCGCCCCTTTATATTCTATTTTTAATGAAAAAAAAACTCTTACTAGGTAGTAATTTAGTTAGGGTATACACTCTGTTTACAATAGAGGTTCAAAATAGCAGTGGCTTAAACTTGGTACCCATTTCTTTCTCACATCACTGTGTGGGTATAAATCCAGGGCTAGTTTGGTGGCTCCACAATCTTCAGGAATCCAGGCACTTTCTGTCTTATTGCTTTGATATCTCTGAGTGTTACTCTCATCTGCATGGTCCACGCCACTATATCCAAATTTCTGTTAGCAGCTGGGAAAAAGAGAATAGGAAGACAGGACCCACCCCTTTCTAGTAAGATAAATACATCACGTCTGCTCACATCTCATTGCCTTCAATTTAATACATGGCCATGCTTAACTGCAGGAGAGGCTGGGAAATCGTTATTCTTTTTTTTTAAGACTATTTGAGAGAGAGACAGCATAAGCTGGGGTGGGGAGGGGCAGGGGAGAGGGAGAAGTAGACTCCCTGCTGAGTGGGAAGCCTGACATGGGGCTGGATCCCAGGACCCTGAGATCATGACTTGAGCTAAAGGCAGACACTTTAACCAACTAAGCCACCCAGGCGCCCCTACTCCTTATTCTGAATGGCTTTGTGCCCACTGAAAAATTCTTACTGTCAAAGGAGAAAACCGATATTGGGGAACAGCTAGTAGTCTTTTTGCTGCAAATGAGAATAGATGCTCCTTGATATGAGCATGGATATATATCAGGGACAAACAATGGATAATTGTAAATCATTAAAAGTATTTTCATTAAGCAAGACAATAATACCTGTTGTCCTCAATTTTTTACATTGTTTAGAGAATTCTGGACTGAGACTAAGGAAATAATGAGTATAAATTCTGGAAATGAATATAAATCTTCTGGAAAGAAAATCTCGACTTTTATTATTTACAGACTATATTTCCTAGCTAGAAAAACAAACTTAAATAATTTCAGAAAGAAAAGAAGAGCTATTGGGTGGTCAATTTCAAGTCATTGTATACAAATAACTTGTCATCTACCGGCAGTGCCCAATAAAATATATGGTAAGTGTGCCAGTTATTAATTTACTAATAATTTCTCGGCCCACAATACACACATTTTGTCCCGCTTTGTGGTACTAGAGCCTTTCTCCTTTGATAGCCAACTTGATGTTAGTCTTTGCCAATAGAGGGGGATGGAAGAACACTGTAAGTCCACACCTAGAAAAATGGGCTTTCAAGTTCCTTTTTCTCTGTGTAGTTCTCCATGGGGCCAGTAGAGAGAGGGGAGGGAGCCCAGGAGCATCCACTTCACCAGTGTTCACAGAGAGGACTCATGCCCTCCAGCGAATTGTTCAAGCAAATGCTGGAAGGTGGGTGTTTGTATAAATGACTTGCAAATACAGAAAACTGTAAACAATCTAAATGTCCAAGAGTAAGGAACTTTAAATAAAATATGGAACTTCCATACTATGGAATACTATGTAGCCTGCAAAACAGATGCATTTTATTTATACATGGTGATATAGAAAGATATCCTTTTTTTTTTTTTTAAGATTTTATTTATGGGGGCACCTTTATTTATGGTGGCTCAGATGGCTAAGCATCTGCCTTTGGCTCAGGTCATGATCCCAGGGTCCTGGGATTGAGCCCCGCATATGGCTGCCTGCTCAGCAGGAAGCCTGTTTCTCCCTCTCCCTCTACTGCTCCCCCTGCTTGTGCTCTGGTAAGCAAGAGACCCTGGGATCATGACCTGAGCTGCAGGCAGACGCTTAGCCGACTGAGCCACCCAGGCGCCCTAGAGATATCCTTGATAGACTTTTGAGTCAACAAAACATTACTTACATAGAATTATTCAAATTTATATAAGAAATATTCATGGACATAGAAGTGTAAAAACAGACTAAAATATTAATAATGTTCACTGTGTGGGAAACAAAGGCAGAAGAAAAAATTATTAAATTTACTTTAGATTCTAGAGCCCACTGACAAGTCCTTGAAACAGGGAGAGTGACATTCCTCTAGGGACTCAACTGCCTCAATGTTAAGACTTTGCTAAGGGCAAAAGGCAATCCTAGCCTGAGCACCCCCCCCCCCGCCCCCGCCCCAGGATCCTGTAAGTCTACTTTAACATATAAAAATTCCTTTGGGAACTTCCTTTATCTCTAAACCCCCCACGGTACGTGTTGGCAATCATCCCCCAAGCATATGGCTCTCCGATATACATCTGAAGGGTCTCATGACCAAGGTTTTATTAGACGGTCATAAATGACCTTTTCCCAAAAATAGCTAGCCAGCTCAAGGTCCTGGAAACCTTGCTTCCAAAATTCCTTAGAGACTTATGCTATCCCTAACCACCTCCCAACTTGAAAGTATATAAGTATGTAATGGGCCACTCCTCATGACCCCGGTGCAGCTCTTTCTGCCCACGGGTTCTGTCCCTGTGCTTTAATAAAATCACCTTTTTGCACCAAAGATGTCTCAAGAGATCTTTCTTGGCCGTGGGCTTCAAACCCTAACGTCTTTCCTATATCACTCACTTCGGAATGACCTTATTAGGAATATATTTTTTACCTCCAGTTATTTTTGCCTTCAGTTAGTCAACAAATATTGTGCCAGGCACAAATCCAGATGCTAGGAGTAGGGCAGTGAAAACGCTGACCTCACCGAGCTTACAGTCCAGTATTAGGGAACAATTATTACGTAGGTGTGTCAGGTAGTGATAAAAGGAAGAAAAATAAGGTAGGGCAGAAGTATGGCGGCGGGGCGCGGGGGGCGGGGGGGAGGGGGGGAGGCGCCGTATATAGAGTTAGGAAAAGCCAATTGGAGGGAGTGACATTTGAGCATATTGGGGGTGCTAGCTTTGTGGATATAGATAGCTTTATAATTTTCCATACTTCTTAATTTTTTCTACACTAGGCATGCAATAATTGCATAATCAAAACAAATAAAAAGAGAGCTCTTCATATTTCAGGAAAAGATCTGGAGCCACAGATCTGCACTAAAGTAGAGTGTGGGAGCAGGTACAAATGCATGGAAAGGAGAACCCAGAGCTCCCCAGCAGGGACGCCGCCGGCCGGCACAGGAAGCTGCCGGTGGGAGAGCGGGGGGCTCCCCGGGGTCAGCGTCCCCGTGGGCCGCGTCCTGCCGCACGGCCTCGGCCGAGGTGCGAAGACTCGCCGCAGGAGGCTCCGCGTCCCTCACTGGACTGCATTTCCCAGGAGGCTCCACGCCCCGCTAGGAGCGGCTAAAGACTTTGGCGAGGGCGGGGCCAAGAAGCTGGAAATTAGTATCCCGGGGCCGAGCAGCGCTCTGGCCTTCGGCCCTCCGCCCTCCACCCACTCGAGGAAAGAACCGGAGGCGGAAGGAAGAGTCCATTCTCAGCGGATCCCTTCCGGCGTATGGCGCACTCTACTCGTAGCTGGGCCAGACGCCGTGTCGGCCCAACAAACCAGCCTTGGCTTTCCCTTTCCGCCCTTCACGGACCAGCAGGGCAGAGAAATGTGAAAGAACGAGTATAGAAGCGAACCTCAGCTTGGGGGCACAGGTGGGCGCCGCTGCCTCCTGATTGGCCAACTCTAGGAATTCTCCCCGTTCATTGGCTATCCGTCAGGGAGAAGGCGGACTCAATGGGCGAAGGGCTTTCTGGGCGTGTAGTTCGAGTGCTTGCTGCGGCGCATGCGCTGTGTTGTTTCCCGGCGAGCCATGCGCGAACTTCCGGCGCGGGGAGCTGGCGGCGGAACTAGGAACGCCTGGGCAGTTGTGGGCGGTGTGTGTCTCGGGGGCGGGACTGGCGACGCGGAGCTCCGAGAGCCAGCGCTGGGCTGCGGGTGGCAGGGGCCAGCGCCCCGAGACAGAGGCCGAAGGTGGCGCGCGCTGCTGGGAAGTGCTGGGGGTGGGGTCACCTGCTCCCGCCGTGCCCGCCCGCCGCTTCTCAGCTGAGCGCAGGCGAGGCTGCTGGGGTCGGAGCGCGGTGCTTCGGCCAGGTCCGCGTTCCCGCTCGCCGCGTCCTGCCGAGCGACCCTGGTGAGTCCCTGGTCCTGTCCGAGCGGAGCCTTCTCCTCGGTCACTGGAGGATGAGAATGGAGCGCGTACCTTTCAGGGGTGTTGTGAGGAGTGGAAGAATAAAGTAAAGTGCTTAGTGTGTAGTGGAGAAGGACTGGAAACAAGCTGAATGCCTCACTCGGGTACCTGTTAAGAAACTGGAGCGCATCCACACCGTGCAATCTCCCAGAGTGGCTAATGAAGAAGCATTGTTAGGTGGAAAAGCAAGATACAAAATAGTATGTGCAGTAAGACCTCATTTATGTAAAACACACAAAAACACTTATTTTTTCCCGTTTCTATGGATACATTTTCAGTGAATGGACAGGGAAAAGTCCAGGAGGTCACATGTCATACTGTTTATGGGGGGGGTGCAACTGCATTTGGAAGGGAGTTTCTATTTTATGTGTTTCTGTATTAAGTCCCCCTGCCTTTTTTGTTATAACGGTCTGTGTCACTTTTTTTGTTGAAACAAAAGAGCAATTAAAGAAGATTTCAAAATATATACTTTTCAGGACTATTGTAAGGAGTAGCAATGTAAGGTACAAATATGTGTCACTCATTCGTATGTACCTGTGGATAAATGGCTTAGCCTGGTGTCTGTGAGCTCTTTGTTGACACCCCAGGGCCAAGATGTGTTTTGGAATTCAGAAGTTTTCAGATTTGACGAAAGTAATACGGTACACATGGTATATCAAGTAACTCCACCAGCAGAATCTGCAGCAATACTCAATAATCAAATGTATTAATTACCTTTTTTTTTTTACTGAAGTGTAATACGCATACAGAAATACACATGGTAAGTACAGCTTGGTGAATATTTACAAGCTGAAGAAATACATAAATATTTTTGCTGTAAAACATAGAAACATTTATGTTAAGTGAGATAAAGGGAGATTATGAATATGCTCACATCAGTAGGCCAGGTAGTAAAAACCTGGCAGTTTTGGATTTTAAAGCTGAGAATAAGGGGCTGTAGACCTGTATTTGTAGTCACACGAGCAAGGCATTATGGAAGAGCCTAAAAAAGACTTCAGGGCCAGGAAAGGACAGGAGCAGGCTGGCGGTGTTTGCTCATTTACTGCCCCCCTCCTGCTTTTTGCTCTTTCCCCAGGAATACGTGTCCAGATGTCCACCTGGCTGCCACAGGGGATCCCTTTGGGAGACTGAAGGACAGGCTCCCAGGCCAAGGTTGAGGCCAACCAGTCCTGAGCTTTAGGCCAGGGGAATGGCAGCACCCCTGGAGCCTCAGGACGAGGCCCCTGGGGAGGGAGAAGGGCTGCTGATTGTGAAGGTGGAAGATTCCTCCTGGGAGCAGGACTCTGCCCAGCAAGAAGACAACAGGGATTCTGAGGTCTGTCGCCAGCGCTTTCGGCATTTTTGCTATAGGGATGTGGGCGGGCCCCATGAGGCCTTCAGTCAGCTCTGGGAGCTCTGCTGCCGCTGGCTGCGGCCTGAACTGCGCACCAAGGAGCAGATCCTGGAGCTGCTGGTGCTGGAGCAGTTCCTGAGTGTGCTGCCCGGAGGCGTCCAGGACTGGGTTCGAGAGCGGTGTCCAGGGAGTGGCGAGGAGGCCGTTGCCTTGGTGGAGGTCCTGCAGAAACAGCCAGTGAAAGCATGGCCGCAGGTGAGCGTCCCCTCCCACACCCAGAGGCACCTGGCTGGTACCTGGCTGAAGAGAGGTGGCCATCTCCATATAAACAAGTCCTCCAGGGGTGGTGGGGGTGCAGAGCCAGAGGGAGCATCAACAGGAGTGCATCATAACAAGTGTTGCCTTTCTGGAAGACACTGTCCAAATGAATCTGGTTTCTTTTTGGTGGCTTTGGAGGGCAGCAGCAGGACCAAAGTGGGCATGTTCCAGGAAGGCAGTTGTAGCTCCACACAGGTTCTGCAAATGTTTTTTTATGTTCTGCTGTAGGCCAGGCCCTGGGGATACAGTCATGTGTAATGAGAGCAGCAGAGTAGGTATGAGAAGGTAGCTGTCCATGTGAACCCTGCTCTCTGTGGGGTGTTGGATTCTTGACCCTGGGGAAGGTGCTAATGAGTGGCTGGGGTGTGGAGTTCCGCCCTTGGCATGGAGGTCTGCCCCCACACCCCCTTACTAAGTGGCTCTGTGATTTGGCCTTTGGGAGCTGTTCTTGCCTCATGCTTGATCAGGGAGTGTCTGTGGGCACACAGCACTGCCTGGTGTCACCTTCTCCTCTGGATGTTTCTGGGACCCCGTGTGGATCTCCTTCCCCACCCCCCTGCATCCTGAGGGACGTGTCCTATGTCTCCTTCCCAGGGATTAAGCTCTGTCTCCCCCATCTGGTCTCGGTGCTGATGAGCATGTTGTGGTTCCTGCACAGGAAGTGCCCTCAGAGGACGTGGAACCTGAGGCTACAGTCCAGGGACCCCAGGCCAAGGGGCTTCCCATGAAGGTGGGGGCACGAAGCTGGCCACGTGTACCTTGGGAGCAGCACAGCCATGGTGGTGAGTAAGCTTGTAGGCACAGATCACTGAGCAGGGGCTTGGGTCCTTCCAGGGCGTTGCCCTCAGGGTAGCAGGAAGGATATTTCTTTCTTTCTTTCTTTCTTTCTTTTAAAGATTTTATTTATTTATTTGACAGAGACACAGCGAGAGAGGGAACACAAGCAGGGGGAGTGGGAGAGGGAGAAGCAGGCTTCCCGCAGAGCAGGGAGCCCGATGCGGGGCTTGATCCCAGAATCCTGGGACCATGACCTGAGCTGAAGGCAGATGCTTAGCGACTGAGCCACCCAGGCGCCCCCGAAAGGGTATTTCTGTTGTAGGAAGCCTAGGAATGTGTGTGCATGTACATGTGTGAGAGCTCACTCCTGGCCTGGGCTGGTCTCTGTGAACCTCTGTTCTTTTCCTTCAGCCCAGCTTCCTGCTCTTAAAGAAGGGAGTACCAGAGAGACAACCGATACCTGCTTTACCTCTGAGGCCCATGTGAGTCACCAGTCCATTTGTCCCCTCTGAGGCCCTCGGTGCTGTCGAGTCCCTAAAATGGGCCTTGTCTTTTCATCAAGGCCTCTTCCATCCATCCTGGTCCTGCCTGGACGTATCCTGTTCCCCATCCCAAGGGGGAGTCCAGAGTGGCAGTCCTGAGCCAGGTTGTTTGTGTGTTTTGTTTTGTTTTTTTAAACCTCATTCTAGGGACCTGTGACATTTGGAGACATTCCTTTCTATTTCTCCCGGGAAGAGTGGGGGTCTCTGGACCCTGCTCAGAGGGAACTCTTTTGGGACATAAAGCGAGAGAACTCCCGGAATGTTGCCCTGGGTAAGCAGTGGGTGCCCTTGGGGTCCTTGGCTCCTCTGAACTGGAAGCAACAGCCTTCTTGGGGGTCCCGGTGACAGAGGGTGGGCGCAAGCAGGCCGTACACCCCCGTATGTCCCTGCTGGAATCCTCAGTCTTTCCATCCCCTCCTTAGCTGGCTGGAAAGTGGGCTTTCGCTGGTTTTTTCCAAGAGCCCTGGGTGATTTTCCGTTTGTCTCAGTGTTCATTTTTCTTTGCTTTTGAGTGTGTGTTACCATAAGATGGGTGCTTGCAACATGTCAGCACTGTGCTGAGCTCTCATACGGGCATTTTCTTGTGATTCTCACAACCTGCTGCATAGAGGTGTAGTCCCGGTTCACAGATGAGGGATCTGAGTCTCAGAGAGGTCAACGGACACTGAAGGGGCTGAGCTGGGGCTCTGTACAGTAGTTGTGAGGTCCCCTTAGCCCCACGAAGAGGGGTTGACAGAACACCCGTTGTCCGCGTGCCAAGGCCCGGGCTCTGCTCTTCGGAGGCCACCCTCCTGGAGCTCCTCTCTTCATTAGAGCCTTTCTGAGCACTGTCTGGGGATCGTCTCATTTAATCCACATGACACAGTGGGCAGGCTGGGATCATTCCCTGTCCAAATCTGTTGTTGAGTTTAAGGGACAAAAGCTTGTGGAATAAGAGCAGCCACATTGGCTGAACCCATGTAGGTTCTCAGTTTCTGGTAAGAAATACTGAGGGTTTGGATAACTTACAAACTACCTGAATTTATTCAGTTTTGGAGTTTGAATAGCCAAGGTTCAGAGGGTGGGACATGGGATGCCAGTGTGGACACGGCATGGAAGTGTTGGGCGTATAATTAGTAAGTGTCTATGCAGCGCGCATCAGCCCAGATGGACCCTAGGCCTCTGCCTCTGAAGTGTTTCTCCGTCAGCAGTTTATCATGTCCCTATTTTATGGGCGAGGAAACTGAGGCTGGGGTCCTGTGCCGCCCTGGGCTTTCTGGACCTGAGTCCTGTTTCTGCCTTGCCCCAGCTCTGGTCCCGGAACCCAGCGGAACTGAAGAGGCCGCCCCCTCTCGGCTTGCAGGTGTGGGGCTCCAGAGCCCAAGCGAGCGATCCGGGCTGGAGGAGGCGGTGACGGCGCTGCCGGGCCAGGCCGGCGGCGGCGGCGGCGACGGGCGCGGCGACGTGACTGTGTCCTGGAACCCCGAGGAGCCCAAGGCCTGGGACGGCGAGGCCCGGCCGGGGGCGCCCGTGGGCCGCGCGGTGGGGGCGCGGAGGGGGCGGCCGCCCGCGCGCCGGCGGCCGCTGCGAGACCTGGCAGCCGAGAAGCCGCACAGCTGCGGCCAGTGCGGCAAGCGCTTCCGCTGGGGCTCGGACCTGGCGCGCCACCAGCGCACGCACACGGGCGAGAAGCCGCACAAGTGCCAGGCGTGCGAGAAGAGCTTCCGCAGCTCGTCGGACCTGCTGCGCCACCAGGGCGTGCACACGGGCCAGAAGCCCTTCTCCTGCTCCCAGTGCGGCAAGAGCTTCAGCCGCAGCGCCTACCTGGCCGACCACCAGCGCATCCACACGGGCGAGAAGCCCTTCGGCTGCAGCGAGTGCGGCAAGAGCTTCTCGCTGCGCTCCTACCTGCTGGACCACCGGCGCGTGCACACAGGCGAGCGGCCCTTCGGCTGCGGCGAGTGCGACAAGAGCTTCAAGCAGCGCGCCCACCTCATCGCACACCAGAGCCTGCACGCCAAGATGGCCCAGCCTGTGGGCTGAGGGCTGGCGAGGGCCCTGCGGCCGACCCGGAGTGGGGGCTGGGGGGGCTGGTGTCCCCAGGGCGAAGCAGCCACAGGCCCCCGGTGTTCTCTCTCCCCATCTGCGGCCTCCATCCTGGCTGCCTGCCCCGCCTCGCCCCTAGGCCTAGCCTACACTCCCAGGGAATGGAAAGTCCCCACCACCTCGTGGCCATTCCCCTTCTTGCTTCCCGGGTTTCTCTTGTCCTTTGGCTTCCTGGTGCCCCAGCACATTCCTGGCCCGTGGCCTCAGCGTGGGAGAAAGGCCTGGGCGTCAGGGAAGTGTGAGGACTCTGGCAGGGCCTGGGGTCCCCCACCCCCCGGCCTTGCTTGCCCCATGGCTCTTTGTTGCCGGCCATGTCAGCTGAGTCCGTGGGCCGGGCCCTCTGCCCTGCCAAGCTGTGCCTTCTGGTGGGTGTGGAGGACAGGCCTTGACCTGCAGGATGCTTCTGGGTTCTGGGAGGGACAGCCCATCCCTGGGAGGATCTGGGTCCTGGGTGTGGCCACGGGCTTTCCAGCCCCATCCCTCCCCATTTCCAGGCCGTGACCACTTTGCCCCGCCTGGAGACATGGAAACTGCCTGCCTCTGCTCGAAGCTGACTTGCCCCCAAGCGAGTCCCTGAGAGCGACCCCTGCCAATCTGGTGTGGGTGGGGGCAGCTCCAGGGACAGGAAGCCCACACTGAAGACCAAGGACAGGGCTGGTGGAGGCTGGCTGCTCCCCGCTGCTCCCCTCTCCAGAGGTGTGGGGTTTGTGATACTTAACACTAGCACTCTGTTAGCGCTTTGTCGCTGACTCCCTAAGCACTGCATTCCATGGTGCCGTCCGCATTGTCTGCAGATGGGCATTTGCAGGGACAGACCACAGGCTCTCCAAAGGAGCTCAGCTCTGCTGGTCTCAAACGGGCAGCAGAAGATGTTGAATAAATAACGGAAACTTCCTCTAGGCTGTTCTGTTCTTAATGTGGTTGCTGGGTGGGGGTACTGGAATTCATGTCTCTCCGCCTCCTGGTTTGGTGCTGCCCGGGGCACTGGTGCTGGGTCGTCACCAGGTGGAGCCACATTCTTGGCTTCCAGGTTGGCTGGGCTGCAAAGAACAGCAGTGAGTCTCAGGACTCTCATTGGCCTGTGTCAACCAGTGTGAGCTGTGGACCAGGGGCAGCTCAGGATGGGACAGCTGGAGGCACCCCTCGCCACCGGGGCAGGACAACGCGGGAGCTGAGCAGGTCATTGCCAGGCCACTCCTTTTCTCCTCAATGGCGACCTGAAGAAACAGGCTTGGGTGTGGGGTGACTGGTGGGGGGCACGGTGTGCTCTTGCTGCTCAAGGAGATCCAGAACTCTAAGCTGGTCCCTCTGCTCAGATCCCTTAGCGGGAGTGGACTCCTGGGTCAGAATGGACCCTGCCCATTCCCCACCCAGCCCTTGACATCTCACCCCTCGCCTGCCAAGGCCTCCGACTGGAGCCTGCACAGAGCTGGTGGGTGCATGGTCAGAGGTCCTTACATCCCCATGGAGCCCTTCCCAGTTTGCCTGGTAGTAGCCTCACTGGACTGCCTAAAGTGTGGTGGGGGCAGGTGGCGACAGAACTTTCTGTCCCTTAGTCTGTGCGCCAGTCTCTCTGGCCCCAGGGCCCTTCCTCAGCCAGCCCCCCATTTAACACTTGCTTCGTCCTGAGCTCGCTATGATGGACCCCATTTCCTGGATGAAGCAACTGGGGCCCCATTGTGGACAGATGACTCCAGTTGGGGTTTCTGTCTGTGAGACAGTACCCGTCACCACTCCTCGTACCCTTGTGCTCAAGGCTGCAGTGTGCACATGTGTGGGTGGTGTGGGTGCTGTGCAGGAGTGAGTAGGGGTGGTGAGAGCCCTGCATGGATTTTTTTGGTGCTGGTGGCTGGCTCAGAAGGGAGACACTCCTGTGTAACGAGATCAGATAGGAGGTGGGCCAAGAGCTAAGAAGAGGATTGGGCATAAACTCCTGGCTCAGGTGGGGGCATGCCAATGCCAGCCAGGAAGTAGCCCGCTGGAGCCGGAGAACAGGACAGGGACTGAAGCAGTGGGGGCCCAAGACCCAGGGTTCCGGGGAAGGAGCAGAGTCCAGCTCAGCTCATAAACAGAGCTGATAGGACAGGGCTCAGGGAAAGGGCAAGTACTGGGACCTGGGGCATCAGCATCAGGGCCAGGGGTAAGCTCGGTGCTCAGAGGAAGACCCCACCTGGCCCCCATGGCCTTCCTGATGGTTGGGACCCTGCAGGTGGCCTTGCAGATGGGAGATGCTCAACAGAGTCTGGAAACAAAGGTAGGGAGAGGTGCTGCCTGGTCCAGCCCATTCCTGGCTCTCAGCTGAGCCCCACCCCAGCCTGACTCTGGCCTTGCCTCCCCAGGGGAAGTATGGCTTGCAGGGTCCAAGGGTGGCCCTGACACTCAGGAGCCCTGACATGTCAGCCTCTAAAGTCACTGTCCTAGAGGGCGTGTTCCGGACCCTGGGCTTTGAGAGCTGTCAGAGGAGGGAGGCCTCTGTCCAGGTGAGTCCTCACCTGCCTCCCACCCTCACCCTCATCGCAGCACGCACACCTAGCCCCACCCTGGGGCCTCCCTGGACTCAGGCCCGGCTTTTGCTCTTGCCCTAGGGCTTCCTTGGGGAGCTGGCTGGGTTCCGGGAGCAGCTGGATGCCCTTGGGGGCCCCCAGTGGGCAGCTGAGGCAGCCCCAGCAGCTGGTCCGGGAGCTGAGCCGCTGTAGGGCCCTGTGGGCCTGCCCCAAAGTTTTCCTGCTGCTCTCAGTGCTCGGTGAGTGGGCTGGGCAGGGACACCGGTTGTGGGATGTCACAAAGCAGGGGTGGGGGTGGGCAGGAGGGCCAAGACCTCCCCTCCAGGCCAACGTGCGGTTTCTCCACCTAGCTGCCCCTGAGCCCGGAGCCTTCCTCACTGGTCTGAGCCAGCTCTGTGGCCAATATCCTCACTGGTCTCTGCTGCAGCTGCTGATGGAGGTGGGGGTTCCAGATGGGGGGGGTCCCTGGGAGGGGGGCTGTGCCACTCACTTCCCCTGGCTCTGCTGTGCTCTCCTGAACCTGCTTGACAGTTCAAGTCACTCACATGCCCCCGCCCCCATTCATTGTACAGATGACTCTTTATTGTCTGTGCATGAGGTATCAGCCTCGAGCCCTTGCCTCCCACGCCACCCGTGCCCCTCCTCACAACCCGCTCAAGATCCCCCAGACACTCCCAGCTGCTTCTCAGCTCCATGCCTTTGCTCACACCACTCCCTCTGGCTTGCCCTCCTGTTGTCCCAGCCAGCCTCACACATTCCCTTCCAGGCTGTCAGTGATGCCCTTCCTTGAGCTCCCCGAGTCAGCGCCTATACTTCTGCCCAGCCCCGTTCACACTCACACAGACGGTGACTGTCCCGTCAGACTGCAGGTCCCTAGAAACCAGAGTGACGAACCATCCAGTTCTGGTCTGGGCTCAAGGCCCAAAGGTCTCACTGGGCAGTTGGGTGGCCACTGGTGACCCTGGAGGTGAAGGGTGGGCCCTGGCTCCACTCCACAGCTTTCCCCAGCCTGGTGCCCTCCACATGTGGTACCTACCCTGTGAACCTTCCCAGATAGTCCCCAACCTGCTCTAGGGAGCACCCCAGCTCTGTGCACATGGATCCCTGGAGTGGGGAGTGGTGTGGTTAATGGCATGGCCACTATCCACTTAAGGACATCCATGTCCAGGGAAGCCCATGACACTGAACCTGAATTAGGACACCTCCTTCGTGCCCTCCCCTTCTTTTGTCTGTCTTCTGCTCCCTCCATTCTGGCAGGGGACCCCAAAGAGATTGCAGTAGCCATGAGCTAGCCAGGCTGTTCCCTGAAGCCAGTGTCCTGTTCCCTCCCCAAACTGCACCCCTATGGAGCAGGCCCCTTGGGGTTCTTTGGTTCCACCCCCCCAGGTCTTCTACAGGACAGCCAAAGAGTCAGAGGCCACCTGCTGCCCAGTCCTCCGGAGCTCCTTGTGGGGTGCACTGTGCCTGGGGGATGTGGAACCCTGGGAGCACCAGGTGAGGGGAACGGGGTGGGGTGACAGCAGTTGCAAGGGGGCAGAGGCTCAGGGAGACCTGAGATGGGGGAACGTGAGGAGCTGGGAGGTTCTCAGGCCACTCTGAATGCTCCTTAACTTGTCTGTAGCCGGAACCCAGCCCCAGTGCTCAGTATGACCTGTCCAGGACCAGAGCCGCTCTCCTCCTGTCTGTGATCGAAGGCCGGCCTGGGGTCCAGCATGATGTGGAGGTGCTGGGGGGCCTGTGCCAGGCCCTGAGCTTCAAGACCACCCTAAGGACAGACCCTACGGCCCAGGTGAGGTGAAGGCCAGAGTTCTGGTGGTGCTCTGAGGGAAGGCCACCCCCCCCCCCCCCAGGACCTGAGTGACTCTCCGGGGCTTCTCACCCCATCTGGCTTCCGTCCTTTCTGCTGCATGCATGCGGAGCTCACCTCCCGGACTCCTGCAGCCTCCTCCCCGCTGTTTCTCCACTCCTCTGCTCCAGGCCCCAGCTGGACCCTCCAGCTTTTCCTGGGAGGGTCTCAGCTCCCTTCCCAGACACCTGTCAGCTCATTGCCCTCCCCTCACGCCTCTTCACTTTTCGGAGCATTTTCCCTGCCCTGGCCAAAGTCCCAGCTGCAAGAGGCTGGACCACACGTCACCTCCAGTTAGGCCATGCCAGCTTTGCGGTAGGGGGGTTAGAAAAAGGACTTCCTCTGTGGGCCTGAGGCTGGCAGGAGGTGGGAAGGAGGATGGGCAGGGCCTGGACAAGCCTCCCTGGAGGACCACCAGGCACTGGGGAGGCCAAGGCCCGGGCCCAGGCCTCAATCTCGTCCCCACCCCAGGCTTTCCAGGAGGAGATGGCCCAGTTCCGAGAGTGCCTAGACACCCATGGGGTCCCTGTGAGCTGTGCGCTTGTGGCCCTCATGGCCCCTGGGGGGCCACAGGGGCAGCTGCTGGGGGCAGACGGGCAGGAGGTCCAGCCAGAGGTGCTGGTGCAGGAGCTGAGCCACTGCAGGGCCCTGGAGGGCTGCCCCAAGATCTTCCTGCTTCAGGCTTGCAGTGGAGGTGAGTGGGGCCCGCCCCCCGAAGGCCAGGCCAGGTCTTGGCCTCCCACCTGCCTCCTCCTGCTCTAGCTTTGCACACGCAGCCCTCAGCCTCCCAGGACTTGCTGTCCACCTTCTCCAGGAGGGCCTCAGCACTGGCACTTCGCCTGTGCCATCTTCTAGCCTCTCCTAGAAGTTAGGTCCACCAACTTGAGCGCTTCACCCTCAGCACATGCCGTTCCGTGCTCTGAGTGCTTCCAGCCTGGCAGGCCTGCCCTGGCATTCTGGGGGCTGGGCTGTGGACCCCTGGGGGCACCCCTAGGTATCTGCTGAGCAAAAGGATCTGCGTATCTCCCCCCACCTCCAGGGAAGAGGGATGCCAGTGTGGGGCCCAGAGCGCTCCCCTGGTTCCAGCGCGCTGGCTGTGGGCATCACCAACCACCCCCTCGCATGCTGATGTTCTCCAGATCTATGCTGAAGCCCAGGGTGGGTGTGCCTTCCTTCTGGAGCCTGGGCTTGGGCAGGACTGGTGGGAGGGCTGTCCGCCGTGCCTTTCCAGGGCTCTGACCTGGGGTCCTGCTGCTACCTGCATCCTCTTTGCCAAGAGGATGGGAAGGAAAACCTTCCTAAACTGCAAGGGCCTTTGAAAATCGAGGGCTTCTGCCGCTACTTGAGCCTCAAAACAACCCTGGAGGCAGGAAGGTGAGATAGCTTTTCTAGGTTCACCCAGCTGGTAGGTGGCAGAGCTGAGATTTGAGTTTTTTTGTTGTTGTTGAGAGCTGAGTTTTGATTTGCCTTTTCTGCCCTGGGCTCCTTCCACTAACTGCCCTGTGTGCCCTTGAGTCAGACTTGGGGGGACCCCTGGGGCTGGTAGAGTCCCAGGATGCTGGGTAAATGCAGTTGATCCTTCTTGCAGGCAGCTCCTCCAGGGGCCCCCACTCTGGGGAGCTCTGACCAAGCGGACATCCTGATGGTCTATGCAGCTGCCGAGGGTAAGGCGACGGGTCATCAGGAAAGCCTGCTACACAGGGTATCCTGGCTGGACATGCATGCCAAGGGCCTGGAGTGGCTTTAGGGGGGCCAGGGCTGGGCAGGTGGGGCACAGGGGCACCAGCTCAGTTGCAGTTAAGCCATCTTCCTTCCATATTTATGATTTATAATAATAGTAACGACGGTGAGCTCACAATGAGGGCTGACTGTGCTGAGCGCTGTAAATTCCATGAGGGATATGACTCAGGCCCCTGCTCAGGGCCCGGCCAGCACAGGGTAGGTTCGCAGTGAATGTGTGTTCCATATTCAGTCAAATTATATATTCACCCCACAAATATCAAGCAACAAGTTGTTCCAGAAGCCAGAAGTTCCTGCTCTTTGCACCATTCCCTTGCTTGACCCCTGGGGTCTTGTCTGTTTGTAGGCCCATTTCTACCAACAAAGAGCCCCTGGGGGTTGGAAGGTGTGGTGGGGGGCAAGTCTGACACTCTGACCCTGGTCCTCTGGCCTAGGCTGTGTAGCCTATCGGGATGATGAGAAGGACTCGGACTTTATCCAGACTCTGGTGGAGGTCCTCAGAGCCGACCCCAGGGGAGAGCTCCTGGAGCTGCTGACTGAGGTGTGTTGGGGTTAGGGGCAGAGACATAGGGAGAGGGGCAGGATTCATCCTTCTCCCCAACCCTGCTGTTCTGATCGCCTCCCAGACACAGGGCGCCTGGGGCTGGCCAGTGAGAGCCACAGAAGTTACTAGCCGGGTATACTCACTGCCGCGTGGAGGCCACCGCCCACCGCCCACCGCGCAGGGCCCCTGGAGGTTGCAGTCGGGAACAGAGTGAACCAGCAGGGGCTGTGGGCCTCAGGCTTCAGAGTAAGAGTGGGTGGGGTGCCCCTGGTCCCTGCAGGAGGATGTGATTGGCTTGTTTGAATAGTTTTCCAGGCTGGCAGGGAATTGAAGCCCCTCAGACTGAGGACAAGCTGAGGGTGGGGGAACCAGCTGCGTGGGGAGCCTTCCCTGCCGTGTGGGGCGCACATCTGACAGGGGCAGGGGGCTCACGGTTAGGCCCCTGAGGCCCCGTGAGGGCCCACGATGGCAAGGCAGCACTTGAAATTTTAGGGCTTCCCATCCACGGGGCGCTAGGCTGGGTGCCGAGGGACCCGGGAGTCCTGGGCGCAGGCTGAGTGTGGTCCTCGCAGGTCAACCGACGGGTGTGTGAACTGGAGGTGCTGGGTCCCGACTGCCAGGAGCGCCGCAAGGCCTGCCTGGAGATCCGCAGCTCGCTGAGGCGCCGGCTCTGCCTGCAGGCCTGATTGCGCCCGCTGCCGCCCCGGGGTGCCGACCGCGAGTGCCGACCGCGGGTGCCACGGCCCAGCGCCGCCGCCGACTCCATCCCCTCTCCCGGTTCCTCTTCTGTAAATGGGCGCAGCAGCGCGGGCGCGGGGCTCGGGGGGCGTGCAACGATCGCTGTGCCCGGGAACAGCGCCTGCCCTCAGGGAGGTGACAGAGTGAGAGAGCGCTGGCCAAGTGCCTGGCCCTCCGCAAGGGTGCATTTGTGCTTCCGGGAGCCGGAGGCTGGGCCTTCCCGCGGGCGGAGGGACGGAGGAACCCTGCGCGGCCTTAGGCTGGGCTCGATGTTCCAAGAGGGGGCAGCCGGGGCCCACATCGCTGTCTCAGCTCGCGCACCCCGCCGGCGCCCGGGGCTGGGGCCGTGGGAGTGCAGGAGATGCGGTCTCGCCTTCACGCCGGTCAGAGTCCAGTCTGGGAGCACAAGACTGGACAGAGCCCTGCAGGCTCATCGGTGCTGTGATGCGAAAAGCACGCGGGCTGCGGGAGCAGTGGGCAGCCCCTCACCCAACGCGCTCTGGGGCCACGTGGGGGAAGAGCTCCCAAGCCGCCAGTCAGGGTAGGAGCCTGCGCGGCCTCACCGGGGCTCGAACTTGGGGTACAGTTCGTTAGGGCTGTCGTCGCCGAGCCGCCGGGGCTCATTTCCGCGCGGGGACCCAGCTCGCAGCCCCACCCACACAGGGCCCGAGGGGGAGGAGCTCCTCGCCGGTAGGAGCATGCGCATTCCGGCGCACCACGCAGGCGCCTGGACCAGCTTTATAAGAGAAGCTGTGGGACCGTTGTTGGTGGGGCCGCGTGGCCTAATGGATAAGGCGTCTGATTCCGGATCAGAAGATTGAGGGTTCGAGTCCCTTCGTGGTCGCTACAGCGTTTGTTTTTCTCCCTCGACTTTAAATTTTCCCTCTGTCGGGACTGCGCCCTTCGTGGAACCTTTGGAGGCTTGGGCGGTGCCCCCCGCGCGCAGCCCCGCCCTGAGGCACCCGGGAACCCGCCCAGCCCCTGCCGGCGCGGAGCTCCGGAGCCAGGGCCTGGTCCGCAGCCCCCGCGACCCCGAGGGCGCTGCGGCGCCCAACGCAGGCCAGAACCCGAAACCACCCGCAGCGAGTCCAGGAGCCTCAGACGAGGCCAATATAGTTCAGTTGACCAGAGCGGCCAACTACAAACGAGGGGAGGGGTTGGATTGTTGCAGGGGGGCGGGGAGTTGTCCCAAGGGGGTCGGAGCACAGGTGCATTTCAAAATGTCATGGATTATTGTGATAAAAAAAATCGGAAATAGTGGTGACGGTTGGATGATATTGTGCATGTAACTGATGCCACTGAATCGTACACCTAAAAACGGCTTAATTGGCCAATTTAACGTTATATATAAATATTTTTTACCGTAATAAAATGTTTAAAAAATCGAATATTTTGATTTCTTGCAATGATAGCATACCTAAATGACTTGTGTGAATGTATATCTAAAAGTTTAAATATAAAGAATATGCCCAGGACTGGGTCATCATTTTACCTGGGAAAAAAATGTCTTTACCTGCGGAACCGAGTTCTCTCCAGGGGATTGTGGCTAAGCCAGGTGACCTAAGTGATGTAACCTCCTCCCACC
Organism: Mirounga leonina; assembly: GCF_011800145.1. Lineage (NCBI taxonomy): Eukaryota > Metazoa > Chordata > Mammalia > Carnivora > Phocidae > Mirounga > Mirounga leonina. The sequence goes on from NW_023270453.1 coordinate 23,685,445, forward strand.
CGGTGACCGCCAGGGCAGTGGCAGCCGGAGCCCTCATTGGGGAAGGTGGGCGCAGGTGACCTGGGGTCCTATGGGGTGTTTATCGTTTTTGTGATGCTTCAGCGGTTTGAAATTCGTTAAGTTGAACATTTTGGAGATGGAAAGAACACCCATCCTCTGGTGGGAAAGCTATGGATGGGTTGTCTGACGGTGAGAATCTCATATTCCACCGACACAGCCAGCCCGAGGTATTGCGGAAGGCGCTTAGGACAAAGACCTCAGGCCACTGGTCTGTTAAAAACCGCAGAGCCCTGGACCCAGGTAACACCTCCTGTCTACGGGGCAGTGTAGGGAGGAGGACAAGGACAGGGATGGCACTTTTCCCAATCGCCGGGCTGGTACCCCTCTTCTCTTCTCTCCCACATTTTGCATAGCCAACTCCTTGCTAGCAGTTATCGCCAGACCCGGATTCTCCTACAAGAAGGAAAGAGCTCGCCCAGGATTTGATTGCCAGGCTTCTCGCACCCTAAGCGAGGATCACGCCCAAGTCCTACGAACTGAGCGCCACCCAGTTCTTTGGGCTCCATCTGCGCGTGCGCTCTCTCTCCGGGGTCGGAGGATGCTCCAGCCGCCGGCCAGGTCGGGTGTTGACAGGCCGGGGGGAGGCCGGGATGGAGCGGGGAATCCGTGTGTAACCGGCAGGAACCACGGGGAGGTGATGGAGAGACTGGTCTAGGACCATTGCAAAACATCCATTGTCGGCCCCGGTGGCCTAATGGATAAGGCATTGGCCTCCTAAGCCAGGGATTGTGGGTTCGAGTCCCACCCGGGGTACACAGGGTTAAGTTTTAGACCTCTTCCAAGGAAAAAATAAAATGCTTCCCCAGGGGAGGAAGCCAAGTTAAGGGTTCCTGGAGGTTATCCAGACGAAGTCCTAAGCTAGCTAGTAAATTGGTTGCGACTGTATTTTCTAATAAGGGGTGCACGTTTCCAGGTTTCAGAAAGGAATACTGGCATTATTCACTTTAAAAAAATAACCATCCATTCTACTTGATGATATAAAGGAATAATTGATCATTTTTCCAGGTGTATTAATTTTATTGTGGTTCTATATATTTTTTTTATAAACAGACCCAAGGCAATTATTTAGAGATTAAATTATATGACAACTGTTTTGCTTTAAAACAATGGGCTGAGTGCTGACAATGGTTATTAATGCAGTATTGTATACTTGCAAATTGCTTTGAGAGGAGCTCGGAAATGTTCTCACCACACACACAGAAAAGGTAACTATGCGAAGGGATGGATGTGTTAACTTGACGGTAGTAAATATTTCACAAATGTATATGTGTATCAAATCATCACATTGTGCACCTTCAATATATACCATTTTTATTTGTCAATTATCTCTCAATAAAGCTAGGGAAAACATAATGGGTTGATTGGAGGTATAGACAAAACAAGGTTATCGGTCAGTTGGCTTAAGCTGGGGGACATGAGGATACATTATACTATTTCTCTGCTTTAGTGCGTGTTTGAAGTAGTCCATAATAAAGTTTTCTCTTTTGTTAATCCATGCAATCCCTGTCTTCATCCTGGAGGTAAAAATCTCCCAAACTGCAGGACATGGTGTAGAGTAAAATCAGAAACCTTCTATGCCACATGTCCGTAGAAGGGAAGACCACTGGAGCTTTGTCATATACACATATAAAAATATAGTTCTCTTTTGCCTTTAAAAACCATGAATGAGACTCTTCTGTTCCTCTGGCTCTGGTCTTACTTCTCCCACTTTCCCAAATATCTGGGACTCCATTATTCCCCCTGGAATGAACAATGTCATCTCAGTGCACTGTCTCCCACCATCGTGGAAGGAGACTGGGGGACCACAGAGCTATCCGAGGATGCTGGTGCTTCCCTCGCCAATGTTTCTCAATGCCTTATTGAAAGGAACGTCCTCTGGGTGCTGTCAGTGCGTGGTGGGTGTCTACAGCCCCATCTCACTAAGTCTTTGGCTTCCTTTTTCTACTTGATGCCAGGGACAGTCTCACATCTCAGTCTCATTAAACATAGGCTACCACTGAGTTCAATGCTTAGCCAACCAACCAAGAAACCTGGCAGAACCACATTCAGCGGCACAAAATAACATGTTAAGTACAGGCTTTCTGGGAAGTGCTCCCAGGTCAATAAATTCACCAGATGCACAATCATATCTCATCCTCCTTACTCCAGCACCCTTAGGTTCATTCCCACATGTATCTCCTCGGTCTCTACTGGCATAAATGAGCACCCCCTGCAATAAGCTATTTCTGCTGCGTCAGCCTTTGTACTCACTGCCCACAGCATGCTGATCTGGCTGAAGTCATGGGGCCAGTACTAACAAGGGTGATGATGTGGGCTTTGTTGAGCACTTGCATCTCCTTGGAAGACAAGTGCTCCAGGTGAGATTATTATAGGACATTCAAACACGGAAGGCTCCTTTCCACAGATTCCAGACTGATTCTACTGGCAAGGAAGCTCAGGAATTCGGGATTCTCAACTTTGTCTGAGCCCACCCAGAGGGCTCCCTGTCTTTGACCCCACTCCTTCATAATCATTGCCATTTCTTTCACATGAAAGATCCCCCGAGGCTGTGAACTCAACTTCCAATGTCATTCCATGACAGGTGTAATTCAGGGATGGGTTTGATCTTTAGCAATATCAGCCCTGCAGCTATAAGATTATTTTATGGCAGCCATGAAATATCCCTGGGCTTCTTTTTTTTTTTTAATTTAATTTTATTATGTTATGTTAGTCACCATACAGTACATCATTAGTTTTTGATGTAGTGTTCCATGATTCATTGTTTGTGTATAACACCCAGTGCTCCATGCAATACGTGCCCTCCTTAATACCCACCACTGGGCTCACCCATCCCCTCACCCCTGTCCCTGAGCTTCTGAACAAGACTTGGGCTGAAAGTTTAAAGACCTGGTCTTGTCATTTCCTTTCGGTGAGCAAACCAGTGCCCCCAGAAGAATCCCTTCCAGGCCACAGTCCTCATAATCACCTTTCCTGCCACAACAGTCAAGGACCATAGCCACGTGGTCCTCCTGGGTACTGCTTCATCATAATCAACCAGGCGATACGTGGCTTGATCATGATGCCACCGTGTGCCATCAATGACCCACGTCCTGTTTCCCATTGGCAAGGAGCTCAGCTGCATCCAAGCCCAAACTCATTACCAAATCAAGGTCCAGGCAGCAGTCAGAAAACCCACCCGTGGGTATTGGGGGAAACAGGGAAGGTTGGTCAAAGGGTACAATGAATGAGTTGCGGGGACCTAATCTACAGCATGGTGATGATAGTGAATAACATTGTATCGTGTGCTTGAAATTTGCTAAGGGAGTAGATCTTAAGTAATCACATGAGGTGACGGACATGTTAATTAGCTTGATTGTGGGAATCAGTTCACAATGTATACGGATATCAAACCATCCCATTGAACATCCTCAATATGTATGGTTTTTATTTGTCAATGATATCTCAGTAAACCTGGGGGAGAAAAGAAAAGCCATCCCTGATGTTAACAGACTACTGAAAGAACAATGATTAACTAGGTATAAAGAGTGGCTAATGAGGTGGAGGAGGCAGGAAGGTAACAACGAAAGCAGCTACCACCCGCAGGGCTGCAGGACCAAGGGGAGAGGCTGCGGTTATTAAAAGTCAGAAGCGTGCAGAGAGCGCCAAGGAGCTTGAGAGCAGATCTCAGAGAAAGAGTGCCGCTCAGCTAGCTTGGGTGTCTCTGAGTTCCGAAGAGGGTCCCACGGACAGCAGGCAGCTTGCGCCGGGGTCTCTCATGAGCCACGATGAGACGGATTCTGTGAGTGTTAGGAAATTTCTAACTGGATTCAGTTGCTATTCCTGGAGTGAACGGTTGCTGCATGGATGGGGGGTGGGGGGAAGGCGTGGCGGGAACAGAAAACAGGAAGCAGTGAGTCCTTCCTTCAGCCGCTCAGTCTCTGCCTCCGGTCAGCAAAACCTAAGGCGGATCAGCTGACAAAGCAGAGTACCACCCCCCGCCCCAGCCCAGTAGGGTCTAGAAGGGTGAGCTGGAAGCCGGGAGATGAGTGTAATAACGGGTACACCTGCCTGTCCCCCCACCCCACCCCCTACCTTACAGGTGCCTCCTGAGCGTGTTCCCTTCATGCGTGGATGATACAGAAATCCCTGCCTCAGGCTTGCTCCTGGGAAGGTTGTCCTTCCACAGCTGGAACCAGACTCTCAGAAGGAGATTCTAAAGTTGAATCAGCTGCCGGCCGCCTGGCACAGAGGACCACACCAGCCATGGCGGGGAGGTTTTTGAGAAACATTCGAGTGCCTGAGTGGTACGATTATTCAGACCTGGGATAGACCCGAGGGGTTAGGAAATGAGCTGCACCTGTCCCGTGGCTCTGGGCACCTCAGGGACACAGTGGGAAAGGTCTGGTAGGGACTGTGGGATGATGTGGCTCCTGTCGAGTATCTTTGTTTTTTAAGTTTTTATTTTAATTCCACTTAGTGAACAGTGTTGTATTAGTTTCAGGTGTACAATATAGTGACTCAACACTTCCATTTATCACCTGGTGCTCATCACAAGTGCAGTCCTTCATTCCCATCACCTATTCACCCCCCGCCCCCACCTCTCCAGTAACCATCAGTTTGTTCTCTATGGTTAAGAGTCAGCTTCTTGATTTGTCTCTCTCCTATCCTTTCCCTTTATTTGTTTTGTTTCTTAAATTCCACATTTGAGTGAACTCATGTGGTATTTGTCTTTCTCTGACTGACTTATCTTGCTTAGCATTATACTCTCTAGCTCCATCTGTATTTTTGCAAATGGCACGATTTCATTCGTTTTCATGGCTGAGTAAATACTAGTGAGTGAGTATTTTTTCACTAGTTTTGTGAAAAATGCTGTTGGTATTTTGATAGGGGTTGCATTAAATGTGTAGATTGCTTTGGGCAGTATAGACATTTTAACAATATTCATTCTTCTAATCCATGAGCATGGGATGTCTTTCCATTTCTTTGCATCGTCTTCAGTTTCTTCCATCAGTGTTTCACAGTTTGCCGGGCACAGGTCTTTCACCTCCTTGGTTAGGCTGTTGCTGAGCATCTTTAATGCTCTAAGACAAAAGAATGACATGCTTGTGTCGACTAATAACCAATTCAAAGCACAATGGCAGCCCCGAAAGCAGCCCACATGTCCTTCAGCTGAAGGGCTAATGAAGCTGAAGGCCAGGCTTGGGGCCTCCATGTCAAAGTAGCAGATGCTGAGAAAAAGTAGAATTCTCACCCTGGGCAAATCTCTTAAGCCAAAGTCAGGGTGCTGAGAGGGAAGAAGTGGGACCCAGAAACTTGGAATGGGGCTAGCTGGGGCAATGTATGGAGACTCAAACTCTCTGAGCCTGCAGATGTGGCCCAGGCCTCCACCCCTCTTGCCTGAAGGCTGGGAAGAAACTCAGATGAGGCAGATACTTAGGAGGTAATGTTTCATTTCTTCAGGATTCTACTCCTCCTCCAGGCCACCAGGCCGAATACTGGGGTTCCATCTCAACTGAGAAATTACTGGCACTGCTCAGGAGGAGGGGACCTCTAAACCGAGCGCGTAGCACCTGGGTAACATGTCAGCAGTAATGCGTCCTGGATCAGGGTGGGGAGAATAAAAAGCTGGAAAAGGGAAAAGATGATCTGTATGGGACTCTTCCTTGACACAAGCCTTAACACCCTGGCAAGGGTCCCTCCGCCTGGTTATAATACTCAGCTGGCACGGCTTCCTGAAATGAAGTAGAGTTTCAAGAAATGTCACGGCAAACTTTGAAGAAAGGAATCAGAAGGGACAGAGACACAGGCACGCTAGAGTGGTCCTACATCATCAGGGCAAAAACCCGCTGCAGACTTCGAATCTTGGCAGTGCCTGGAGGAAATGCCATTTACCAAGGAAATAACACATGCGCAGTGGAGGGGAGGAACCAGCATCTTTGAGAAGTTTGGGAGTGACTGTTGTCTGGTCTGGCAGGTACTGCGATATACCCGGAGAAGAAGGTAAGCTGGTGTAGCTTGCATCCCCTATTATTAAGAAAGAAGCCTAGCACTTGGTAAGACCCCATGATGGTTAATATATATCAACTTGGCCAGGCTCTGGTGCCCAAATGTTTGGTAAAACACGAGTCTAAATGTTGCTGTATTTTTTTAAATGCAATTAGCATTTATTTATTTTTTTTTAAACAATTTTTTTTTTTTAAGATTTTATTTATTTATTTGACAGAGAGAGGCACAGCGAGAGACGGAACACAAGCAGGGGGAGTGGGAGAGGGAGAAGCAGGCTCCCCGCAGTGCAGGGAGCCCGATACGGGACTTGATCCCAGGACCCGATCCCAGGACCCGATCCCAGGACCCGATCCCAGGACCCGATCCCAGGACCCGATCCGAAGGCAGACGCTTAACGACTGAGCCACCCAGGTGCCCCTGCAATTAGCATTTAAATCAGTAGACTTGAGTGAAGCAGATTACCTTCCACAATGTGGGTGTGCCTCATCCAGTCAGTTGAAGGTCTCAGGAGCAAAGACGCTCCCCAGGAGGAAGGAAGGCTACCTCTGAGGCCTTCTGACTCAAGACTGCAGTATCTACTTTTGCTGGAATTTCCAGCGGCCATCGTGTGAGCCAATTCTTTAAAATCAATCCAAACATCTCTCTGTCTCTTCTATCTTTTCTATGTTCTGTTTCCCCAGAGAACTCTTATAACTATGGTCTCTCTCTCTTTTAAAGATTTATCTATTTATTTGAGAGAGAGAGAAAGCACAATCGAGAGTGAGCAGTAGGGAGCGGCAGAGGGAGAGAGAGTCCCAAGCAGATTCCACGCTCAGCACAGAGCCCAAGGAGGGGCTTCCATCTCAAAACCCTGAGATCATGACCTGAGCTGAAACCAGGAGTCAGTCGCTTAACTGAGTGAGCCACCCAGGGCCCCCAATACAGTCTTTTTTGGATGGGTGGGTGCCCTGGCCCAGCCACCAAGAGGTACCGGCAGGTGCCTCCTCACTCCCTAGCCCCGCACCCCCGTGGAAGCGTGGGTTTTCTGACATGGAGCTAGGACCTATAGAGGCTGCCTGCTAGAGCAGCAGAGGTACCGGGAGGAATGGACCCCTGGAAACCCAGATTACCCAGACGCCCTGACATCCTGACTCACAGATGCCAAGCCTCAGGATCCGGGTCGCTAACCCTCTGGGCTCTCTTACCCTTCCACAGAAAGGAACCCAGAGTTCCCTCTCTGCTTACTTCTCAACGAGTGGACACACTAACTTGTACTCAGAGTATCCCACGATTTCTAATTTTCTTTCTACTTTAGAAAGGGGAGAGGAGCTGGGACAAGGCTGGACTGCCACTTCTCTGCGCACCAGGGAGGGAAGCTTGGGTGGGGGCACAGTATTGGAGAAGGTGAGGGTGTGGGAGGGGGAGCACCCCTTGATACAGATGGGGCCCCATGTAGGTCCCCAATCAGGGCCAGAGTTGATGAGGTTCCACCTTTAGCTGAAAATCCACTCCAAGTCGTCTGTTGTAGCTCTCCTTCAGCCTGTAGAGTTGAGACTTAACAGCATAAGTTAGTGAGTTTGAGTCCTATGTTGGGTGATATTCTTGGATTGGCCTGGTTAGCCCCTGCCCAAATCTTGCCAACTTTAAGGAAGTTCCTAGAAGGGGAACTCCTCAGAGAGGCTTCTGATCACTGTGTGTATTGTACCTGGAACTTTTGCATAAATTTCAAATTTTAAAAATTACAAAATACATATAATGGAACATAAACAATGGAAGCAAGTTGCCTTGGTGAGATTTGAGGTTGGCTCTCAGCGTCCTGGCCTCCCTGGACTAGGGACAGATTCCCCTTTGTAAGAGTTCTAAGTTTATACAGACCCAGTCACCTGTTTAGTTGTAGGATCATCTGGACAAAAGCCACGCCCAACGTGGGGCTCGAACCCACGACCCTGAGATTAAGAGTCTCATGCTCTACCGACTGAGCTAGCCGGGCAGCCGTGGGGCGCTGCCGCTGCGCAGGCGGACTGGGTTACTCCGGCACTTTGCTGTCCTGAAACCGGTAAGGACAGGTCCTGGATCCTGGGCGCGCTGCCTCCCCGGCACTGCAACGCTGAATCCGCGGTCCTTTCTGCAAGGAGCGAGGGGGCCGCCAGGCCACTGTCTGCTGTCCTGTCCTGTCCGCGAGTCTGTGTGGCCCAGCGGCGCAGGGGAGCCGGAAAGTCTGGGACGAGGGCATGGGGCTGAGTGTCACTGGAGCTGGCCCGTAAGGAACGCGGTGTGATCCTCGATCAGGATGTGAGAGGTGCTAGCTTCCAACCACGGAGGATCCCTCACTTTCAAGCTGTCCCCCCTTTTTAGTGGACAGCAAGAAGCGAATCAGTAAGACTCCAGGGCCTGGCCCCGGGGACAAGCCGGGAAAACCCTCCTCTCCAGGTGGGTGCTGGACCCCTTGTGAGCGCAAGAGGAAAGAGAAGTTGAGAGCGTAAAAGTTTGGAGCGTTCGTGCAGCTGCCCGTTTGGGAGGAAGTGAGCCCCGACCCCAGTTCGGACCCCTGCATCGGCGTTCCACGGTTTCGAGGGGCTTCTGGGGCGGAGCCCAGGTCAAGGGGGGCTCGACTGAGGACAGGAGCCCCGGGGTCCTTCCCTGAGATGGAGGCTCGGCCGAGCTGGCCGGTTGGGAGGCAGCAGAGTCTCATTCTCAGGGTCCTGGACTTGTGTCCCACGTTGGGGAAATTTTGGGGCTGGGATCCACCATGAGAGACCTCCCTGTTCACCCGGGCCACACAGACTCCCTCCGCAGTGTCACCTGCCGCCTCCTCTGGTTGCTCGGGTGGCCCTAGGCAGGGGCGGGGCCATCGTGCTCTTGGGGGCGGGGGGCCGGGGGCCTGAGGGTCTGGGCCCGAGCGGGCCGGCGCTCTTCCCCCCACCCCCACAGGTCCTGGCTGCACTGCATCCCCGTCCCTTCTGGAATTGAAACCGAAACCTCCCTCCGTGCACCTTCCCCAGGGATCAGGAAGCCAGGACTCATGGGACGGGAGTGCCGAGCCCAGGGCACAGGCCTCCAAGGACAAGCCTTAGCAAGACAGCCTCAGGGTGGCTCGTTGGTCTAGGGGTATGATTCTCGCTTTGGGTGCGAGAGGTCCCGGGTTCAAATCCCGGACGAGCCCTCCTTTTGGACCGGTGCGTGAAAGCGCGGGACGTCCTGGGCCAAAGGAAGCTTGGGTCCCCCACGGGCCAGTCTGCCTCTTCGAGAGCAGGAGACCTGGTCTGTGTGCCTGTGTGCGAGCCTCAGGTAGTCCCAGCCTGAGGGGTGACCACCCAACTTCCTCTGGACACTTTTTTTTTTTGCTTTGGGGTATAAAAGGTCGTTTGCAAACGTCTTTTTCCTTGAGGGGCTACCAGAAGGACCTTCCACAGATGAAGGAAGTAAACCAGAGTGGAAATTGGGCATGGGGAAGGACTTGGCCTTAGTGTTGGGGCCAAGAAGGGCACGGGGCCCCCCAAGGTGCCCCAGCCCCACTGGAAGAACAGCAGTGTTTCCAGAGGTTTTATTACTACTGAGGTATGGTGAGCCCAGCAGATGCAGCCATTGAAAAAATGGCTTGTGACTCAAAGCTCCCAAGCAGAGGGGCACGCCTGGCCCGGGTTGGGGGGTGGTGTGGATGGCACAGGAGAGGCTCCTGGTAGTCCCGAAGCAGAGAAAGTTCGAGAAAATGCGGTCCAGAGCCTTTCTTGTAGTTTCAGGAAGGTGAGACAGGTGAGGCAGAGTGAACAGGTTTAGACCTGCTAGTCTGCACTAACTTCAGCTGCTTCTGGAACATAGATAGCTCTGTCCCTAGTTGTCTGTTTCCTGGCCTTGGGGTGATCCTGGCAGGTGGATAGTAACCCCCAGTGTGAAAGCCTGCTAGAAGAGGTGATTGGGGGCTGTGGACTCTGGAATGGTTGGTTTGCATTTGAAATGCCCTGTTGAGGAGGATTTGCTATCTCCAGGAATTGGCCAACCCTGGGAAGGAAAATCTCTCCAGGGTCAGCGAGGCTCTGATGTCAAGGTATCAGAGTATAGAAAATAAAAGACGTGGTTAATATGGGAAGGGCCGGAGGCCTTGGTGGAAATTTCAGGGGCCCCCAGTCTGGGAAGAGCTTCCTGATCTCAAGCCCAGAGTCAAATCTGGCCTGGGGATCATGGCACAGAGCCCTCACCAGGCAGCCGCAGTACAAGCAGAGTTCCCTGCGTGTGCAGACCGGGGGGGCCTCCTTTCTGACCCTGGTTTCTTCACTTAAGCCCAGGGTGGCACCCCTTTTATGCCTCCTGATTCTGGAGTCCCTGAGGGGAGCAGGTCTGCACAGACCCTGGGGCCCAGTGGGACGCCAGGGGAGGCCTCTCCAGACCTGAGGCCTGGTGGAGGTCAACCGGGGTAATCAAGCTCCTTGGCCAGCACTTTCTTCTCCTGTGGCCAGAACGCTTTAAGACTCCCATCCCTTAAGGGGAAACCACTACCCCCTCACCAGCAGGATGGTTCCTCTCCAAAATCCTCTTCTGAATCAGCAGCATCCCTTCCTCGGGGTCTGCTCCCCATCTTTACGCCCAGCCCTGGATTTAGCCTTTTTTTTTTTTTTTTTTAAAGATTTTATTCATTTACTTGAGAGAGAATGAGCTAGAGAGAGCATGAGAGGGGAGAGGGTCAGAGGGAGAAGCAGACTCCCAGCTGAGCAGGGAGCCCGATGCGGGACTCGATCCTGGGACTCCAGGATCATGACCTGAGCCGAAGGCAGTCGCTTAACCAACTGAGCCACCCAGGCACCCCTAGCCTTTTTTTTTTTTTTCTTTAAGATTTTATTTATTTATTTTAGAGAGAGAGAGCACGGGGAGGAGCAGAAGGAGAGAGAGACAAGGAGACTGGCTTCCCCCTGAGCGCAGAGCCTGATGCAAAGGCTTGGTTCCAAGACTCCGAGATCATTACCCGAGCGGAAACCAAGAGTTGCATGCTCAACTGACTGAGCCACCCAGGCACCCCTTTCCCTGGATTTAGCTTTAGCTGGGGTTCAGCAGAGGAAGGTGTCTGTGGAGGAGAGCACATTCTCCCTTCTGCTTCAAATCCCCAAGGAGCCCACAGTTGGCTTTTTCCAGTCGTTTCAAGGCATGAATGGTGTCCCCAACAGAGCTGAAGTGGGGTCTGGACCTGTGTGGATGGACCAGAGACAGGCCCAGTGTGCAGCAGACCCAGATCCAAGCTGGACCCGAGTGGCTGGATCAGGTCTGGACCCCAAGGCCAGGTGTCCAGGTGTGCTCAGTGGACAAAGAGGCATCTTGACCCCAGTTATGGGCAGTGGCAAGACAGGGCATCTCCCCTGAGGGCTACCAAAATTTCTTAATGTCCTACCTCATCCTTTCTTTACATTTGAACACCCACCATCCCTTAAGGTCCCTTCTGACTATGCCCGTGCTAGGATGCGCATCTTGGAGTCCAGGAGGCAGATCCCTGGGCGGACGTGGGGGTGACGCTCAGGTCAGAGCGGTGGGTCCCTCCAGTGTGTGGCTTGGGAGGGGTGGGGTCCTATGGGAGAAGGTATGGTCTTGCCCTGGGCAGTGTTGGGGTGGGGGGGAGGGTGTCCAAACCCTGCTCTCAGCTTCATTCCAGAGCCCAGCCCTTAGCCTGGTGACAGAAGGAGGACCTGGGGGAGCTTTCCCAAGCATTGGGCTGTTTTCCACCAGAGGGGAGGAAGAGCAACGGAGCAGTCACCCCCAAAACTTGGACTGGGGATTTGCTGACTTGGAGTCTTAGTGTGGCAGTGCTGACCACCCCCACCCCCCATTCTCCTCTTGTCCATGGAGACCTGAATCAAATCCTTCCCAACATCCACAGGAAAGAGGGACAGTCCCTAACCAGCAAGGCCAGAGCCGGAAGGGGTGGCTCGTTGGTCTAGGGGTATGATTCTCAGGTTACAAGAGGTCTCAGGCTCAAATCCTAGACGAGCCCTACTTTTGAGAGTGTTTGGCAATTGTGGTGTTGCATTCACCAGGACATGTGGTCATTCCCACCCAGGTTGTCACCCTCACCTACTCATAGGTCTGGTGCCTCCTGTCCTGGGGGGCGTCCCCACATTGATGATGTGCCCTGGAATCCCAGGTACACCCTGACCCCCAAAGGGACAACTTAGTAAAAGTTCAGCTCTTCAGGACTGTGCACGTGGCATCCGGCCGTGGTGTCCTTTAGCTGCACCCGTAATACCACTGGCTCCTTCCCTTGACTGAACCCAAGAGGAAACTGGGATGGGTGGCTTTTCTCTCATAGAGAGGTCTCAATCTCCAACAGACCCCTTTCTAAGGTTACTTTCCTCAAAGAGGAAGTTGAGGAATAAAGCAGCTGGAGAACCCAGTGTAAGGGGGGTACGTCGTTCATCACCTCTGATGGTTTCCCCAAGGTGACAGTTTGCCCCTCCCCAGCCACACTGTTGGTGCGTTTAAGAGGTTGTACCTAAACCAAACATGCCAGGACTGCGCAGAGGTCCCAGAGGTTTGTGCAAAGTCTCGGTTCAAAAGGACGCCCAACGTGGGGCTCGAACCCACGACCCTGAGATTAAGAGTCTCATGCTCTACCGACTGAGCTAGCCGGGCGGATGTCACGAATCTGCAGAGGTTGAGTTTTAGAATGTGATCCGCTGCGCACGGTACAAAATGGCCGGATGGAGCCAGTCCTGGGGACGACGGGGACGTGGCCACCTCTGGAGTCCCCTTCCGGGCACCCTGCGTGTGGGAATTGCTCAGAATCGGCGGCGGCCCGGCCCGGCCGGGGAGCAGGCCCGAGCGGGTGGAGACTGAGGGGCGACCCTGACCCACAGACAGGTGGGCTCCGCGGCCGCCGGGGGGCGCTGCAGCGCGGACGGGACTCAGAGCCCACTGGCGCCCGCTGACCCCCCTACCCAGGGACGTGCGGCATGGAGTTGGAGAAATGCGACGGGACCATCCTCCCTTATGTAATCGAGCAAACCTGTGTACTTAAAATGATTGTGAGACCCACCAGATTCCACTTGTTCGCATGAAAACTCCCACTCCCTTTGAATGATCTAAAAATCAATGTGGTTTTTTTTTTTAAAGATTTTATTTATTTATTTGAGAGAGAGAGAGCACATGAGAGGGGGGAGGGTCAGAGGGAGAAGCAGACTCCCCGCCGAGCAGGGAGCCCGACGCGGGACTCGATCCAGGGACTCCAGGATCACGACCCGAGCCGAAGGCAGTAGCTTAACTAACTGAGCCACCCAGGCGCCCCCAAATCAATGTATTTTTATTTAAAATTCTAAAAATATATATTTCGCCCCACGCCTTCTTGGTCTGCCCTCGGGCGATGCTGAGCTACTGGAACCTGCCACCTGGCAGTGGATGGAGGAAGGCTCTGGAGACCCCGGGGTGCCTGCCGTGACACCTGCCTCCTTCTCTCTGCCTCCGGATCCAGTCTCCCGGGATTTGGGGGCGAGAGCGAAGGCGTCCCTGGAGGGAGAGGGTCGGTCCTTGTGGGTCTGCAGGCCTGAGCCCCAGGTGGGGTTTGGGTGGGGGCAGCCCCCACTGCGCCCCCGTCCTGGCCTGGCTCTCCAGAGCAAGGAGGAACTTCAGATAAACGGGCTGGGAGTGGGACCTCGCAGTTCTCTGCTCCTCCCCTTCCCCAAGCTCTGGAGCTGGTGTGCCTCAGGGAATCTACTGAGGATCTCCTGAGATTTCAGACTCCACTCACTGCCGTGCGGGCGCCTGCCTGCATTCCGAATGCAGCCAACCAAGTGCAGAGAGGAGAAAGGAGGCAGCAGGGAACCTGCGCACAGACCAGGGAAGAGAGAATATAGAAGGTATCATCCTTAATGGTGTTGGCTGTGTGCAGGGCACTAAGGGTGCTTTAAAACAAAAGGACTTTATTTGTAGAGATATTTGCCGCCCCCCCCCCCGGCAAAAGTGAAAAGCATTTATGGGTGAAGCAATAATATATGTGCTTTAAAATAAAAAAGTGGAGGAAGGTGGGTTGTGCATGCTCAGGGGCAGAGAGTTTGTGAGAACTCTGTATTTCTGCTCGGTTTTGCTGTGAACCTAAAATTGTTCTAAAAAACAAAGTCTGTTTTTATTTTATTTTATTATTATTATTTTAAGATTTTATTTATTTGACAGAGAGACACAGCAAGAGAGGGAACACAAGCAGGGGGAGTGGGAGAGGGAGAAGCAGGCTTCCCGCCAAGCAGGGAGCCCGATGTGGGACTCGATCCCAGGACCCCAGGATCATGACCTGGGCCGAAGGCAGATGCTTAACGACTGAGCCACCCAGGCACCCCCAAAGTCTGTTTTTAAAAAGTGCACAGACAGGGGCAGCTGGCTGGCTCAGTTGGTAGAGCACGTGGCTTCTGATCTCAGGATTGTAAGTTTAAGCCCTGTGTTGGGCATGGAGCCTATTTAAAGATAATTATAAGAAATACACAGATAAAGTCCCACTACTATTTCTTCCAATACATTTAGCCCTGTCTTGCTTCTCTTTTTGGGTCTCCAGCTACTCCAACATAAGATACTTTGTTAAAGTTCCACAAATCCTTGAGGCTCTGTCCTTCTTTCCTTCCTTTCCTCCTTCCTTCCTCTTTCTCTTCCTTCCTTTCCTCCGAAGTCTATTTTCCGTGTTCTTTAGATTGGGTTGTTTCTGTCGTTCTATCTTCATATTCACTGGTTCTTTCTTCCGTGTTGTCCATGCGTTTGCCATTAGGCTTTTCATTTCATTTGCTGCATTCTTCAGCTCTAAGTTTTCCATGTGGTTTTTCTTTATATTTTCTGTTTCTTTGACACTTTCAACTTTTAAATTTGTTTCAAGCAGGTTCTTTAAAGCTTCTTCAAACATTTTTAGGATGGCTTCTTTCCCACCTCTCCCCTCCTTTTCAGACAGTTCCAAAATCTGTGTCCGTGTCTTTCAATCACCTTTTCTCCTTCAAGTTGAGATTTTCCTGGTTCTTAGTATGACCTGTGATTTTCAGTTGCATCTTGGACATTTTCCTTATTATGCTTTGAAACTCTAGATCTTATTTACGTCTTCTACAATTCTACAATGGGCCCCTGTGGTGGGAGAAGAGGACTCCACCTTTTTGTGTGTGGGGGGCAGTTCACACAAGGTGGGGCCTCCTGATTGCCAGGCAGGAATGAGAGTTCAGGCTCCCCACGAGGCTTCTGCTGTCACCCCCTGGCTGGGGGGAGGTGGGGCAGCCCACCAGACAAAGAGAACTTTGGGGCAACATTAGAGACTGCAGTGAAGCCCAGCATCCGAGGCTGCTGCTGGGCACTGGGCCGCAGGCCGAAGTGGTCCTGCAGTTTTTGTTCAGGTCCCAGGAAGGGAAAGGGGAGGTGAGAAGAACCTGGGGCTGAAGTCAAAGTGTCCATTTCGTGAGCTGCATGGTCAGGGCAGGCTCTACCCGGTCGCCTTATTCTCCCCTCTTGCAGTGGGACCGCGGGGAAGGGTGTGTGTGTGGCGGAGGGGGGGGGTTCCGGGAGGCTCTCTGAACCCGCACTGGTCATTAACACAAGGGGCAATGCGGGCGTCAGCCAGAGTCTGGCTCACCCGGAACATAGTTGGGGGGCTTCCCGGCCTTGTCTGGGTCCTTCTGCCCCTCGGGCGGGAGAAGGTCTCGGCTTCCCAGCCCAGCCGTTCTGGCTCAGCGCTCCCCCTGGTGGCCAGGCAGGGAAAACCACCTGGGAGTTCAGTCGCTGCAGGGGGGTGCGAGAAGGGCGAGGGAGTCCGGGGCTGAAGCTGAGGCGCCCTACGTGCGTGTGGTCCGGCTGCTCCTGGCTATCACTCTCTGCAGGCCTCAGCTCCTTAAACTCAATGTGGAGCTCAAGTTCAGGCCTCAGAGATTAAGGAACTCTGGCCTTTCCAATCAGGGTAGCGCGCTGAGTGGTTGGTGGTACATTGGCCGATTTTGTTCCTGCAGGTGGCCCTGGGAGGCTCCGGGAGCGTTTGTGGGAAGAAAAAGGTTAGGGCTCGTCCGGGATTTGAACCCGGGACCTCTCGCACCCTAAGCGAGAATCATACCCCTAGACCAACGAGCCACCCCTGGTTATTGTCTATTTCTACTTATATTCACACCCTAGTTAACCGCCTCCCATTCCCACGCAGTGGTTAAGTGGTTAAGTGACTCCCGCTCCCCGGCCCGCGCGCCCATACCACCTCCCTGGAGGCAGGATGCACCTTGGCCTCTTTTTGCAGTACTTGCCTTTGGTACTTAGAGTAGCAGGGAGGTAGAGACAGCTTGTGTCTTCGCCTGGCTAGCTCAGTCGGTAGAGCATGAGACTCTTAATCTCAGGGTCGTGGGTTCGAGCCCCACGTCGGGCGTGTGGTTTTGACTGCTAAAGAAGCCTTAAGAGGACACAGTGCAAGGAAACTATTTCCTATCATTTACAGAGGTTTTTAACAATCTAGGCCAGTGGCAGATGCTTCCAGAGAGACTTCTGCAACGCGGGTTGGCTTTCCGAAGCCTCGCACCTTCTCTGTGCTTTTGAATACCTGGCCCGAGAAGACACATAGCTGTATCTTCTAGATTAGTAATTTGAGAATGCCTGCCCCACCACATTTGACTGGGGAACAGGATTCAAACCCAGAGCTCCAAGTCTGTGTATGTTGGGGGGTGTCAGGAGGGGGCACCACTCTCTAGGTCCTGAGTGGGGCTCCCAGGAGGAAACTCCCAAGCAGGGCTACCCCAGTGCCTGAGGAAGGACTGCAGAATTTCCCTCCCCTATTCCAACCTGGAGGTCAGTGGCCTCTCATTTGGAGGGCTTCTGAACTTTGCTCCACTCTCCCCAGTGAAAGGGAAATGGAGGTGGGGAGTTTTGTTTTCCATTTTGGGGGAGAGGTCTGAGAAGGAGGGTATAGGGTTCCCATCAGCTGATTTTCTTCTATTCTCTTGCAACGGTTTATGCTGTTAAAAAGGCCTGGCTCAGTGTTTCATAGGACCGGGTTTTCTTTCTTTTTTGGTGGGAACCGAGGCTACTCTGGGGGAGACACCACAGTGGCTGATTCACCCCTCCCCTGGACCCCTGGAGCTCCAGGTCTCAGGCCTGTGGCTGGCACTCCTCCCAGAAGTCTCCACATCTCTCCCTTCAAGGCACTCTTGGTCTCGAGAATCTTTCCTGGTGTTTTTAAGGTAAAAGAAAGCTCACAGTTTACTAGGTACTTAGGTCCATACACCTTTGTTGCTTTTTGGGAAAAAAAGTCTTACCAACCCAGTACCTCTGATAGTTTCCCGTGGCTACCATAACAAGTTACTACAATCTGAGCAACTTAGAACAGAAGAAATGTGTTTTCTCACACTTCTGGAGACCAAAGTCTAAGGTTAAGGTACCATCTGGCCACCCTTTCCACTCTCGTTAAAGACTCTAGGGAAGAACCCTTCCTTGCCTCTTCGAGCTTCTGGTGGCTTGGGCCATCTTTGGCTTAAGGACCCCATCACTCCAGTCTCTGCCTCCATTATCATATAGCTTTCTTCTCTCCATGAGCCTCTGTGTTTCATATAATCATATCATCTTTTTATAAAGACACCAATCATTGGGGCAGGGCACACCCTATTCGAGGTTGATCTCACTTTCATTAATTCTGTGTGCAAAGACCCTACCTTCTGAGGTTCTGAGTGGCCATAATGTTAGGAGAACACCATTCAACCCTGTACATTACATTTTTGAAAAAAATGGTAATTTTATATTCTTTTATTTTATTTTTTTAAATTTTGCTTAAGTAATCTCTACCCCCAGTGTGAGGCTCAAACTCACAACTCCAGGATCAAGAGTCAGATGCTCTACTGATTGAACCAGCCAGGCACCCCTACATTCTTTTTAAATAATAATTCTTTTTTACCAGGATATGTGCACCTGGTGGGCCTGTCCTGCTTCCCCAGCCTCGGAATCAGATGGTTAGTCTCCGAGTTCCTATTCCACATCAGTTCTCTTGCAGTACTTACACAGATACTGCAGAAAACCCAGCTTTGCAAAAATACAGCATTGTCAAAAGTTGAAACTCAACTGCCTTGAGCTAGTAGTTCACAGAATATGGTGTCTGATGGATGAGTATTGCTGTTTCCCTCAAAACTTTAAGATATCCCTGGGAATTTTAAAATACTACAAAGGTGCCTCCGGACTCAGTTTGGGAACCACAGAACCAAGCCAAAAGCATCACCCTGAGGACAGATGTTGCGTGCTTTAGGAACAGAAGTAGCCGCCATCCGAGCGAGCTCATGCTGGTGGTTCCTTGGGCGGAGGTTTGGGGTGATTGTTTTGGAAGTGGCTGCACCCTGAGCCCAGTCCCACTTGAGGGTCCTGCCAGTGTCTGAGTGACACCTTGACCTAGGCCAACCACTTAGCCATCCCCAATACTGAGGGCTCAAAACCCCAGGTATCCCTCCCTCTTGGTCTGAAAAAACACTACAGCTAGGCCCCACACTGCCTACTTCAGCAAAGGAGGCCTCTTCGGATTGAATTCAGGACCTCTCACATCTAAAACAAGAAAAACATCCTTAGGCCAAAAAAAAAGTGCCTTTGGTTGGTGATCCTTGGTGGCTCTAACTTCTTTCCTTCACTTGTCTGACATACTAACTCAATATCCCTTCGTGGGTGAGACAGGGCTTGGCCAGGGAGGAGTGTGCTGTCATATCTGCAGTCTGGGATGCTTGTTTTAAGCAAGCATCTGGATCTTGTTTTAAGACCAATCCTCTGGAGATGCTCCCAGTGCTGGGCACCCTGTGCCCAGCAGCTTCCCTCCACCCCAGAACACTGGGATCTGCTGTCAAGGGAAACATCATCTGTCTTTCCTCCCCTGCCCATGCTCCATGCCAAATGGTGGGGATGAGGGTAGGGATGGGGAGGGGAGGACACAGGGACAGTCTAAGCAGAGGGCAAGTGCAGGTCCAGGCCTGCTCTGCAGACTGGAAGGTGTTTTAATCCCCGTCATGTGTAATGATGGGTCTCTGGGTCCCTGTTCCTTCCTGGCCTTGGGTGGACTTTGGCCCCCTTAGGGGGCAACAACCTGACCATCTGGAAAAGAAAAAGAAGGGCTCATCCAGGATTTGAACCCGGGACCTCTTGCACCCCAAGTGAGTAACTTACCCCTAGACCAAAGATCCAAACTGACCCCATTCTCTCTTTTTGATTCTGTCCACTTGCTTTCCCCTGGCCCAGGGGCAGCAATGTGTCAGATGCCCACCTGGTGGTGGGAGGATTTGGCTCACCTTCCAGAAAAGAGCTAGGTCCATACTGCCAGGCCCAGAGTCCCAAGGATCAGTTATCTCCAGAGCCTCTGTCACCAGGACCTCCCTCCAGGGCCGAGGCTCAGGAACTTGGGCCGCCTTGGAGCTGGGGGCGGGGGGGGGGGGTGCTCCAGGACCGCGTGGAGGTTCCCTGGGGGACTCAAACCGGAGACTAGGGCGGTCCTGCCCTCCCATCGGGGAAGCCCCGGCTGTGAGCCTCACGCCAAAGCCGTGTCTCCTCCGCTCACAGAAAGGGGGACTAGGGTCCGGGGCAGACTCAGAGGCTCCTGGCTTCGGCCAAGCCCGTCCTCTTGTGGGCTCAGCCCCCAAAGCCCCTGCGCGGCTCTGGGTCCCCCGAAATCCCTTTCTTTGTCCCGGCGCTGGGCACAGTCCGGCAACCCTCCCCCCGCAGTGGCATCCCTGGCTGGATGGTTGTGTGGGGCCTCGAGGCGCCGTGCTTGTTCTCCCTCATGGATGGGCAGTCTTCTGGAAACCGACTGGAAAGGAAGAGGTGGCTTGCGCAGTGACCCCCCCCCCCCGCCCCGGGGCACTGGGGGCCTCCCCTGCAGCAGGTCCTCTGGGTCTTCCTGGTTCACACCCCACTGTCCGCCCCAAAGCCAGGCGTGGGGTGGGGTGGAGGGTATGCGGAATGGGGATAGGGGGAGGAGACGTTGAGAGTTTGAAAGTAAGACTCCTCCTGGATTTGGACCCAGAGGCCCAGGGGGACTCATACTCTAGGGACCACTACAGAGAAGGGCACCTTGTTCCACTTACCTCTAGTGACCTTGACCTCCACTACCCTGTCCTCCCAGTCTGCGAGAGGGTGCAGAGCTTCTCGAGTCCCACCTGAGGGGTGGGACGGTTGTGGGGAAGCCTTGGTTCCATCCCAGAGCTGGGAGGGAAGAAGGCGCTTTAGCACGGCCCTCGCCAGCGTGCGGGATCCTGGACAAAGGGATCGTGGGGTTTCGGGGACTCGGTGCCACCCAGGAACTGGCTTCCCAGTGCTGCCAGGCCCCTGGACCTCCTTCTGTTGTCCCTCTGGGTCAGCGTGCCCCCTTTCATGCCCATGTCCCAGAATTTCAGGCCAGGTGGTCCCACTCCCTCACAGCTTTCAATCCTGAGGTTCTCAGACGGTTTCAGGCAGGGGGAATCCTATTGGAAACAGTACTGATCATGGGGAAATTCAGTGGGAGAGAGGGCTTCTTGCCCCAGCACTGCCCACCTTTCCCTTTGAAGGAGAAAAAAGGTACTGTGCCCGACTAGCTCAGTCGGTAGAGCATGAGACCCTTAATCTCAGGGTCATGGGTTCAAGCCCCACGTTGGGCGCATAGCTTTTTACAAGCCCAGGTGAATAGAATTAATGTTTTCAGGTGCTCAGGCCTTAACCTTAAGGCAAGCAGTTAGCACAACTCAGATATCAGGGCCTAATTCCGGGGGGACCCAAAGACCAAATCCCTGTTCTGGACCTGCAGCTGCCAGGGAAGACCCATAGCCTGGGACCAGGAGAAGGTGATGCATTCGAGTTGCTCAGGAAGGGGTCTGAATCTAGTCCCTTCCACACAGATTGTGGACCTGAGTTGCTTTTGTATTATGGGATTTTAGTGTGTTTCTAGTCCATGGATGCTCAGCAGGAGTAGCATAGCTCTGGGGAGTCATTCCTGCAATTCAGGGTTCTCACACAGCACACTCACATGCCCTCTACTGCCGCCGCCCCCCCCCCCATGGGTGAGCATATTTCCTATTTTGAGGAGACTAGGACTGCCCAATTGCCTGGTCCCCTGGAGTGGATGTGGTCCTTGGATCTGACTCCTTGGATCTTCCCAGAGTGGGTGCAGATGTGAATTAAATATAAAGGAGTGAAATCCCTTGCCTCCTGGTTCTGGGCTTTGAGTTCATTAGAGATGCACAGACTGCAATTCTCCCCTCTCCCCAGTTCCCTCACAAGTGCAAGGAATTCAGTCCTGTAAAAATTACCTTGAGTTTCAATCACAGACCAAGGACAGCTTGCCAGGTCCCAATGCAATCTTTCCCAGCTGGGATCAGGGGCAGGGCTTTGGTTTTTCCCAGGTGGTGGGGATGGGATGGAGAGAAGGGGAGGGGCTGGAGCTATGGAAGCATGGGGGACACACCAACCCTCATGCTCAGGGTCATATAACAGAATTCACAGGCAGGGGCAACCGGATTTTTTGCACCTGTGAGGGTCTGTCTGATCATCCCTAGACTCTGAGAAGAAACCTGGAGCCCTTCCATAGCACAAGTTTCAAAACTTCCTCCCCCATCCCAAGAGACCCAGTCCTAGGGTGGCAGGTGTCCAAGGTGGCTGGGCAGCTGGGAAGTTCAGAGAAGGGAAAAGGGCTCCATTCACCTGAAGCTGGGTCAACATGGAGAGAACATCTCCAATCTGCTCCAGTCCCCAGCTAACTCAGGGGGCAGAGCACTGAACTCTTGATCTGCTGCCTTTGACAGAAAGATCAGGGCTCTAGAAGCCAAAGTGGAGCTTCATCATAACCTCCTTGCTGTTGGGTGGTGGTCCTTGCCATAGCACCTGGGCTGTGGAGAGCCAGATGTTTCCATGTGCATGAATGCAGCTGATGCAGGTTGGACCCAGAGGGGGTCTCACAGGACCAGCCAAGAGGGTCCTTGGCTTCATGCAGCATAGAAACCAAACGTGAGCAGAGAGGAAGTGAGAGCAGAGTTTGTTGAAGACATAGAGTAGGTATGGACAGAATGTCTGGTAGACAGAAGGGAAAGAAGAGTGAGTCTTGTCTTTGCTTGGGGCCTAGGGTTTTATTGAGGTGGTTCCATGCACGTGTCTTCTCAGGCATCCAGGAACACAGAGGGGTGTTGAAAGGTTCCCCGTAAATCGCTTATGCCCTGAAGCCGGGGGTCTTGATGAGTCAGTGGTCTTGGAAAACATTCATGACGACTCCCCTTGGGGCACAGTTTCACTCCTTAGATGTTATCTGTTGTGCTGGAAGACTCCAAAGAAATAATTAACTCCTTACCTTTACAAGGAGAACATACATTATCTGTCTTATAAGGTGTGTGTAAGGCAGAGGTGTAGGTCCTATCGAGAATAGAAACAGGAAAAGGAGTGAAAAAAGTGGTTTTTCATGGGGTTCCTTTAGTTTCTCTGTCTCACAGCCATCCAGGTGGCATCCTCAGTCCTCTAAAATACCTGATGGAGCCCTAACCAGCCAAGGTATGACCTTGGAGCAGGATTCAAACCTAGATCTCAGGGGCTTTAGAGTGGATCTGGGTCCATCTCCCAGGAGAGGCAGGGGTGGAGGTGCAGAGACAGAGGAGGGAGGGCCGGAGGCTGGGACAACTGGCTATGGGTACTGCACCAGCCCCACATCCTGATGGAAAGCCTCTAGTCAGTTTGTGAAACTGTGCCCCAAAGGATTAATGACGTTAAAACTGTTACCAGCAAGACTCCCAGTGACAGCCAGGAGCTCCGGCCAGCCTAGACCAGTTTGAGCTCCATTACTGACTCACACCTATGCAGATGGACCATGGAGTATATGGCAGTGACCTTTACCTCATTATAATGTGACACTCTCCCCCCTCCCAGGAGGAGCACAAGCTTCATTAGCATAACATAGGACACAGTATAGACATGTTTTCTAAGTACACCTACACAACCTTATGCCTGTCCTCCTCTACATGCCTACACGCGGGAACAAAACTCCTCTTTCTGAATATTCATCCTAACCCTAAATAAAAGAAACCCACCCACCCCCACTTGGGGAGTCACGGCTTAAGAAATTATTCCCCATAATCTCCTTATTTGCTGCAAATAGTTTCCTTTGTGTGACAGCTCCTGATAGTGTAGGGTCTACCTGTAAGTCACCAAGGAGCAAAGTCACGTGACCCTGTGTCACGGGAGCACCTGGGGAATGGAACTGGGGGTCACTTGTGTCCTTGGCCTCTGAGAGTTACAGAGCGGGTTGAGCTGGGGGCCAATGCACCCTCTTCCGGCTCAAATTAGCCAGCCTGGGCATTTCCCAGGGAGAAAGGTCCATCGCTTCCCCAGCATGATTGTCCTCACTTCTTTTAAAAAGATTGGAGCAGTAAAATAAGGGTGAGCTGGATTTATTCCAGGAATGCAAGGTTGGTTTTATGTTCAAGAAAGTCTGTCAAAGTAGTCAATCATACTGATGGACTGAAAAAGAAAAGTCACATGATCTTGATAAATGTTTGTAAAAACACTTGATGCAATTCACACCTGTATTATCACACTGGTTTTTATTTTCTGTATTCTATGATTTGACATCTTGGGGGGGGGGGGACTTGCTAGCTGAGGAGACTGCCCCTGCTCCCCAGCTAGCTAATTCCTAGAGATAGTAAACAATTTGCCTGCTAATAGGCCTTTCAGATGCAAACCAACCAATTCTGAGTCCATATGCCCACACCTACCTCCTTACCTGACACACCAACCTGTATTTCCCCTGCCCTAAATCACCCAGGGTCAGACACCAGACAACTAGGGACAGCCACTATGTCCCATATCCCACCAAATTATTCAATCTAGCCAATCCTAAACTGTTTACCCTGCCTTGACTTGCCTTTCCCACGGAAACAATTTGCTCAGAACTGCGGAAGGCTCCCAAGGGGGTCGTCACCAACCCCCTGGGGCTTGGGGATCAATAAGGGAGAACCAGAACCCGCTACGGGCGGGCACTTCCTTCCCCTGCGCCCAGACTGGCAGCCCTGGAGCTGGGCGCATAACATGGAACCATCATCTCTTCCTTCCCCTTTCCTCCTCAAGAGATTCGAGGGCACACACCTACTTGATGCCAGTCGCCTTCCTCTGGTCTGCTCCCCAGCCACCATCCACAGTCCCCAGAGCCCGCACCGCCTGAAGCCTCCGGATCCCCTGCAGAGCGAGTGCTCTTTCAGCTCGGGGCCTCCGGTTCATCCAAGCCCCTCGTCTTCCCCTCCCCTACAATATGCTCCCCACTCAGCTGGGGGCAGGAATCGATCCGGCTCCGGGAATCCATCATCCTGGGCCTGGGCTGGTCTGCCTCTGCCCACCTAGGTCCACGGGGTCTCCCCACGGTCACCCCAGCGCTCAGCCCCACGCCTGGCTCCCAGGAGCCGCTCAGCATACCCCGGAATGAACCGGGGCCACGCGCGATACAAACAGTTGTGGGGGAAGCGTTAGTAGATGCTGTCGTGTGCGAGGCTCGTTGGTCTAGGGGTATGATTCTCGCTTCGGGTGCGAGAGGTCCCGGGTTCAAATCCCGGACGAGCCCAGGGCATGCATCCCGGCTCTCTACTATTATTTTACACGGGAACATCGGGTTCAGGATGGGCTCTCATGCCACCTGGCGTATTGCGCTCCGCTTCGAGCCCATCCTGGGGACCAGACGGGGACAGACCGCTTGCTGCGTACGGGCTGTTTTGTGGGGAGCGGCGGGGCTTCGGGGTACAGGCTGGCCCCTTCGGGTACGGAGGAGCCGCAGTTAACTTCGCGCTCAGCCCGCCTGCGTGTGCCGCAGGAGCATGCCAGCCCGCGCCCAGCTCCTCTCCGCTCTGTGTCCCCGACGGCGTTCCCCGCGCTGGACACCTGTTTCCTCCCGCCCTCCCGGCTGAGATGTGCTGCTCTAAGTGTAAAATGCACGTCGGGTTTTGAAGACGTGTTCCCAGAAAAGTAAGCTATCTTACTACGTGTTGAAATGATATTTTGGATATACTGGGTTATATAAAATATATTATTACCATTAATTTTACCTGTTTCTTTTCACTTATTGTTATTATTTTTTAATGTGCTACGAGAAGATTTTAATTGGAAGATGCGGCTCCTATTTGTGGCCTGCAATAATGGACCGCGCTGAGCCAGAGGCATGACTCTCGTGTGGGGGATAGAGGTCCTGGGTCCAAATGCTGACTGAGCTCATGATTGTTCCTTCCGGTTTAGGGACCACAGCACGGGGGGAGGAGGGGGGTGTGGCATCCTCCTAGCCGGATTCTGGGCTCTGGACAAGACGCTTAGCCATGCAGCCTTACTTTCACCAACTGCTAAACCCGGACAGTTCTGATTCAGAAGGATTTATTTAAAAGATGGTCCTTTCTGCCACTGATTTGTAGTGCAAACTTTTGCACAAATCAAGAGTCTGGGTATATGTTGTTTTAATACTTCACTGCTTTGTTCCATGGTTCGTTTACCCTTGTGCCCAAGCCAGTTTAGCTTTGTGGGTAAGTCTTGATATCCAGGAGTGTTAGTCTCTTAAATTTATTTTGGTTATTATTGGCCCTTGGCACTTCCTTGTAAGTGTGAGAATCAGCTTGTCTGTTTACACAAAAATAGCGATTCGGATTTTGATTGGTATAGCATTGATTCTGTAGATCAGTTCTGGGTGATTTGACATCATTACTATATTGAGGCTTTCAAGTCATAAATGTGATGTATATCTTCTTTATTAAGGTCTTCTTTAACTTATAATAGTGTTTTATATTTTTCTGAGATAGGTTTTGTACATCTTTCATTAGAATTTTTGCTAGGTATTTGATGTCGTTGATACTATTGTGAATTATATCACTTTGGATATACTTTTCTAATTTTTGCAGATATATGAAAATACAATCAGCTTTTATGTATTAATCTTGGACTCAATGACATTGTGAAACTCACATATTAATTCTAATCTATAGAATTTTCTATATATTCAGGCATGTCATCTGTGAATAATGGCAGTATTACTTAATTACTTTCCATCCTTAGCTATACCTTTTAATTACTTATTGCACTAACTAGAACCTCCATATATATATTTTTAAGATTTTTTATTGATTTATTTGACAGAGAGAGAGATAGTGAGAGCGGGAACACAAGCAGGGGCAGTGGGAGAGGGAGAAGCAGGCTCCCGGCCGAGCATGGAGCCCGATGTGGGGCTTGATCCCAGGACCCCAGGATCATGACCTGAGCCGAAGGCAGACGCTGAATGACTGAGCCACCCAGGGGCCCCTAGAACCTCCATATGCTTGCTGCCTTTTATTTTAATAGTTACCACTTGACAGTTATTGTTGCTGGGTAACACTGCCAAACTTAATGGTATAAAACAATATGTTTGGGGGCACTTGGGTGGCTCGGTCTTGAGCGTCAGACTCTTGCTTTGCTTGGGTGGTGATCTCAGGGTCCTGGGATGGAGCCCTGCCTCTGGCTCTCTGCTCTGCGGGGTCTCTGCTGGAGATTGTTTCCCTCTCTCTCCCTCCCTCTCTGCTCCTCACCCTGCTCTCTGTCTCAGTCTCTCTCTCTCAGGTAAATGGGTAAAATCTTTAAATAAAATAAAATAAAACAATATGTTTTTATGCTTATGGATTCTTTGGGTCAGGAATTCAACAGGGAATAGTAGATATAATCTGTACCTGTTAAATTGGAGTTTATCTGGGAAAACTTGAAGTCTGATAGCATCTGTGGACTCCTTTACTCACATGGCTGTCGTGTGAACAGCTCAGCTGGAACTGTGGAATGGAGCATCTACACATGATTTCTCCATGTGGCTTGGACTTCCTCATAGCACAGAAGCTCCAGGCTAACTGAATTTCTTACCTAACAACTTTGGAACTCCCACATGCTTGTTCTACTGAACAAGATGGGACTTGTGTCTCTCTTTAGGACCCAACCTTGGCACCTCCACAGTTTCACTTCTGCTATATATTTTTTGGGGGAAGAAATCACTGAGATTCAAGGGGAAGCGATACAGACCTCACCTCTCAGGGGAAAGAGTGGCAAAGAATTTGTGGTCATTAAAAAAAACAGCTTTATTAAGCATAGGTGACATGTAACAGACTGCACACATTTAAAGTGGACAGTTTCGTAAGTTTTGACATTTGTGTACACCGAAGCCATTACCACAGTCAAGGTAATGAGCATATTCATCACCTCTAAAAGTTTTTTATGGCTCTTTATCTCCCCTCCTACCTCTCAACACTAGTTTGCTGAAGTGTTTTGTTTGTTTGTTTGTTTGTTTAATTAGGAAAGGACATTGGGTTAGTCAAATGCTTTTACTGCATGTATTGAGATGATCATATGGTCTTTCTTTTTTTAGTCATTAAATGTACATTGATTTTTACATGTAAACATTCTAGATTGATGGTTTTTTTTTTAAATGTCAGAACTTTAAAGATTTTGCTCCTCTGTCTCCTAGCTTACATTATTTCTGAGGAGAAATCTGCTTTTATTCTTACCATTGTTCCTCTGTAAATAATGTATCTCATTTCTCTGACTGCTTTTAAGATTTTTCTCTTTATCACTCACTTTAAGCAATTTGACTGTGATATGCCATGGTGTAGTTCCCTTTGTATTTCTTGTGTGTGAGGTTTGTTCAGTTTTTTGGAGGTGTGTGTGTCTGTGGATTTATAGTTTTAGTCAAATTTGGAAATGTTTGTTATTATTTTTCAAATATTTTTCTGTCTATCCCATTTAAATGTAGTCCAATTATGCACATCAGGCCACTTGAAATTGTCCCACAGCTCACTGATCTTTTGTTTCCAGTCTTTCCTCTCTGTGGATTTTATTTTAATAATTTCTATTGCTATGTCTTCAAGTTCACTAATCTTTTCTTTTACCATGTCTAATCTGCCACTAATCTCATCCAGTGTACTTTTTACCTCAAATGTTATAGTTTATTTATAGAGGTTAATTTGGCTATTTTTTGTTTATATCTTCCACATCTCTACTTAACATATTCAATGTTTTCTCTAGCTTCTTGGATATAGAAATGTATTAATATCCTTGTCTACTAATTCTATCATCTGCTTCATTTCTGAGTAGTGACGATTTTCTCCTGACTATGGGTATATTTTCCTGCTTCTTTTCATGTATGCTAATTTTTCATTGAATGCCAGATGTTTATAATCTTACTTTGTTGGGTGCTGGACATTTTTGTATTCCTATACATGTTCTTGAGCATTTTTCTAGGATGTGGTTAGATTCCTTAGAAATGGTTTTATCTTTTGATGGCTTGTTTTTATGTATTTTTTAAGACTTTATTTTATTTTTTTAAATTAATTTTATTTATTTATTTATTTATTTATTTATTTATTTATTTATTTATTT
>NW_023270453.1:23713780-23792242 GCF_011800145.1 Mirounga leonina
TTTATTTATTTATTTATTTATTTATTTATTTATTTATTTATTTATTTTAGCAATCTCTACACCCAACATGGGGCTGGAACTCATAATCCTGAGATCAAGAGTCACATGCTCCCTGGACTGAGCCAGCCAGGTTCCCCTAAGGTCTTGCTTTTAAACTTGGGTAGATGGAACCAGGGCTTGGCCTAGGACAGGGTTTCTCTTTGTTTCATAGACTGTCCAGGAATGAAAAACACAGAAGCAGGGGCCCAGACACTCAGTATTGGGGTCCACAAAGGGCAGGTGTTCTCAGCAGCCATAAACACAGTTGGTCCCTAGTTAGGCTTGCTGAGGGCTAAGCAACAGATTTGAGTCTGACTCTGGGACTTTGCTTTTCTAGAGAGAGTGAAGCTGAGGCTCCTCCTTGACTTAAAGAACCACAGAAAAGTTCCCAGTGCCTGGCTAGCTCACTCCATAGACCACAAAGCTCTCTCCCAGTCTGCGTTTGGAGCTCCACGCTGGCCTTTTTCCTGGGCTCATTGGCCACTGCCCATCCCATTTTCCCCAACCTCAGAAAGGGTTCTCAGTTCCAAACACCCACATAA
This sequence comes from Mirounga leonina, assembly GCF_011800145.1. Lineage (NCBI taxonomy): Eukaryota > Metazoa > Chordata > Mammalia > Carnivora > Phocidae > Mirounga > Mirounga leonina. The sequence continues at coordinate 23,714,362 of NW_023270453.1, forward strand.
AGACCTGCATCATCAATATCTGGCCCATTTATTGCTCAGAGTGCTAGGGAATCTCTGAGAAAATCAGCTAATGGAAGAAGCCAACGCCCCTCCCCCCAGTTCCTTTCCAGGTTCAGATGCCCGCTGTGACTAGAGGACCTAATTGAGAGCCACCAAGAGTGGTGCTGTCTGTATTATATTCTGGGAGGATGCAAACCCCTGCCAATTATTTTGTGGCGGTCGTGCAGCTAGTGCAGTCCCGAGAACCATCGATCGTGCACCCTCTCCCGGCTCAGATTTCTCAAAATGTAGACTTTGTTCAGGGTAAAATGAACCAAGGGCAGAGGCCCAGTGTGGGCGTCTCTGGCCTTGGCCAGCTGTGAGGGTCTTTGCCCGTGTGGAGGGGAAAACAGAAGACCCTCACTCTCCAGGTACATACAGGTGTTGGATCCAGCAGTTCACAGAAGCACCGAATCTGAGGTGTCGGCATCCGCAATTGGGGGATTGATTAACTTTAAAATCGGTTGATCAGCAGCTGCATCCCTGAAAGTCTGATGTCCAAGGTGGGGCTCAATTTTACAGTCTTTTATTTATTTATTTATTTATTTATTTATTTATTTATTTATTTATTTATTTATTTATTTATTTATTTGACAGAGAGAGACACAGCGAGAGAGGGAACACAAGCAGGGGGAGTGGGGGAGGGAGAAGGAGGCTTCCCGAGGAGCAGGGAGCCCTATGCGGGGCTTGATCCCAAGACCCTGGGATCATGACCTGAGCCGAAGGCAGATGCTTAACGACTGAGCCACCCAGGTGCCCCTCTACAGTTTTGAAACGAAGGGTTTTTCTGAGCTAGCCAGGAAACTTCAGCAACCCCCCACCTAATGAGAGGACTTCGGGAGGCGCCAAAAAGTCCAGGGCGAGTCAGGCCTTGAGGGAGGCGTGGCCCGTCCTGGAATCTACCCCTCTAGGTACAGAGGGCCTCAGTACAGCCGAAAGGTCTGGGGTTGCGGACAGGTGGCCCCACGACCTCCTATCCCGCTCCTCCCCAACCCCATCATCCCAGACAAGGGGCGAGGAAATCTGCTACCACCGGGGGCTGGTAGGGACAAAGAGGAGTGGGGCCTGGCCCGGGGCTGCCAGGGAGTGCGGGTGTGCGTGTGTGTGTCTGGGGGGCGGGGCGCCCAAAAGGGTTGCGGCTCGCATTGACGTTCGGGCGGTAGCCCCGGATCCACTCCACGGATGGGCTCCGTGGCTGGTATGTGGCCGAATTGGTCCCCAGGCCTGAGGGAGGGAAAGACAAAGGCTCCCCCATCCTCGAACTTGATTCGAATAGGTCATTAACTGGACACTAATTGTGAGTTCCAGCGTTCTGATTTCTGTCAGGAAGACTCACTCCATGCTTCTTCTGACATATCAGAGGTCAAATCATGTTCCCACTTGCTCCTTGTCACCACCAGGATCCAGCCCTGCAGTGGACACCTGCAATTTTGGGACTTCTGCATCCTCGGGGCCACACCTCACCCCACCGGTGAGACTTAGAAACACAGCTCTGCTAAGGGACACTAGAGCCTGGTCCTGGTCCAACAGGCAAGGCTGTTGGTGGAAGAATTTTCCTCGGGGTCCGATGTCATGTTTCTCAATGAAGAGAGCCACGAGTGGTGGATCCTCCTCCTCTAAGGAGCTGTGGGGTTTGGGGGAAGGGAGTCTAGGATTCGCTCTTCGGATTGTTTTTCTGGGACCCCAGAGGGCTCAGAATTTGAAGGTATGTGTGACTGTCCTAGATGTTTCTTTCTTGAATTTGGGCCCAGATTGGGACGAAGATCTGCCAGGTATTGTCCATGGGTCTTTCTCTGCTCTCCATTAACTCTGTTCCTGCCCCCCCCCCAAACCTCCAAAGTGCTAGAAAAGCCACCCCCCCATACAGGTTCCAGGGGTTAGGACCCACTCTTCACCCCTTTACCGGGAAGCCAGAGGAATTAAACCAAAGGGCTAATGGGTGGTGGCCCAGAGAAAGTTCAGCCCTCAACTCCACCCATCAACAGCTAAACCAGCCTGTGCTTTCCGCTCTGTAACACGCCCCTCACCCCCCAGGTAGCTCCGGTGTGCTCCCTCCACAAAGCCCACCCAATCCCTCCTTTTATCACCTTCACGGGTGTAAAGAGACACCCGTGCCCCAACCTCGGGGGTCCTAGGAGGTGCAGGGCTCAGCTGTGGCTGACAAGTCTTTGACAGCAGAAACCACCCAGCATAGGAGTGCCAAAACAGGACCGCCCTACCCCGGGTGGGACTCGAACCCACAATCCCTGGCTTAGGAGGCCAGTGCCTTCTCCATTAGGCCACCGGGGCGTGCCCCAGGTGCGCAGGCTTCCCCGTCAGGACCCGCCCCCTTCCAGGCTCCCGCGAGGAGCTGGTGGGCAGCGCCACGTGTCTCGCGTGCCCCTGCTGCGAGGGGCCGCGCGTTCAGGGCGACGTCTGTTCGGGTGTTTGGCTGTGCTGCTTCTTCGTTTAGGACCCGGAGCAGGTGCGGTGTCCTGGCACCTGCCCCCACCCCGCGCCCTGTCCGGTCGGGTCCCGGTGCCGCCCCAGCTCCGCAGCCGCCCGATCCCCGCCTCTCCCCGCTCCATCGGGCGGCGGATGGAAGCTTCCCTGCGTGTGCATCTCTGGAATGGCCCGCGGACTCCGGAGCACCGAGCCCAAGCTCACCCTCCCCTTTGTGTTATCGGGGGGAACTTCCCCCAGGCCCCTTCCCCTGCGGTGAGGAGGGCGAGGCAGAGTCACCAAGGACCGCACCCGTCGTCTTCGTTCTGGCTCTTTGGTTTAAGGTACGGTGCTTGTTTTGGGGGCGACCGTCCCTGCGCCTGAGTCTTGGGCGTCCCCAAGTGTCCAGATTCTGTTGGCTTCAGGTGGGGGCAAGGCGGGAAGTGTCTCCCCACTACAGTGCCCAGCACAGGAGAGCTGGTCGCTGCGGCTTTTTCCTGCTGGGGAGAAGTGTCCCTCCGCGTCGCGGGGAGGGGACAGAGGGACCCTTGTGGGAAGGACCCCGGTACCTGCGGACAAGGAACGAGGTGAGGGGAGAACTGGGAACCTCCGCCCGCGCCCTCGGACCGGCGCGGCCCCTTGGCCCACCACAACGTGCGGACTCGGCGAGCCCAGACCCCAAACCACGTCCTGAGCACGCCGAGTCTGAGGCCGGAGGAGGTGGCTCGGTTCTTCCGCGCGGCGGCGTGGGCGAGTAGTCTACGGTTCAAGGATTGGAACCCCGTCCCCAGGCCTGGGGGGGCTGGAGAAGCCCTCCGTGTCCTCCTGTCGAACCCCCAGAACCTCTGCAGCCAAGTCACCTGAGGCCTCAGAACAAAGGACAGAGCGCCCAGAACGGGCTCTTGTCGCCCGGCTAGCTCAGTCGGTAGAGCATGAGACTCTTAATCTCAGGGTCGTGGGTTCGAGCCCCACGTTGGGCGGGCTCTGCATTTTGTGCGTCAGCAGGCTTTCAACAAGTCCTAACCCCGTTTAGAGAGATCTTCCTGAGAAAACAAACTTCCTGATTGCACATTCTATGAGGAAAAGAGAACACGGTACTTGGGTGTAACTTTTACCTTCAGGGGAGACATTCTGAGGCACTTCCTCTACCTTGGGAGTTTTATTTTTTAGGGGTGGCAGTGGCTTAAACATAGGGATGGGGAGAGAAAGCCAGGAGCCCAGGTGATGGTGAGGACAGTTCAGGGAATAAGGAACAGATATGTTTAAAATTAAACCTGACCCGGGTGACAAGGGCCACTTCCTGGGGCCCTCTGCTCTCCCTGCCCACATACAGGTGGCCCTCCTCCCCCTGTGCCCGCCTTCCTTACTCCAGCCTGGCAGGGCTTCTCTCCAGGGACCCCCTTCAGCATCTAGGAGACCCTGTCCCTGTTCACAGCCCTACTGTTGCAGTCATCCTGTTGGCAAGTTAGTACTCCTTGTACTCGCAGCCTCGGCTGGAGCCTGGCCCAGCCAGTGATTGCCAGAAGAGTGGATGTCTCCAGGTCCCACAGAACCAGGGTCAAGACCACTTTCTTCCATGGAAGGATGAGAGGCAGATGAAGTAACTGACCTTGAGGGATTTGTTAATCTGGGGGTGCACAACTTGTTTTGGGAGTGAGAAGTCCTGGATTCAAATCCCCGACAAGCCCTTCTCTTGCACAGAGACATTTTTGAGGGGTGGATGGAATGGTGGGTCCCAATTCTAGGTCCCTTTACAATGGAAAGCAAAGGCATTGAAAGTAGAGAAGGTGAGGGGAGGGGGTTGCTGATACCCTCTCCCCCCCCATTGTCGAGGTCCCATGTGTCACCATGGATACACAGAGCTGACCCTTGTCCCTGAGCCACACTTCATTGCACAGACTCCATCCCTGAACCACAGCCTCAGGGGAACTCTGCTTCCTGGAGAGATCCTACACTGGGAATTTTCCATGGCTTGTGGTCTGGAGTCTTGAGCCTTCGCCTAGATGAGGAAGGTGCAGAACACAAATCTTGGGCAGTTCTTTTTGGATTGCAGGAGGGTTACAGGAGTTGACTCCACTATTTTCCAGCTGGACTCCACAGATCTGGACCCACAAGACCCAGCCTCTCAAGGACATCAGTTAATCCATCTGTTAAGTGGGGATAATCAGAACTCATGACTCAAAGATTTGTTTGGGATATTAAATTATATTTTGTGTAAAGCACTTAGAACAGAGCCTTGAGACTGAAGCATTAACTCCTGTCTGAGCTTCCAGCCTGCTTGTCCACCCCTCCCCGCCCATGCCCCTGAGCCAGGCATCTCTGGCTGGGGGAAGCCCAGATGCTCTGGGGCCCCTGTTTATTCTCTCCTCCCCCGCCTCTCCTGCCTCCCCACTTCGCATTCCTCCTGACCTCTCGGGCAGGAACCTGAACAGCCTCTTGTCCCAAATTGGCAGATCCTGGCTTTATGCCACTCCCTGCGAAGGAGCTGGATCCCAAGGGCTGACCACGGTGTTGGAGTTCAACAAAATATTTCGAGGGAATGAGGGAGGAATCGAGTGGTCAGGCCTGTTTTCCACCCCTCTGAGAAAGGGGCTCAAGTTTCCGTATATCCCTGGAGTGGTCTCAGGCCGACACACCCTCCTCCTGAAGCCTCAGGGTGGTGCTGGGACTTGGGGGCATCAACAGGTGACCTTGGATTTCATCAAGGCACAGAGAAGGACTGGACTCCAACTTGGCACCTCACACCATCAGGGGTCTCAGCCTACGTCTGAATTTTGGGGTCAGGGTCGAGGGTGATGTATGAGGCTGGAAATGTCAACAGTCTGGTCCAGATCCTGGTGTTGCCCACATTCGAGACTCAGCTTTAATGAAGAGATTCAGCAAAAACACCCATATGGTCACCAGGTTAGCTCAGCTGACACCATACTCTTATTCTCAGGGTCATGGCTTTGAGCCTCACAGTAGTTAGATTTTTTATTGCCCGTTGAAGGCAATGAGGATTCCCGCCCACATGGGTTGTTTCTCTGGTCCCAGCTATCCACGCCTGCCTGAAAAGTGCTCTGTTGGGTGCACAATGTGTGAGGTGATAAAAGCAGATTCCTGCTCACCCAGGAAGCCATGCTTGGTTCCTGCCCTCAGAGCATCTGCCCCTTGTACCAGGATTGGCCTCCCATGGGTGCTTCTGGACTCCCGTTCCTGAGAGTAGGGAGAGTAGTCATTCCAGCACCCACGCCCAGGACAGGGCAAGGACCAGGGCCCTTTAAGGCCGACACCAAGGGCTTCCTCGCTCCTTGTTAGCAAGGTCCCTGGAAAGGAATTCCACAAGGGTTTTCCTCCTCTGGGAACACAGCAGGTTGTCCCTAAATAAAAGACAAGAAAGTCTGAAAACCTAGGCTCCTCCGGGATTTGATCCTCTTTTGTTCTAAGCGAGGATTATACTCCTGGAAACTCCTTTTGCTGCCAGCTTCTCCTCTCGCTCAGCAATGCTGCCCACGCTCCAGTCCTCATGGGGTCATAATGTGGGAGAATTTGATTCAGGTATCAATCAAGTAGAGGGATATAGTGGGTCCTGATTCCCAATATTCAGTAGTTTGGGAATTCCGTATTTGTTCTGTCTCCCTGTCCGGGGCCAATTTAGAGGGCTTCAGCCCAGGAAAATAGGCGCTGCGGTTTGGGGGCAGAGCATCGTTCCCGGTTTGCGATGGACTGGGGGTGAACTGTGGCCCCCACCCCACCACCCGCAGTTCACCCTGGGCACTGCTGAGAGTCTCTCTCCGTCACTGGATCCCAGCCTGGGCTGAAGACCAGCCCTCCCCTGCGCGCCGCAGCGATCAGGATGCCTAATTGGGAAGCGGTGGGTTGGACAGCTGCAGCTGTGCGGCCTTCCTCCAGCTGGGCCAGCTCGGGCCGCACGTGCAGCCGTTGATGAACTTGTGGGTCTGAAACCTGACAGCAGCTGCGAACCCGCGAACGCATAGAGCCGGCTTCACAGATGCACAAGTTAACAGCTGAGCTCTCGGGGTGATGTCGGTGTTTCCGCGTGCGTCAGCTGCAGAAGGAGGAGCGGGTGGAACGTGGCGGCTCGTTGGTCTAGGGGTATGATTCTCGCTTTGGGTGCGAGAGGTCCCGGGTTCAAATCCCGGACGAGCCCCTTCCCTCATCTTTTCCCCTCTACGTTTTCAGTGGAGTTCGGCACCTACCAGGCTGAGGCTCCAGATGGTTCAGCTGGTGAGGGAGCTAGGGCTCCGGCAGACGCAGACAGTATGTATCTCCTGAGGCTGGGATCCCGCGGGAACGAGGTTAAAGGAGACTATTCTGGGAAGTAGGAGGAGGTTATGTAAAATAAGGGAAAGTGCATCGTTGGCTGCTCTAGGGGTACAGATCTCATCTTAGTTCGAGATGATCCTCGCTTAAGTCCCGGGTGAGCCCTACTCTTACTTAAGTTGCCTTTTTTGGGGGGGGGGGGAGAGACCTGGGATTCTGCGGGTAGAACTTCAGTTCCCTGGGGCCTTCCCAGATGAGAGCGCTAGGAAATTCGCGCCTTGGATCCGGAGGGGTGGTGGTCAGACAGTACAAAGCGAAGCTGCTAGCGCAGATCTGCGGGATCCTCGCGGGTTGGGTCACGCCTCAACACGGGGAAGGACACAGAGACAGCAGAGTGCCTAGGACCCGACCCCGAACCCCTGGACGCAGTCTCTCTGCCCTGAGGGCGGGCTCCTTGTCCTCACCACTACCTGAGGACCAGAAGACCGCCTCTTGCCCCCGCTGAGCAGAGGAGGGCATCCCTGAGTCGTCCTGGCTCGGGGTCTTGTTGGTGGCCTGATCCACCTCCCTCCAGGGGTCAGCCCCTCCCGTTTGATGGCACCTAGGGCAGGACGGCTCGTTTAGTCAGCATAACAAAGCGACTCTCAACGTTACTCGTGGGTTGTAGGTCCCATGTCGGAAACCGGATTTCTTGGTTTGATCTTGCCAGTGACTGGAGAGGGGAGCGCAGCCTGGAAGAGCGGGGGCAAGGGGCAGAGGCAGATGGTGGTGGCTATTTCTTCCATGCACTCCGCACGCGTTTAGTAACCACCCATTGCGTGCCACACCGTGGGGGTGCGGCGTTTTCCAAAGCGGGCTTCCTAGTGACTTCGGCTCAAGCACCCTCCACGCGCCGCCGCCCGGCTCTTGAGCCGTCCAGCTGCCGCGTCCGACCTGGAGCTCCTCACCGGCTTCTGCGCTGCGCGCTGGGAGGAGCCGGGAGGAGCGCCTGCAGAGTGATCCAAGGGCGGCGCGGGGACGCCCTGACCGCCTGCCGGGCTGGCCGCCCGCCCCTCCCGGCCAGGGACTCAGCGCCGAGCGGAAGCGCGGAGACCACCATATGGCCGGCACGCAGGAACCGCTCCCCACTTCGTGGGCTCAGGGAGCGCTGGGCTCCCTCCACGCCCACGGATTCTTGAATTTAGCGGTTCTCCACTAGTCTGCAGCCGGAGTCCTCTCCCCGCGCTGCTCTGCGGGTCCCGCCCCGGATGCCACAACGGTCATAAAGAGGAGCCTGGAGGCCGACTTCAGCGGGGCTCGTTGGTCTAGGGGTATGATTCTCGCTTAGGGTGCGAGAGGTCCCGGGTTCAAATCCCGGACGAGCCCTCCTTTTTGTCTCCCGGATGCGGGTCAGAATTCTGGCCTGAGATCTGTGCGCCAGGCCGCGAAGCTCGACCCCGGGAAAGGTGACTTTGGAAAGGCCTCAGGCTGGCTAAATGCCGCCCACCGCTGCTTTTAAAATTTAATTGGGACCCAGTCGCCAGAGCCCTGTCTCCCGATACTACTTTGTCATTCGGAGTTCGAAGCACCGAGGTAGGAGAAAAAGGTCTTTCCTTCCTGTGCACTAAGAGCCCATTATTCTCCAAACCGACCCCTTTGGCGCGGCAAGCCTGGGCCCCCAGCCCAGTTCCGGGCTCAGGAGTCAAGGAGTTTGAGGAGAGGCCGTGGACTTCTGGCATTTGCAGCCTGGCCCTAGGGGTCTCCAGACGCCAAGCCCGGCACTCCTCACCTGGGCATGGCCTCCTGGGGCTCTCCGCTGCCAGAGCCCTGACCCCCAGTGCCTGTCCCATTGGGGTCCCCTCTGCCCTTTTCTGCAGCTCCGGCTGTGTGTGGACTGGGGTCACCTTCGCGGGGCAAGAAGCGGACCGGGTCCCGCCAACACAAGAAAGTTTGAAAATCTAAACATTTGAAGAACAATAGTGGACATGTTTGTCGGAGGCTATGATCCCATGTAGTTATATCCCCACTCCTTGTCGCATCAGCCCAAACGTCAAACAGATGTTAACAATTTAAAATTGTGTTAGAGAATCTCTCATACATGTTACTAAAGCCTAGCAAATCATGTTCAAGAGCTCTGCAAGGGGGGACATCTGTTCTGCAGAACCTTGAGGCTGCGATGCCTCCAGGCACAGAATTCCTATAAAACACTCCCTCAGTACCTGGGGCTGAGAAGAAAGTGGGATTCAGGGGAGGTGGGGGGGATTAACTCCTCCAGCCTTTCCCCTCTTGTCAGGCCAAGGGCCCAGGGAAAGTCCTTCTGTGGAGTCACAAGTGCTTGCCAGCAAATGCCTTCAGCATGTGTGGAAAGAAGAGTGCCAAGGTGTGCCAAGAGCATCTGCCTCCTACAGGATCTGAAGGATGGTTACACTGGAGAGAAGGAATCAAGAGAATGCAGCGGAGAGGAGGACCAAGGTGTTGGACAACTGTTAGTAGCATGGTCTTCCTTTTTGTTTAGGATGGTGAGTTTGAGAGTGCCATCAACCAAGTATCATGAATAATCCAATTCTGTGTACTTGAGGACCAACTGGAGGGGGAAAAAAACCCTCAAGTAGAAGATTTAATTTAAGTGCTAAATTAATGAATGGTATGGTAAGTCTTTGAGCCCCTGGCAGAAGTAAAAATTGTCTGTGGAGAAATACACTTTTATTCTAGATCTCACAGAATTCCCTACACAAAGAAATTTACAAGGAAAATGGGCAACTCACAAAACAAACAAAAAACAAGGAAATAAGGCACCATGAGCAATAACCAAGGAACAACAAGCAATGGAAATGAAATTGCAAACATTTTAGATGCTAAGATTATTAGACACAGACTATAATACAACTATTCTTACTATGCATAAATAAATGAAGACTAAAATATCTTTGACAATAGAAGCTATGTAAAATGATCTAAAGATTGTAAAAGATCTATATTCTTTTTTTTTTTTAAGATTTTATTTATTTATTTGACACAGAGAGAAAGAGAGAGAGAGCACAAACAGGGGGAGTGGCAGGTAGAGGAAGAGGGAGAAGCAGGCTCCCCGCCGAGCAAGGAGCCTGATGTGGGGCTCGATCCCAGGACCCTGGGATCATGACCTGAGCCGAAGGCAGTTGATTAACCAACTGAGCCACCGAGGCGCCCCTCTATATTCTTCTAAAAATAAAAATACACAAAAATTGAAACAAAATTCAATAGATGTAATAGATATAACAGTTAAAAAAAGATGGAGAAACAACAGGGCGCCTGGGTGGCTCAGTTGGTTAAGCGACTGCCTTCAGCTCAGGTCATGATCCCGGAGTCCTGGGATCGAGCCCCACATCGAGCCCCGCATCGAGCCCCGCATCGAGCCCTGCATCGAGCCCCGCATCGAGCCCCGCATCGGGCTCTTGGCTTGGCGGGGAGCCTGTTTCTCCCTCTGACCCTGTCCCCTCTCATGCTGTTTCTCTCTCTCTCTCTCTCAAATAAATAAATAAAATCTTTAAAAAAGAAAAGATGGAGAAACAGTAAACTAAGAATAGGTCAGAATAAATAATACAAAAATAAACAAAACCCTAAAATATCCCAATATGATTGCAAATTAAGCAACATACTTCTAAAAATTCCATGAGCTAAGGAAGAAATTACAATGGGATTTAGAAATACTTTGAAATAAATGATGATGAAAATACTGCATACCAAAACCTGTAACGTACAGCTAAAACTGTAGTTAGAGGGAAATTGATAGCCTTAGATGCATATAATAGAAAGATTGAAAACTAATGGCAAGAAGTTAGAAAAAGAACAGCAAAAATAAACCCAAAGAAGTTAGGGAAAAAATAATAAGATATGAAAATAATGAAGTAGAAAACAAGCATACTATAGAGATTAATAACACGTCCTGAAGGCAAATCTTGGGAAAAGCTAGGGCTATTGCTAAAACTCTGCAAATACTCATTAAGAAATAAAGGAAGAGACATGCAACGCAAAGCGGGAATAAGAATGACTTCACAGTCATTGCATAATTAAATAATAAAAGCATATGCTAAACACCTTTGTGAAAATTTAGAGAAATACATAATTTTTTAAAATCAAAAAACATGCCTTACTGGGACCAAAATGGAATAAAAATGTAAATGATCTTAAAACTAATAAAGAAAGTGAATCAATAGTCAAAAACTATCCTCCAAGGAAGATTCTTGACTCAGATGGTTGCTGTGAAGCACGCTACCAAACATTCAAGAAACAAAATTTTTATCTCACACAAAAGCTTTCACAGAATAGAACATGGAACCCCACAACACATTTTAGGAGGCCAGCACAACTCTGGTATCAAAACTAAACACAGGGACCCCTGGGTGATTCAGTAGGTTGCGCATCTGACACTTGATCTCAAGAGTTGTGAGTTCAAGCACCCTGTTGGGCTCTGTGCTGGGCATGGAGCCTACATTAAAAAACAACAACAACATAGACAATATGAAAAATAATTTTAAAACCACATAATCTATAATCTCACTCATGAAAATGGATGTAAAATCTTAATACTAGCAAACCAAATCTTATGACCTATAAGAAGAATAATATACCACTTCCAAGTTGAGTTTATCTAGGGAGTGCAGTTGATTTGATGTTAGAAAATCTATTGCTGGGCGCCTGGGTGGCTCAGTTGGTTAAGCGACTGCCTTCCGCTCAGGTTATGATCCTGGAGTGTCTGGATCGAGTCCCGCATCGGGTTCTCTGCTCGGCAGGGAGTCTGCTTCTCCCTCTGACCCTCCCCCCTCTCATGTGCTCTCTCTCATTCTCTCTCTCTCAAATAAATAAATAAAATCTTAGAAAATCTATTGCTTTCTGCAACAAATTCAGGGAAAAATATTCAATACAATCTAACTTCCATTCATGATTTTTAAAATGCTTAGTAAACCAGCAAAAGGAGATAATACCCCTAACTTGCCAAAATTATCTACAAAATACTACAGCAAACTTCATCCTTGATAGTGAAACCTTGACATTTTCTTTGAGGTTGGAGATGCCACAAGGATGCTGATGCTCTCTTTCTATTGAACATTTTATCAAATTGGGTTACTCATGCATTGTTGATGGGAATGGAAACGGTCCAGCCACTCTGGACAACACTATGGCAGTTTCTTTAAAAACTGAACATGTAACTACCATGTGACCCAGCAATTGCACCTTTGGGTGTCTATCCCAGAAAAATGAAAATTTATGTTCACACAAAAACCTGTACTCCGATATTTATAGCTGTTACATATTTCTAACAGCCAAAACAACAACAAAACAACAAAAAACAAAAACAAAACAAAAACTGGAATTATCCAGATGTCCGTCAAGGGGTCAATAGGTAAACTGGTATATCTTGCCGTAGGCCTGCACCGCTCGCTCTGCTGGGGCTGCTCTTCCTGCGCCTAACGCCAGGTCCGCCCCTGCGGGCACGGGACCCAGACAGGTTCCCCAACTAGAGGCCATGGGAAGGTGAGGGAAGTCCTGGACAAGCAGCACCCTCGCTGCCCCTGTGGGACTCTACTGACCCGACCCCAGGTGCTCAGGTCCAATTCATTACTTAGCCAAGTTCCCATCACCTTCAGATCAGCCCACCATCTAAAAAGCCCATCCGGGGATGCCCGGCTAGCTCAGTCGGTAGAGCATGAGACTCTTAATCTCAGGGTCGTGGGTTCGAGCCCCACGTTGGGCGGTTTGTTTTCTTGGTTTGGCGCGCGAAACTCGGCAGGAGACGATTAGGGAGCAGTGTGGGTGCACCACAGGGGGGCAGTATTTCCACGCAAGGCGTCCCACTGACCTAGAATCTAAAGGCAACGCTGCCCCGGGGACCGGGGGCCTCTCGGTGGCTTTTGCCCCAGAGTGTGACCAGCGTGCTCGCGGTTGCGAGGAATGTCAGCGAAGTGACCCCCGTGGCGGCGCAAGGACGCATGGACCGTCTGCCTGGCAGCATTCATTGAGTGAATGCTGGGGCCACCAGATTGGGGGACATGAGAGGGCTGCTCCCCACTCTGTGAGCTCCTTCCGCGCCCACCCGCTTCTGAGCTCAATCCTTCCCTGCGGGCCTGAAATCCGAATCTCCTCCCCGCGTCACTTCCTTAATCCCGCTTGTCCCAACCCTTGGGTCGCCATGAAGTCATAAAGAGAGCAGGAGGAAGCCACTTCCATGGCTCGTTGGTCTAGGGGTATGATTCTCGCTTAGGGTGCGAGAGGTCCCGGGTTCAAATCCCGGACGAGCCCTAGTGTTTTTGATACAAAAACGTCCTCTTAGAGATTGAGGAACTGTTGGCAGACCTCAGCCTTTGGGCGACGAAACGGGACAACGCAAGAGAAAATTAGAAGAAAATCTTTAAAAGTCCCCAGCTGGTTCCGGATGCTTTAAAAAATTTAATTTGGAGGCCTAGGCTTCAGAGGTGCAGGCATCCCGGGGCAGGGCGCTCCTCCCAGGGCTGCGTCAGGTGTAGTCCTGGGCCGGTTTGGGGAAGGGGAATCCGAGAGAAGCAACGCTCCCCCGCAGTCACCCCTTTGAGGGTTCAAGGCCAGCACTTCTCGGCGGCACTCAAAGCACCCCCTGCTGAGCACCCAGGAATTTATACGCCAGCACTACTGAGGGGTGATGGTGGGGGTGACGCACTTTGAGGAGGCGCCTGGGCCCTCCTCCCCTCTTCCTTTTTCTTGCCCCACCTCCTCCCTCCATTTTCTTGTCCCCCTCACCTGGGCGCTCCCAGGCCTGCCCTGGTGCTGCTCCGGCCTGGGGACCGAGTGCGGTCAGGACTAGGGTCCTGTGCCCCTCTCGGAAGGTCAGGCTGTGAGGTCCAGGAGATTGGAGGTCCAGGTAGGGTTTGACTTTGACCCCTAAAGAGTTTCAATCCTTGAGAGCTGCTTTCCATAAAGGATGCAGGTTCCCCGCTTTCCGGGCAACCGTGGGCCGGGGGCATAGCTCAGGCCCAATGTCCTCTTTCCTCCAGAGCCCACGCAGGCGCCCGAGGCTACCTGTAGAGTTAGATTTCCCGGGGCAACCATCTCTGTCCTAAAGTTTTTTTTTTTTTAACCTTTATTTATTGGTTTGAAAAATTGTTAACAGCTTTAAGGAAATTACTACAAAGAAAAACATTCCAGGAGAGACTCGCGGTTTCCAGTAACACAAATGGGCGGGATTTGGGGGACGAACATTTTAGCTAAAAACAACGGAAAACGTTGGATATTCAAAACAAACAAGCACACTTAAAAGCGGCGGGAGGGGGAAAAAAATCCTGGCCACATTTAAACGGAGGTGGAAAAGCAGAGGGGTGCGTGGATCCCCAAGCGGCGGTCAAACCGAGGGGATTTGCCAATTTCCGCAAACGGGCGAGACGAAGGCAGAGCCCAGGACCTGCTCCTGAGTTCCCCCTTGAATCTGTGACCCCGGAAGATGCATATGCACAGAAATACACCCGTCCCACCCCCACGGGCCTCCAGCGGCTCTGGAAAGCATGTTGCTTTGGGCCTCTTCCTTCTCCCACCTTCTGCTAAAATGCAAATAATTTTAAATAAGAGGCAGCAAGTACGCAGACCTCGTGCACCGGAAGGGCGAAGCCCCGCCCCCAACAAGGACCCCGCGTCTAAAGCGTCCTAGTTTCTCTCGGTGGCGGTCCCCTCACTCCCAGGCGCGCTCCCCTGAAGTCTCAGGGATGGCAGCTCCAGCCCCTTGCCTGCCGCCTTCTCTTCTGGGCCTGTGGTCAGATTGCCAGGACAGGTGGCACAAAGGACATTAGAAGACACGACAACTAATGCAAAGTGTGCTCTCTGATTCGGTTCTGGATTTTTTTTTTTTCTTTTGTTTTTGCCATAAAGAACGTTATTGGAGGAAATTCGAATATGGACGGTAGGTTAGATAATCTTGTTGCACGAATGATAAAGGATAAATTCGGAGGTGTGGCGCGGGGAGGCTCTGAGGTCCCGGGAATTCCTAGGGGAATGGGGAGAGAATCTTGAGAGGCTTCGGATTTTGATTGATTGATTTTTTTTTTTACCATTGGATAAATTACAAACCTCGGTGAATACAGTGAATTTCAAGGAAAATTGCAGGGTTGTGTCCACGACACTTGAGCCTTCAGCTTCGGACAGCCCCAAGGGGAGGGGTTTGATTTGGAGCTCTGTGCCTCCTCTCGCACCCGAGCCTAGAGGGCAAGGTCCAGGGTAGAATCCTCCGGCCTCTCTCCGTCTGGTGGACATTGACGAAGCCCGGAGTTGTGGCGCCCAGCCCCGGACCACGGCGCAGAGGGCTCTGACTTTGGCCTGCGGGTGAGCCGCAGAGGGTCTGGAGGGGTCGTCTCCCCACTGCACGCTGTGTGGGGCCCGCAGGTCCTCCCAGCCCTGCCTCTGCCGGGTCATTGTTCAGCTGGGCCGGGAGAAGACCGAACGCAGCCCAGGCCGGATGCACCATCGACTGATCCGACCGGAGTCCCCTACTGCTCTCTGAATCCATTCATCTGAAGGAGAATCCAGCGGATTTCTGAGCGTGGGACTCCTTCTGGAGGAAACGGAAGAGCCAGACTCCGCGAAGCCGGTGCCCGAGGAGCCGCAGGAATGCAGAGGAGGGCGAATTTGTTTCGTTTACAGCTGTTCCTGAAGGCTTTTGAATGCACGCTGGAACGCCAAAGAAACTCAGCCTGGTTCTGAGGAATACCCACACCAATCTCTGGAACTCTTTCTAGCCAGTAAGCAAACGGTTTAGCAGCTGCCCCAGTGGCCTAATGGGTAAGACACTGGCCTCCTAAGCCAGGAGTTGTGGGTTCGAGTCCCACCTGGGGTAATAGGTGTGTGATGGGTGTTTTAGATTAGGTTACATGAAGAACTACAGTCTAAGGAAGGGGAAAACCTGCAGAACTCTGAGAGGTTTGCACCATCCTTAGAGTAAGAGCGAGAGCGAAATACAGCCTGAGGGGAAAACCTGTGGAACTCAAAGGAGTTTGCTGCACCATCCTTAAAGTAAGAGCGAGAGGTTTTCTTGTCTTCTACCTAATCACAAGGGAAAGAGCAATGTACTCCTATGTCTACTATCCACACTTGTGTAAATCTTAGTACTGATGCCTATGTAAGATTAATTGGCTAAGTAACACATTCATGTTGTTCAACCTCAAAAAGAACCTTGGTCTATTGATCTGAAACATCCCACTATGAGAGTCATGTGATCCCTTTTTCTAAAACAAACAGTAACTCCCAAACCCCAGTTGTTTTTGCACGAGTGCCCAGAAAAGAAATGGGTGTAAAAGGCTGTGAACTTTCAGGGCCACACAGGCAAGGGGAGAAAATAGACACTAGCAAAATGCAAAGTATGCAGCTCAAGAGGTAAACAGAAAATGTGGAGAGCAGAGGTTGCACCTGTGAGAGGTCAATGTCAGAACTGAATGGGCATGTGGAGAGAATCGAGGTGACCCGGGCCAATGGTAATGTTGACTTGATCTGGGTTAAGATTGTGGGTGATTTTCTGCCTGGAGTTCTGTTGTTTCAACTGAGTTACTTCTGTGACTTTTTATAGTTCCTCCGGTGACTTGTTAGAGTCTTGGGGTCAGGCCAGGATTTTGGTGTCTAGCAAACGCTGTCTTTGGCGTATAAAATAGCACTGTGGTGACCTGAAGGTCCTGTGTCCTCGGATATGCCATGCCAAACTTGCGTTCTTGCTCAGGTGCGCGGGGTCTGAAATCAAATCTCAGAGCAGCCACCTCCAATGCTTTTTTTTTTTTCTTCTTCTTTTAATAATGAAAGCGAGCAGGGCTAGTATCAAAACAGGGGAGAGAGGGTCAATCAAACAGGAGAAGATGCCTAACGCATTTCCTGTTGAGGTTAAATGTTGGTGTGCTCTGTTAAGCTGCAGGCATCGAGCCTGGTGAGGAAGAAAACAAAAATGAAAAGCAGCATCGTCCCCTGGTCCGGAATCCAACTCCCTTTCTTCTTCTGTTTTAAAAAAATCCATTTTGTTAACTGCTGTATTGCAGTAGATACTTAGAGTTGGTGTTCAATGAGTGAATGAATAACTCTGTGAGGCCAGTGGCTTTGGGTATGTTGGGGCGCCTTTGGGACCTACAGCTTATGGGAAGACAGAAGTTCCGAGCTAGGGGGTGCATTCCTGCTGGGTGGGTTTTGTTGTTGAGCCCCTGTCTCAGGATCCTGGCCAGCAGAGTCCCTGAGCCATCTGCTGACCAGGAGACCTGGGCCAAATCCTGCTCCACTGTGTACACTTCTTCAGTCAACAGTCCTGGTGGCCCTGCTCTATCCTGGTGGTCATGCCAACGGTATTTACACTCTTCTCTGAGTAGATATGGCAGTCATGTGCCCGGCTAGCTCAGTCAGTAGAGCATGAGACTGAATCCCAGAGTCTTGGGTTCAAGTCCCATGGTGGGCATAGGTGTCCCTTTCTGCTTGTGTACTAGGCAGCAGAAGGGTGGGAAAGCAGATTTTCCTTAAATCCATGCCCAGTAGATGTCCTTGAATGAAACTTAAGTTAGCAAGACTCAGAAAGATGATGTGCATAGTACTATATCAGCTTAATTAGATGTATTCTATTCTCAATCTTGGCACTTTTGACATTGTGAACCAGATCATTCCCTGTTGTACGGGGCCATCCTGTGCACTCTGGAATGTTTAACAGCATCCTTGGCCTTTACCTTCTAGATGCCAGTAGTTTCCCCATAGTTGTGACAACTAAAAGTGTCTCCATATGTCCAATGTCTCATGGTTGTGAGCCACTGGTCTAGAGAATCAAGCCCATAAATATTGGTGCAAACAGTTCTCATTTGAGATCTGACAGGAGAACTAGCTTGGCACAGGGCCAGGTGGCAGGGCAGGGTGGCCTGCCATGGCCAATCTAGAAGGCAGCTTGGTGGGGTCAGGAAATGGGCTATGTACAGAGGGCTGAACAGATAACTTAATATATTGAGGCTAATGGGAACCAGTTTTCTCACTGGTGGAACTGGAAAAAGAGAAGGCTTCAATACATCCTACGGTGTTGCACTGCAGCTGAAGGTATTAGTGATGCTACTTGATAACTTGGTAAAGGTTGTGTCACTGGGAAAGATAGTTCGTGGCAGTGACTTAATAAAAGCAATTCTTATAATGGTATATTTCCCTTCTTTGAAATTAGCAAGTAACCTGTAAAGTGATATAATTTGATACTATGTGAATATCCTGTTCCCCAACAACTTATTACATATTATTTTAACATTCATTCATAATCATTGTCTCAAACATTTATTTCACTGGGAGTTAAAGAATGAAGATTTCCTATTTCTATCATTTTTCTCTCTCTATTTTTTAATTTGAATTCAATTAGCCAACATATAGTACATCATAGTTTCAGATGTTGTGTTCAGTAATTTATCAGTTGTGTATAACACCCAGTGCTCATCACATCGCGAGCCCTCCTTAATGCCCATCACCCAGTTACCCCATCCCCCCCACCTCCCTTCCAGTAACCCTCAAGTTTGTTTCCTATAGTTAAGAGTCTCTCATGGTTTTTCTCCCTCTCTGATGACTTCCCATTCAGTTTTCCCTCCTTTCCCCTATGATCCTCTGTGCTGTTTCTTATATTCCACATGTGAGTGAAACCATATGATAATTGTCTTTCTCTGAGTGACTTATTTCACTCAGCATAATACCCTCCAGTTCCATCCACATTGGAACAAGTGATAGAAAACTAACTCCTATCAGCTTAAGGAGAAGTAGAATCTATTGGTGGATGTAATTGCAAAGTCCAAAGTTCTTGCAAGTTTCAAGCAGGGCTAGGGTAAGTATTCAACCTTTCTGATGGCTAATATTCCATTGCATAGGAATGTGTGTGTGTGTGTGTTGGCTATTGTGGACATTGCTGCTATGAACATTGGGGTGTGTGTGCCCCTTTGGATCACTATATCTGTATCTTTGGGGTAAATACCTAGGAGTGCAATTGCTGGGTTGTAGGGTAGCTCTATTTTTAGCTTCTTGAGGAACCTCCATACTGTTTTCCAGAGTGGCTGCACCAGCTTGCATTCCCACCAACAGTGTAAGAGGGTTCCCCTTTCTCCACATCCTTCCCAACATTTGTTATTTCTTGTCTTGCTAATTTTAGCCATTCTGACTGGTGTAAGGTGGTATCTCATTGTGCTTTTGATTTGTATTTCTCTGATGACAAGTGACGTGGAGCATTTTTTCATGTGTCTGGTGGCCATTTGTATGTCTTCTTTGGAGAAATGTCCGTTCATGTCTTCTGCCTGTTTCTTGACTGGAGTATTTGTTTTTTGGGTCTTGAGTTCTTTATAGATCTTGGATACTAGCCCTTTATTTGTTTTTTTTTAAAGATTTTATTTATTTATTTGACAGAGAGAGACACAGCGAGAGAGGGAACACAAGCAGAGGGAATGGGAGAGGGAGGAGCAGGCTTCCTGCTGAGCAGAGAGCCTGATGCGGGGCTCGATCCCAGGACCCTGGGATCATGACCTGAGCCGAAGGCAGACGCTTAACGACTGAGCCACCCAGGTGCCCCGTAGCCCTTTATTTGATATGTCATTTGCAAATATCTTCTCTGATTCTGCAGGTTGCCTTTTAGTTTTGTTGACTGTTTCCTTTGCTGTGCAGAAGTTTTTTTTTTATCTTTTTAAAAAAGGCTTTATTTATTTGTTTGATGCAGAGAGAGAGAGAGAGAAAGAGAGCACACAAGCTCAGGGAGAGGCAGACTCCCTGCTGAGGTTTAAGGTACCTATAAAGCTTTTGATCTTATGCACTGTAAAGTTTACTTTCCTGAGTTGATAATATTAAAGGTTTACTCCTAAAAGCCATACACTTCAATCAGAAGTGGCAGTTGAATCACTAAAAAAAAATGTCTTCTGGAAACCAGAGTGCTACTCTAACTGATCTTCCACTTTGGGTTATTTACGAACAATGTATTCTTCATGCTGATTATGATGTCTTTTTTTTTTTTAAGATTTATTATTATTATTTATTTATTTGACAGAGAGAGAGACAGCGAGAGAGGGAACACAAGCAGGGTGAGTGGGAGAGGGAGAAACAGGCTTCCCGCCGAGCAGGGAGCCTGAAGCGAGGCTTGATCCCAGGATCCTGGGATCATGACCTGAGGCAAAGGCAGACACTTAATGACTGAGCCACTCAGGTGCCCCTGATTATGATGTCTTAATAAATATTCACCTACTCCTAGTAACTCAACATAAGAACTTCAGGGTCATAATGAGTCCTCATGTATCCATCAGACACATGTTATCAGATACCAAGTTCTGCACATTCTATTTCCAAAAACAGGCCAAAAAACACCTCACAATGTTAATTATCAAGAATCTGTGGGAGAGGGGAAAAATAGTCCCTGGATTACTAAAGACATTGTTTGCCAGTGATAGAAAACTAACTCCTATCAGCTTAAGGAGAAGTAGAATCTATTGGTGGATGTAATTGCAAAGTCCAAAGTTCTTGCAAGTTTCAAGCAGGGCTAGATGAAGGGACCCAAATAATGACATCAGGGCCTGTACTTCTTATCTATTTGGTTTGTTTCTGTTTGACTTCATTCTACAGACTGCCTCTCTCCATGTAGCAGACAAGATGGCCACCAGTAGCTCCAAACTCACATCCTCCTAGACTAGCAATCACTGGGTACAGAGAACTTCTCTCTACCAGTGTTTTATTTTTAAGCTTTTAAAAAAGATTTATTCCCTTTTGGGTACCGGCACTGTGGGATGATACAGAGTACAGAGATTTGGAATGAGGCTTTGCAATTTTTTAAAGTAAACCCTACCCCTGACATGGGGCTCAAATTCAGGACCCCAAGATCAAGAGTCACATGCTTTATTGCCTGAGCCAGCCAAGTGCCTCTTCCAGTGTTTACTTATTAATTCCAGGCAAGGCTGTGATCATTCCTTCTTGGATCCATGCCCAAATCTGAACCAACCACTCTGGATGGGAGAGTGGGGTGTTCTGGTCATCCTGGCTCCTAAATCCAATGCATTCCATATGAGAATCTAGTGATGTACATTATCATCAGGACTAAATGGAGGAGGGGAGGAGTTTCCCAAACAGATCCAAAGAATGGAAATGGGAAAGAATGTCCTTGAACAAAAAATCTGGTTACTATGATCCACTAGTTGTTCCATCAGCTGAGTTGAACAAAGGATTGGAGAAGGAACACTTAAGACAAAAGGATAAATTAGGAAGCTGTTTTAAAAGTTAAGGTGAGGGGATGCCTGGGTGGCTTAGTCAGTTAAGCATCTGCTTTTGGCTCAGGTCATGATCCCAGGGTCCTGGGATTGAGCCCCACTTTGAGCCCCACATCCAGCCCCACATCAAGCCCCACATTGGGCTCCCTGTTCAGCGGGAAGCCTGCTTCTCCCTCTCCCACTCCCCCTGCTTGTGTTCCCTCTCTCGCTGTGTCTCTCTCTGTCAAATAAAAAAAAAATCTTAAAAAAAAAAAAAAAGCCAGATCTTGCCTCCGGTACTATGGAGTAGTAACTATTAGACTCAGAAATTCTACGTTCCTTATTGACATCCATGTCGTACTAATTTATAAATGGACTCAACAGTGGTTCCTATTCTACCACATTTACCCCCAAATTCAAATATAGAATAAAAAACTTGTCAACTGGCCCCTTATAAAAATGACTATTGCCATATGAAGATAAACACAAGACACTATTTCCAAATGACATTTATCCAGAACATAGATGATTGAGCAGAGAGTGAAGGATATAAATATCACTTAGTATCTTCAGCCTCCACATAGTGGA
The DNA here is from genome assembly GCF_011800145.1 of Mirounga leonina. NCBI lineage: Eukaryota > Metazoa > Chordata > Mammalia > Carnivora > Phocidae > Mirounga > Mirounga leonina. The sequence continues at coordinate 23,735,841 of NW_023270453.1, forward strand.
CATGGTCTAAGCCCAGTGCATTGATGAGATTAGGGGTCATGAGATGTTTAACATATATTACCTGATTTAATCTGCACATCTGTACAAGATGAACATTATTTTGTGATTCTGTGAAGGTTGATAGATTTCTCAAGATCATACAACTGGTAATGTTGGATCTGGGATTTAAGTGCACATCTGTGTGAATCCAAATGTTATTCTCTTAATTCATATACAGCGTCATGTATATTTCCTAACAAGGAAAGCACCCCAGCTTGGGTGGAGGATAAAATATAGGATTGTGAGTTTTCTCTAGCAGAAAAATGATTGCTAATGATTTCCCCGAAGAGTGCTTCATTTCCAATGTTGCCAAGCTCTAAAGCAGCAATATGATGGCAGGACTTTATTATCAATGTTGGATCCAAAAGAGCCCAAGGAGGAGAAGGGACAATTACTTGCTCTTTGTCTCTAATGAGGCTCTTAGGGAATATGGCCCTAGTGGCCATGGAGGCTCTTGTAAAGAGCTGGTCCTCTGATTCCCCCAAACATCCTTCCTGCACCAAGGGTTGAGTCTGTGTACTCCAACCCTTATTCAAGCAAACTTAGCCTGAAAACACCAGTGACAAGTCCCTTTTCCTCTAACCAATGATCTCTGGCCAGGTCCGGAAAAGTGAAGCAAGCTTGGGACTTCTGGTGACTGTGATGACTGCCATTCTTTCTGGGGTAAGAGTCAGATCAGTGGGACTTTATCAATAACTGATTGTTAAGGTGCAAACCTTTTGTGGGGGCACTCCTCACTGCATCTTTCTTTAAAGTGGAGCCAAAGAAACAGTTCTGAGATCATCAACCATCCCTTGCAATCACCTAGTCATGACCATATATGTCTTGTATGTTTATGAGACCTGAACTGTGGAGAGAACCAACTGGCTGAGTTTCTGTCCATAACTCTGGGTCATTTCCATTTCCATTTTACAGGTTAGATTGAGGGAGCTCAGTGGACATAACCAAGAAGGGCTGGCTCAGAGCTCTGTAAAGTGCTCAGAAAATGTGAGCCCAGGAAGCAGCAGCAGCAATATTATCATATTGATTGATCACTGATATCATCCTCAGAGCAAACATGTTAGGAATGTGTAACATGTCCACATTAGAGATAATGGACCTGAAAAATGTCCTCTAAGGCAACACCACTAATGATAATAATGACATCAATATCCATATATTAGGATATGTGCTTACTATATGTCAGGCTGTATGGTAATCACTTATGTATGTGCTCCAGTACTCATTATAAATATTAATATGTCTATTAATATTCTTATATCTATAGTGATTTATGACACTATTTGAAGATACAAGGTCATGATAGAAAGTTCAAACATAAAAAGAATTTATGGATACAACCATTGTCCCAGTCTTTCAATGTCCTTCCAGAGGCACTGCCCTCATTTTGCTAATGAAAAAATGGTGGCACAGAAAAGACCATCATTGGCCAAACACACAGGGAGGAAGGTTCTAATGCCTCACTGATGTCACATAGCCTTTCTCCTTGCAGTCTTCTTAGTTGCTCCACTTTAACCATCATTTTCCAGGCTTTTGAATTTTTCCTGCTTTATCTGCCTCTGGACTCAGGCTTCCAGCCTCATGAGAGGGACAAACCAGTCCAGTGTTTCTGAGTTCCTCCTCCTTGGGCTCTCCAGGCAACCCCAGCAGCAGCAGCTCCTCTTTGTACTCTTCCTGAGCATGTACCTGGCCACGGTCCTGGGAAACCTGCTCATCCTCCTGGTCATTGGCGTGGACTCCCGCCTTCACATCCCCATGTACTTCTTCCTCAGCAACCTGTCCTTTGTGGACATCTGCTTCTCCTCTACCACTGTCCCCAAGATGCTGGCCAACTACATACTCGGGACTCAGACCATCTCCTTTTCTGGGTGTCTCACACAGATGTATTTTGTATTCATGTTCGTGGACATGGACAATTTCCTCCTGGCTGTGATGGCCTATGACCGCTTTGTTGCCATATGCGCCCCCTTACACTACTCAACAAAGATGACCCACCAGCTCTGTGCCCTGCTGGTTGCTGGGTCATGGGTCATTGCCAACCTGAATGTTCTATTGCATACCCTGCTGATGGCTCGACTCTCGTTCTGTGCAGACAATGCCATCCCCCACTTCTTCTGTGATGTGACACCCCTCCTGAAACTCTCCTGCTCCGACACACACCTCAGTGAGGTGATGATTCTGACTGAGGGTTCTCTGATCATGATCACTCCATTTATTTGCATCTTGGCTTCATATGTCCGTATTACCTCTGCTGTCCTGCGAGTCCCATCCACAAAGGGAAAATGGAAAGCCTTCTCCACCTGTGGATCCCACCTGGCCATGGTTTCTCTCTTCTATGGCACCATCATTGCTGTGTATTTCAACCCTTTGTCCTCACACTCTTCTGAGAAGGACACCACAGCTACTGTGATGTACACAGTGGTGACCCCCATGCTGAACCCCTTCATCTACAGCCTGAGGAACAGGGACTTGAAAAAGGCCCTACAAAAAATGATGGGCAAGAAGACATGCTCTTAGTGATAAAAGTATAATGGACCTATTTTCCCAGGCATATTAATCTTTGGCAACTTACTGAAATGAAGCTATCAAAGTGTATGCAAGGAACTTAGAATAAATACTCTCAATAGACAGTTATGAATGAACTTAGTCTTAAGTACAACCCTGCTCCTTTAAATAGGTAATTTTGTTTCTAATTACTGTATTTATTTATTTTTTAAAGATTTTATTTATTTATTTGAGAGAGAGAATGAGATAGAGCATGAGAGGGGGGAGGGTCAGAGGGAGAAGCAGGCTCCCCGCCGAGCAGGGAGCCCGATGCGGGACTCGATCCAGGGACTCCAGGATCATGACCTGAGCCGAAGGCAGTCGCTTAACCAACTGAGCCACCCAGGCGCCCTCTAATTACTGTATTTAAACCTTCTTTGCATAAAGGTCAAGTTTTTCCTTTCTAGGTGATCACTCTAAAAATTTACACATAACCAAATTTGTTTTCACTTCCTTTTTGGAAATGCTCTCAGAATTTAAGGCAGTGTTTTTCAATAGTGGTTACATGACAGTATCGCCTGGGGAGTTTTGACACGATATATATGGTTGCTGGACCAAGCTTTGACCAATTAAAGCAGAATTTCTGGAGTGGGATCCAGGCATTGGCATTTTCCCCCTTTAAGTTCCCCAGGGGGTTCTAATGTAATTTCTGAGTTGACAATCATGCTGCTTTGGATGTACTTTATGATTGCTCATTATGAAGAGTGAGCCTAGAAACCCTAAGAAGAAATCTGATGCCTAATGAGAGTAATAACAATAGAGGTGGAAAAGTCACTGAAGTTTTCTGTGGGCTCAAGTGTTCCTAGGCTGAGAGGGCTGGTCTGTTGGCTGAACTCACATTCCTGAGCCTCACGTGGGATCCAAAGAATACTTCATAATTTTTAGTGCTCCTATTAGTCTGTTTAGGCTGCTCTAACAAAAACACCATACACTTTGTAGCTGAGACAACAAACATTTATTTCTCACAGTTCTGGAGGCTGGAAGTCCAAGATCAAGGTGTCAGCAGATTCAGTGTCAGATGGGAGCCTGCTTCTTGGTTCTTCTTTCTGTGTCCTCAGGTGGTAGAAGGGGTTAGGAAGCTCTCTGGGGTCTATTTTATGAAGACACTAATCCCTTCATGAGGGGTCCCCCACTCACGACTTAGTCACCTCCCAAAGGTCCCACCTCCAAATACTACACATCGGGGGTTAGGTTTCAACATTTTAATATTTTGGAGGGGCGCGCAGTCTGTGGCAATGTCTCATCCTCCAATTTGATTGCCTTGCTTTATGGGGGTATATTTAGCAATAAGGTGTTCCTTTGATTTTGAAGAAACAGATTAACATTTGCTTTTTCAACTGTTCAGGATGCCTAGTCTTTCTCCCTGAGGGGAAAACCTTCTCTGAACCTTCAAGATCCCAGTCAATATTTCCCCTATGAAGCCTTTGGTGATTCCTCTAGGCTGAGATTCTCATTCCCTCTCCTGAGTTCCCACAGAAAACTCCTCTTGGAGTTATATATGTGATACTGTGTAGTCTGTTTATTGCTGCTTCCTCTCCCCCTTCCTCTTTGCCCTTAGGCACTCTAAAGACTTTGAGATGCTCAGGGATCACACGCATAAACTATTCACCTTGGACACCCATAAAAAGCTTGGCTCCTGACACTTATTGCATTTGCAAACTATTAATACTGAATAGGGGAATGATAGCATGTGCTTCTGGAGAACCCAATCTGAGACGTCTTTTAGCTTTTTAAAGAAATATTTTATTTGTTTATTTGAGAGAGAGAGAGTGATCCTGAGAGCGGGGCAGGGTAGGGGAGGGAGAGGGGCCAAAGGAGAGGGAGAAGCAGACTCCCCGCTGAGCAGGGAGCTCAACTCAGGGACCATGACCTGAGCTGAAGGCAGATGCTTAACCTACTGAGCCACCAGGTGCCCCCTGAGAGGTCTTTTAATAATAGTAACAATGACAGAATGACAACAAAGGAAAAGAACAGATATACCATGTTGCATAATCAAAGGTTAAGTATTACTGTCTAGTCCATTTGCCGCATTAGTGACTATTTATTGAAACAACATTTAGTATTTTATTTGGAGATAATAATTTTACGAAATAGGGCGCCTGGGTGGCTCAGTTGGTTAAGCGACTGCCTTCGGCTCAGGTCATGATCCTGGAGTCCCGGGATCGAGTCCCGCATCAGGCTCCCTGCTCGGCAGGGAGTCTGCTTCTCCCTCTGACCCTCCCAACCCTCCCCCCCTCATGCTCTCTCTCTCTCAGTCTCTCTCTCTCAAATAAATAAAATCTTTAAAAAAAATAATTTTACAAAATACAGTGTTGCTATTCAGTCATTTTGCTTGATTTTTCTGTGCATGTGTCATTGTTTACCACTAGTTTCTTTTTTTTTTTAAACATTTTATTTATTTATCAGAGAGAGAGAGAGCGCAAGCAGGGGGAGCTGCAGGCAGAGGGAAAAGCAGGCTCCCTGCTGAGCAGGGAGCCCCATGCGGGACTCGATCCCAGGACTCCAAGATCATGACCTGAGCTGAAGGCAGACGCTTAACTGACTGAGCCACCCAGGCGTCCCACCACTAGTTTCTTTTTAAAATTCACTACTCTATTAGCTTCTTAAACACTGATCTCTGCGTGTTTCTGTGTCTCTTTGCTCCATTTGTTTTGCCACCTCCTCCTCTTCTACCATTTTATAAACATTTGTTTTCCTCTTGGGTTTATATGCTTGGACTTCTTTTCTGTCTATCCTCTGTTCATGGGCAATCACATCTACTTCGTGTCTTTAACCACATCTATGTTCTTGTGACTTCTGAATCCATATCTGTCAGACCTCCCCTTGACCTATATATCCATTCTGCCCAGACTGGATGTCTTCACACCCAACACTTCCTAATGGAACCCATGGAATCCACACTGCCACCATCATACCATGATCCATCCCAACAAGCACAGATGCATTTCTCTCCTGCCTGCACTGCCTATCTCAATTAGTGGTTCTCAATCAATGTTGCAATCCTCCTACACTTGCCCTAATCCCACATATCCAATCAGTCACTAAGTGCTCTGCATACTACTTCCCTATCATTCCTCAATATTATTCCCTACTGTAGTGAGTGGGATTGTGTCCCCCAGCCTGCAAAAGATGTTCAAGTCCTAACTCCTAGTACCTATTAATATGACCTTATTTGGAAATAGGGTATTTACAGATGTAATCAAGTTAAGATTTGGTCATACAGGATTAGGGCAGGTCCAATTTCAATGACTGCTGTCCTCCTAAGAAGAGGGAAATTTGGACACAGCTACCCACAGAGAGAACACCATGTGAAGACACAAAGATCCTCAGGAATAATGCCACGTGAAGATTGGCAGAGCCTGGAATGGTACATCTACAAGCATCACTAAGGATTGTTGGCATGAAGCAATCCTAAGTGAGGACCCTAAGGGTTGATGGCAGCCACTGAAGCTAGAAAAGGGGCATGAAACGGATTCTCTCTCAGAGCCTCCAGAATGAACCATTCTTGCCAACACCTTAATTTTGGACCTCTAGGGCGCCTGGGTGGCTCAGTTGGTTAAGCGACTGCCTTCGGCTCAGGTCATGATCCTGGAGTCCCGGGATCGAGTCCCGCATCGGGCTCCCTGCTCGGCAGGGAGCCTGCTTCTCCCTCTGACCCTCCCCCCTCTCATGTGCTCTCTGTCTCTCTCATTCTCTGTCTCAAATAAATAAATAAAATCTTTAAAAAAAAAAAATTTTGGACCTCTAGTCTCCAAAACTGTAAGAGAATAAATTTCTGTTGTTTAAAGTCACCTAATTTATGATACTTTGTTACGGCAGGCCTAGGAAACCAATACACCACCCAATAGGACTGCTTGCCTTATCTTTTCCATATGACCTGTACAACCTTCAGTTGCAGGTGTTTGCATTCTTATGGGGTCTTCCACTATGCACATATAAGGCCTTTGAAATAAGAAATGAGTCATTATTCACATTTGCACACAGAGTGTTAGTTCCTGGGTCTGGTTCATATAAAGTGCATGTTTCACGAATAATGAGAAGCAGAAGTCAGTATGCTGAGGAAATTATTTTGTGTTTTTCTCCCTGTCCCCCCTACCCCAACTAGGCTGTACTCCATGAGTGCAGGGACCAGATTTTTCAATAGTATCTGCAATATTGTGGTTGCTCAACAATTCTCTCATGTGAATAAATGATTATATGAATGATTCAATATGGGGAAGTTACTTGTAGAGGATGATGAAGTTTCCTAAAGGAGTTGATGGGCTTGGTTCAGCTCTCTGCCACCTCACATCAGAACTTCCAAGCCATAATGAAACTTGATATGCGTGTTTTAATGTATTTTTTAATGGTTATTTTTTTTACATTTAAAGTGGTTACAAAAATATTGAAAAATTTAAAAGTAGGTATATTTAGGGGCGCCTGGGTGGCTCAGTCGTTAAGCGTCTGCCTTCGGCTCAGGTCATGGTCCCAGGGTCCTGGGATCGAGCCCCGCATCGGGCTCCCTGCTCCGCGGGAGGCCTGCTTCTCCCTCTCCCACTCCTGCTGCTTGTGTTCCCTCTCTCGCTGTGTCTCTCTCTGTCAAATAAATAAAATCTTAAAAAAAATAAAATAAAAAAATAAAAGTAGGTATAAACTCACATTTTATTTTATTATTTTATTTATTTATTTTTTATTTTTTTAAAGATTTTATTTATTTATTCATTAGAGAGAGAGAGGCAGAGGGAGAAGCAGGCTCCCAAGGAGCAGGGAGCCCGATGCGGGACTCGATCCCAGGACCCTGCGATCATGACCTGAGCCGAAGGCAGACGCTTAGCCATCTGAGCCACCCAGGCGCCCCTATTTTATTTATTTTTTAAGTAGGCTCCATGCCTAACGCAAGTGAGGCTCAAACTCAAGGACTCTGAGATGAAGTGTCACATGCTCCACCAACTGAACCACCCAGGAACCCCTAAACTCACATTATTTTAACTGCAATATTTTATTTACACCCAAATCAGAATCTTTTATAATTTTACTTTTCCAAGGATAGAGTCCCTTCTTGACCAAACTCTAATCAGGCTCCTCCCTCTTCTTGACTATGTTCAACTTTGGCCTAAAAGACTTGAACAACTAACACCCAACAGCTCAAGGCCACATCCCTAGGATGACCCTAGGTGTCCTTACTGCCTGCCTCAGAAAAACCAAGGCTGCCAAAAGAATGTACCATTTGTTCCAGAAACACCTGAAGACAGGGATCCTGTCTTTATGGTAGGGTAGGAGCCTTGCTTCCATAAGGGCCAATTAGCAAACCCAGATGGGTTTCACAAGGACCAACCCTCTCATCCAGCTTTTTGTAATTTTTCATTTCCCTGACTGCTGAAGCTTCTGCTATTCCCGCTCCCTACTTCCTCATTCTCCCTTTAAAATGCCCAATCACCTCTGCAGAAAATGGAATGGAGCTCAGCTCCTTCCCCTACCGTCAGTAGTTACTGAATAAAATCAGTTTCCACTGCTTTAACTAATGTCTGGCTGTGTTTATCTTTGACACTAGCGTAGTATGAGTAAACTCATCAGTAATGTTTTCAGAATCTTCTTTGCCTGTTTCAACTGAGAGAACTGCCGTACTTCACAATTTCTCTTGACTAAGCGAAGGTGTTAAATAATATCAACTTTCAGCTTGTCTTTAAAATTCTTATATTTTGTTAAAAGATTTTTTGCATTAACTTGCTTTTTTTTAAAAAAACTGCAACCCCCCCGAAAAAAAAACCACTGCACTGAAATATTACTTACTTTGATTACTAAGCCTTTTGAGCCCCTTAATTTCGCACTTTTCTCACATTTCGCACGTCCCCTCCGCCCACCGGGTGTCCGGAGTCGCCGGCGAGCCGGACGCCCGCCCTCAAACAGTCGGCCACACGCAGGCGCAGCGCGGGAGGGGCGGATCCGTCGGAATCACTTCCCGGAAGCGCTGTACCCGCCCTCAAACGGAACCAGTCAGAGGCTGCGTCGCCCCCGCCCAGCGTGCTCTTGCCCAATTAGATAGGAGGAGCGGAGTCTCCGCTCTGCAAGGTCTCTGCGAGGAGGTGAGGCTTAGTCTTTCTCCGAAGTGCGGCAGGCTGGTGACTCCAGCGTGGAATGGGGGCTCTACGCTGCCGTAAGTGGCTCTGACTCCCCCCGAAATGGCGTAAAGAGGCACTCTGGGGTTGGTGCCCACAAAACCTGGGCAACTGGCGGGTCCCATGAGCCTTCCGCTGCACCTGCTCCGGTCCTTTAGGGCTCTGCCCCATCGTCTTCCCTTCCTGGTTAGGATGGGTCACAGGTGTTTAGGAATCCTATCTTCTATTTCCACAGGCTGGGACTGTCTGAAGTCAAGGTCTGACTTACAGTTTGGATATCCTTTCAAAAGGCGAGGTTGGCTGAGGATCCAGCAGCAGCGCAAAAGCGGGTGTAGGTGGCTCGGGCCCTTCTCAGAGTAAGGGCGCCTCTGTACTCCGAGGACCAGGCATTGCCTGGGTGATTATTAGAAATGCATAATCTCAGGCTGCATCCCAGACTTCCTGATTCAGATTCATTGCTTTAACAACATGCCTAGGTGATTTCTGTGCACGTTAATGTTTGAGAATTGCTGCTTTAAGCTTCCAAGATTCCTAATGTAGGAGGCAATGTTGATGTATGCATTTGGTTCTGGAGACAGTGGCCTATACTGCAAACGTAAAGGAGAGGTTAAGGTGTGATCCTTGGTCCTCAGACTTAGGATCTTTATGACTTTCCATGTATCACTTGTCACTTAATCAAGATGATACAATGAAAATGGTGTGATACAGGTAGAAAACCTTTGTCAGCATAGGTATCTGGGAATGTACAGAAGCTCTCAGAAAAAGGAAACTAATATACACGAAAAGGCACTAATCAACCTGAGGCTTAAAGACTGATAGGCTGTGTATTAGGGATGAATGGATCTATCCCATCTGCATCCCACAAATATCGTTTCAAGGTAAGGAATTCACTTTATCATAAAAGAAATGTGAGGGGCGCCTGGATGGTTCAGTCGGTTAAGCATCTGACTTGATTCGGCTCTGGGCATGATCTCAGGGTCCTAGGATTGAGCCCTGGATTGCGCTCCGTGCTCAGTGGAGAGTGCTTGGATTCTCTCTCTCTCCTTCTGCACCTCCCCCTGCTCTCTCTCTCTCAAATAAATAAATAAATCCTTAATAAAAAAGAATGTGATAACCAGTTGCCAAAATGGCCCCCAGTGATCCTGATATTGTGTAATCCCTTCCCACATTGATTTGGGCTGACTGTGTCTTTTTTTTTTTTTTTTTTAAGATTTTATTTATTTATTTGAGACAGAGAGAATGAGAGACAGAGAGCATGAGAGGGAGGAGGGTCAGAGGGAGAAGCAGACTCCCTGCCGAGCAGGGAGAGGGCTGACTGTGTCTTAATCCATTCAGGCTGCTAAAACAAAATACCATAGACTGGCTAGTTATAAACAACAGAAATGTATTTTTTCACAGTTCTGGAGGCTGGGAAATCTAGGATCAAGATGCTGGCACATTTGGTGTCTGGTGAGAGCCTATCTCCTGGTTCATAGATGGCAATCTTTCAGTGTAACCTCGCTTAGTGGAAGGGACAAGGGAGCTTTCTCAGACCTTCTGTTATAAGGGCACTAATACCATTAGTGAGGGTTCTGCCCTCATGACCAGATCACCTCATAAAGGCACTGCCTCCCAATACCATCACCTTGGAGGTTAGGATTTCAACATCTGAATGTTGTGGGGACATAACCATTCTGTCCGTTGCACTGTGTAAACAGCAGAATCTTGCGGAAATGATGGTGTGTGACTGTAGGAGCTCCATCACAAAAGGTAGTGTGGTTTCCATCTTGCTCTCTTGAATCAGTTGCTCTGGGAAACCAGTTACTCTGTTGCAAGGACATATCAAGTTAGCTCTATGGAGAAGTTGATGTGAGGAACTGAGGCTTTCTTGCCACAGGTAATGTGAGGACACCATCTTGGAAGCCCTTCCTCCAGCCACAGTCAAGCATTCAGATGACTGGGTCCCTGCTGACAACTTAACTGCAGTCTCATGACAAATCCTGATCTAGAACCATTCATCTAAACCATTACCAGGTCCCTGACCCACAGGATTTGTGTGAGATAAATGTTTACTGTTTTAAGTTGCTAAGTTTGGGGATAAGTTGTTACTCAACAATAGATAATTAATACAAGGGATAAGGCTGGTGTCCATGTGATTCACTGGAATTTACTTGTACACCAACACCTGGAGCAATTGACCTTATGGAATAGAGAAATGGTCTTTTAAAGACTCAGTTTGGGCACCAGTTGAGGTTACCTTGTGAGGTTAGGGTGCTGTTTTACAGGATACAATGTAAGTTTCATACTAGTGGACAATATCTGCTGAACTTTCTACCAACCAGGAATTTATGGGGCAAGGAAACAAGAGGTAAAAGTGGGCACTACTTTTTGTAATACCTAATGATCTACTTGCAAAATTTTACTTCTTATCCCAGGAACACTGGGCTCTGAAGAGACTTCTTGCTGGTCAATTTGGGCTCAATTTGCTGCTGGATGAACTGACCAAAAAAAGAGAGTCTAATATTGTTATGACTTTGACTATGACTAAAAAATAGTTTTGCTGTTACACACTGGTAGCAGAGAGGATTATGGATGGAAAGATCTCCTGGAGTGGATTCTGGAATGGCCATGTCTTCTGATGGCAGCTAATGAAAGACTAGATCATCTTATTTGGGCAGGATTGTAAGGAGGTCAAATCTCTCCAACATGAAAGTTCGGGTTACTATATCGATTTTTAAAAACTTGAACAGCTGAGATGCTGGCTAAAGACAAAGGGAACATGAATTAGATTGCAGATAAGGAAAATTATTAATATCAACTAAGGGTTCATGGCTACCTGTGGAAATGAAGACTACAATGTGCAGTCATATTTTCCTCCTTCTTTTGTTATGTGTCTATCTCTCTATTGTTGCCAGCTAGCTTTCTTCCTTTCTCTGCCTTTGTCCCTCTGTTTTACATACACATAGGATATGTAGTTATTGGTTAGCTTTCAAGTTTGATTTAGAAGTAATAGAATGTCATGATGGGAACATGATTGGAATAGCCGAGATCCTGGTTATAGACCTGGATACAGTAACTGATGGGCCTGAGTTGTTCCCATATTGTGAGAAATATAGTTGTGTTATGTTAGGCCAGATAGTGTCTCTCCTACTGAAGCATAAATTGGTAAGAGGGATATGTGTTAATGTGTGCAACCAGAGGGGTGGATTCTGGTGGGCGTTTATCGTGCTTTTCTGACTTCCCAAATTCTGTAACCTTTCTAAAGCTTAGGTAATTTCCTACCTCATAATTTTGGTTGAGAAAAAAAGCCAACTTCTTCCTCCGTAACAGGAACACCCTGAATAGTTATCTCCCAAGTTCTGACCCAGGGGTTAGATCCTTATACTTAGTCATCATTGTTGGGTCCACAGGGACCAGGAAATAGATGGGACAGTTATTTTCCACTTGTCTCTGATGAGGCTTTCAGGGAATCTGGTCCCAGTGGCCATGGAAGCCACTGTAAATACCTGTTTCTAATTCCCCTAAACATCCTTCTCTGTGCAGAGGGCTAGACAATGAATTCTGCGTCTCACTCACTCAGGATCTATCAATATTTCCAATACTTTCCAAACCTTATAATAAAAAAGAACATTGGTTGGTTCCTCAGAGGTGAAGAAACCTTGCTATCCACAGTACCAACTTCTTCTAGGTAAGATTATAACAGGAGATATATATATATATATACATACATATACATACATATACATATACACACACATATATATTTTTTACTAATGAGTGAAGTTATTTATATGTATAGTTACTAATGAGGGAGGTTCTTTGAAGAACCTCCTTTGTTAAATCTTCCAGATGCAGGGAATGATAGAGTCCTGAATCCATCACCTGGAGCTTGAGATACACTGATAATAATCAACTGTTTTACTTGTCTCTGTAAGCTACTAAGAAGTGGGAGAAAGCCTGGGAATGTTAAAAGAGACATACATACATAGAGACATACATGGCAGAGAAGGGCTTTGTTTGTGTCTGTGTTTGTTTTTATTTTTGACAAAATTTTAAAGATTAGTCCAGTGGGACCACCGTCATCTAGGACTGGGAGTTGGAAGTTGAAGGTGTAGAGACTAGGGGTGGATCCTGACTGAGCAATTCTAATATAGGTTTCATTAACATGACCGTGTGGGTGGAGCTTGGATTGTTGTATCCAGAGCCATAGCTTCTAGGTTTCTGAGCTCTGCTTCTGTTCCCTGCATCTGCATCTAGCTCATGAGAGGGACAAACCAGTCCAGTGTTTCTGAGTTCCTCCTCCTTGGGCTCTCCAGGCAACCCCAGCAGCAGCAGCTCCTCTTTGTACTCTTCCTGAGCATGTACCTGGCCACGGTCCTGGGAAACCTGCTCATCCTCCTGGTCATTGGCGTGGACTCCCGCCTTCACATCCCCATGTACTTCTTCCTCAGCAACCTGTCCTTTGTGGACATCTGCTTCTCTACCACTGTCCCCAAGATGCTGGCCAACTACATACTCGGGACTCAGACCATCTCCTTTTCTGGGTGTCTCACACAGATGTATTTTGTATTCATGTTCGTGGACATGGACAATTTCCTCCTGGCTGTGATGGCCTATGACCGCTTTGTTGCCATATGCGCCCCCTTACACTACTCAACAAAGATGACCCACCAGCTCTGTGCCCTGCTGGTTGCTGGGTCGTGGGTCATTGCCAACCTGAACGTTCTATTGCATACCCTGCTGATGGCTTGACTCTCGTTCTGTGCAGACAGTGCCATCCCCCACTTCTTCTGTGATGTGACACCCCTCCTGAAACTCTCCTGCTCTGACACACACCTCAATGAGATGATGATTCTTTTCGAAGCAGGGTTGATAATGATCACTCCATTTATTTGCATCTTGGCTTCATATGTCCGTATTACCTCTGCTGTCCTAAGAGTCCTGTCTACAAAGGGAAAATGGAAAGCCTTCTCCACCGTGGCTCCCACCTGGCCATGGTTTCTCTCTTCTATGGCACCATCATTGCTGTGTATTTCAGCCCTTTGTCCTCACACTCTTCTGAGAAGGACACCACAGCTACTGTGATGTACACAGTGGTGACCCCCATGCTGAACCCCTTCATCTACAGCCTGAGGAACAAAGACATAAAAGGGCTCTTGGAAAAGTGGTTGCTATGACATTTTTTCTACTTCGTAATGAAATGGGCTAAGAAAATCTTGGAAGGAACTAATTTCTAAGAAGATCATATTTGTTTTTTCTATTGTGCACAACTTAGCCATTTGTCATTGAAAATTATTCTAGTTTCTGTCTTGGGACATCAAACTTGATATAGCCACTTCAGGTTAAAGGTGGAAAGAGAGATCGTTTTACCAAATCACCTGTTAGAACTGCCAGTGCCCTCCAGCCAAAACTGACTAGGTATATATATATCTTGTTGAATAATTCTGGTTTATTAGGCTCACAAAGGAGAATACATACCATGGGAAGTAGTGAGCATCTTAGTAAGAAGGTGCTACACAGGACATACTAAAAGACTTGAGTTTGTGTGAGGTGAATTTAGTGAGGACTTAAAGAATTGGGTCTGTGCTCTGGATTACATGTGTCACATAGTGGGGATGATTCTGATTGAGTATCTGAAAATATTTTATCGAGGAGGGGCGCCTGGGTGGCTCAGTTGGTTAAGCATCCGACTCGATTTCCGCTCAGGTCATGATCTCAGGGTTGTGAGATCAAACCCTGCATTGGCCTCTGCACTCCATGGAGAGTCTGCTTGAGATTCTCTCTCCCTTTGCAACCCACCCCCCCCCCACTCTCTCTCTCTCAAAAAAAAATTTATCTAAGAGGAGGGAAGACTAGACTAAGGCCAAAGCTGTGATTGGCAAAGAAGTAGTAGTGACTCATATCAGCCAGGATAGGGGGGAGGAGTTTGGTTATTTTTGTGGCTTGGACAGTGTTCACGTTTTTGTGTTCAGTTATGATTACAGAGTCGTCTCTTTTTGCGCCATAACAGTCACAGAATGACCTTGTGTGGTACTGATAGTTTCTGTGTTCATTGGGAGAGCACCGACAGCTAGCTGTGAATGCCAGGAAATCTCCTGTATGTCAGCGCTGATTTCTCTTTCTCACAACAGAGACATAGAGATAGGAAGACATCTTACTGGAGAGCCAGACTGGCAGGAAAGGGAAGGGTTCATTTAGGGCTCCAAAAAGCCCTAATTTTGCCATGCATTCAAGGAATTATTTTTTATCTTCTTACCTGAGCTTTCTGTGCCACACAGCATTACAGTAGGAATATGGGTAAGTTAAACAAATATCTTCCAGAATCTCAGCCATGTCAATCAACTGCATCTTTTTTTCCACGGCCTGCCTTCAATTTATGTCAGTGCAGAGATATTTTACGTAGTTACTAATTTATATCCTGATTTTCTGCTATAATTTTGTAATAAAGCTTTTCTAAATTACTATATCATCTCCACAATTTTATTTTACTATACTTATATATTTCTATCAAGTTGCTCTAGGAAAATATGCTGCCTATTAATTCTGTTTCTAAAATAAAACATAAGGGAGGGATGCCTGAGTGGCTCAGTCGGTTAAGTGGCTTCCTTCACCCAGCGTCCTGGGATCGAGTTCTGCATTGGGCTCCTTGCTCAGCGGGGAGCCTGCTTCTCCCTCTACCTGCCGCTCCCCCTGCTTGTGCTCTTTCTCTCTCTCTGACAAATAAATAAATAAAATCTTAAAAAAAATGAGGGAAATATACTATTTAAAAGTATAACTAAATTTACTTTGAAAATGATTGCAGAACATAAAAATCTGACCAACATACGAAACTGGTTAAAACATCACTAACAGGATGCTCTGGATTTTGAGGAACAAAGAGGAAAATAGTGTAGTTTCCCTTAATTTCAGAGAGATAGGTAAAATGACATCTTGTATAAAACAGAATTCAGAATCAGAGGATGTTTCTGAGTTTAACATGTGATTTTTATATTTGTCATATTTGTGTATTGATATGCTTGCCTAATGGAATAAATGGTAACATTTCAATTTTTAGTCTATATATCCAAGAATTCTTTGTAAGATAGAAAGTACCTGTTCCTTGAAATTTTGAAAGAAACCAGCTTTTGTTTCATGTATTTTGGTGCTGTCTTGTTAAATGCATATATGTTTATAATTGTATTTATTCCTGTTTTATCCTTTTATCAGTATAAAATTTGTGGGCATAGAGTTATTCATAATGTTAACCTTAAAAGTAAAACTGTCAGTTATTTTACTAGCAAAAATGGGTTTATTTGGGAATAGGAGAGAATTGTAATTTGGGACATGCTAGCAGTGGCAAAACCATAGGCAATCCCTGAAAACGAAGTAGAGGACTGCTCTTTTATAGAGAAAGGCGGGGAGTTGGGAGGGGCTGTTATAAGTGAAAAGTCCATTGGAGTTAACTGGGAGTCCCAAAGTGTAGTGCCTCCTCATTGACTGAGTTGTGACTGTCATTGTCTGGGTTATTGCTGGGCCAGAAAACCTTTCTTTCTCCTGCTGAGGTAGTCAAGTAGTATCTACTCAAAAAGCTTCTGTTCCTGGGTGCCTGGGTGGCTCAGTTGGTTAAGTGACTGCTTTCGGCTCAGGTCATGATCCTGGAGTCCCGGGATCGAGTCCCACATTGGGCTCCCTGCTCAGCAGGGAGCCTGCTTCTCCCTCTGACCCTCTCCCCTCTCATGTGCTCTCTCTCTCTCATTCTCTCTGTCTCAAATAAATAAATAAAATCTTTAAAAAAAAAAAAAGCTTCTGTTCCTGTTGGGTCTGTAAATGATGAGGAGTGGTAGGGTGTGAGAGCTCCTCCTTCTGGTCTCCCCACTCCATTTAAAGTGACGTTTCCTGGGGTGCATGAGTGGTGTAGTCATTTGAGTGTTGGACTCTTGATCTCAGCTCAGGTCTTGATCTCAGGGTCCTGAGTTCAAGCCCCATGTTGGGCTCCATGCTGGATGTGGAGCCTACTTAAGAAAAAAATAAAGTTTCCCTTATTTTCACAATAATATTCCTTTAGTGTCCTTTTTAGGTCCAAAGGATTCATAGTGATGACCCCTTTTTCATTCCTGGCAGTAGTATTAGTGCCATTTCTCTTTTGTTAGTTAGCTTGGCTAAAGGTTTATCAATTGTATTGAACTTTTCTAAGAATCAGCTTTTGATTTTGTTGGTTTTCTCTATTGACTTCCTGTTCTTAATTTCATCGATTTCTATTGTTGTTTTTTTTTTAAAGATTTTATTTATTTATTTGAGACAGAGAGAATGAGAGAGAGAGAGAGAGCACATGAGAGGGGGGAGGGTCAGAGGGAGAAGCAGGCTCCCTGCTGAGCAGGGAGCCCGATGTGGGACTCGATCCCGGGACTCCAGGATCATGACCTGAGCCGAAGGCAGTCGCTTAACCAACTGAGCCACCCAGGCACCCTATTGTGTGTTTTTTTTTAATGGATTTTCTTCTGTTCACTTTGGATTTAATTTCCTCTTCTTTTGTAGATCTCAAGGTAGAAACTTAGATTATTGATTTTAGATCTTTCTTTTCTAATATATGCATCCAGTGCTAAAAATTTCCCTCTAAGCATTGCTTTCACTGCATCCTACAAGTTTTGGTAAGTTGTATTTCCATTTTCATTTAGGTCAAAATATTTTTTAATTTCTTGAGATTTATTCTTTGACCTGTTATTTAGAAGTGTGTTGTTAAATTTCCACAAATATTTTGGTATTTTCCAGTTATATGTTATTAATTTCTGGTTTAGTTTCACTGCGATCTAAGAGCATACTCTGTATGATTTCTATTTTTTAAAATTTGCTAAAGTGTGCTTCATGGCCCAGATGTGGTCCATCTTGGTGATGTTTCACATGCACTTGAGAATGTGTGTTCTGCTGGTGTTGGGTGAAATACTCTATAAATGTTCAGTGAAGTGTTGGAATTGAAACTGGAGTGGGCTCAGGTGAGAATGGAAAGAGGGGCGCCTGAGTGGTTCAGTTGCTTAAGCATCTGCCTTTGGCTCGGTTCATGATCCCGGGGTCCTGGGATCAAGTCCTGCATCAGGCTCTCTGCTCAGTGGGGAGTCTGCTTCTCCCTCTCCCCCTCCCCCCTGCTCTCTCAAATAAATAAAATCTTTCTAAAAAAGAGAGAATGGAGAGGATGAGACCCACCCAGCCAACTAAGATAAAAGCATTGCTTTTTATTAGTTATGTATTATACATATTTATTCATTTAGGTTGTATTTAATTTTCAGTATTCTATTTTTCCTTATATTGAGAAGATAAATTGATGGGACACGTAGTTTTTTTTAACATTGTCACAATAGATGAGTGCTAATATTCCCCTTTTGCCAAGCCAAACATATACACACACATGCTGCTCATTTAATACACCTAAGATGACATTTTGTTCTTCAAATTTATAATTCTTAGATTACTAGTAAGCCTGAAGATTCTTTCATACTTCTCGTAGCCATTCAAGCTTACCTAAAAATTGTCTGTTCATGTATTCTTATTGAAATATCCCCTTGCTGCCCCCTTCCTCCACTATCTCATCCATCTGGTCTCAGTGTAAAGGCCACTTCCCGAGTCCTCTCTGGAAAATCCACCTGTAACACTCTTCTAGAATCCTTTGCTTCCTAGCACTTGTCAATGTGGAGCTGCATATGTATTCTTTATTTTAATGAATTTCTATGTCCCCTCTCCCCTACCTCCCACCTTAAGAAATTCCATGGGTATGTGGCTTCCTTTTACAGCCCAGGGCCTTGTGCTGCATCTTTAGGGGATGCATGCCTTCAATTTGTAGTTGCTACTGGAATCGGATTATCTGGTCCTTCAGATGTTCTGACCCTTGCTGCTCTATTGGAAGACCATTCATTGTTGTGTGCTGTTTTTCATTAACTGGTTGTCAGCTCCTTATTGAGCACTTTCTCATCTAACATCTTCCCAGTGTACTCCTGTTTGGGGATGCTGACCCTGGGCATCCTGCTCTGAGCTCAAGGGTAGGAGTGAGGAACATTCTGTTCCAGACCCTCTGGGGTCCAGGGGGTAGGTGCAGGGAAGTCAGGCGCCCAGGCCCCAGCCTTGGGGACAGTAGTTGCCAATGACTTTGACTGCACGGGTCCTCATCTGCACCACAGCCCAGGGCACTGAGGGCACAGAGGGCACCTCCTGGTGTGGGGAGGGGGTTTGCGTCGTGGGAGTATCACACACCGAAAGGCCTTGAGGACTGTGTGGTCAGACCTTTTCATAGGGGACAGAACAGTCTTGCCCCATGGACCCCACCCTCTCCAGTCACTGCTTGGCAGCCAATTAGTCTTTGTTTTCTAGGTGTGATAACCAGGCAGACCCCAGCCAGTCTTCTCAAGAAGTAAGAGAATAACATTGCTGGCAGCCAGTTTTGTCCCTGTTTTTTAAAGGGTACTGTAGGCTCAAAATACAAAGTTGATAAAGGACAGTTTTTATGTGCCCTTTAAGTGTTTGAATTAGGACTCAGGACTGAACTGTATCATCAAAGGTCCTTTTTTAGTATGCTTCGAACCAAAACAAAGCTTAAAACTACATGTTTAAAAAATAAAAAAGAACAAAACTATTATTTGTGGGTGGTATAATTTTGAACCACAAATTGAGAAACTGAGAAATTACTGAAGATTAACAACATTCAATGAGGTGGCTAGTTTCACAAATATATAATTAAAAATAACTCCTATAAGAACAATAATCAACTAGAAAAATACAATGAAAAAACTATTTACAATAACAAAATTGTATAGAATTTACATGAAGAAAATTAGAAAAATTTACTCAGGAATATAATACTTTAAAAAATGGAAAGGCATGTTTCTGGATGGGAAACAAAATTTATAAAGCTAACATGTTTTCTCAGACAGTTTATAGGATTAACCTATTTCAATCAAAATATCAATGTAAATAAAGCCTTAGGAAACATAAAAAAAAAAAAAGCAAAAACTGATAAAAAATCTTTAAAATAACACACCACAGGATCGGTCCCGTGAAGGCACCGCTGGCCTTGCCTCTGGGCAGACAAGTCAGGAAAGTCTGGGTATCAGGCGAAAGAACAAATATCCACTACAATGAAGACTCTGGAATCTTGTCTCCATGAGGGGCAATGTGAGCTAGCCACTGGAGACAACTGCTAAAAATAAAACACTTTGCTTGTGAGGTAGTGACCACCCATTGCCAAGGGTCTGATGACTGCTTGGAGGGGAATTAAGCACATGGTAAGGTTATTAACCAGTCATGGGTCTAAGCCAATGTCTTCATCTTCCTCTTCAGGCTCTTGGATTTCTTTTATAGGCAGGTTTTCTTCTTGGCTCATCAGAGGGACAAGATTCTGAAGAGCTTTTCCAGTAATGGGGCTGGGTGGCTGGGCCTGAGCGCCAAACTTCTTTTGGCAATGGAAAGGCATGAGAGAGCTGTCTAAGCAATAGCTGGACAAAATACAGTAAGAACAGTAGATACTTTAAAAGTATGTTGTGAAAAGTACTCCTGTAAAAGTCACTTTCACTACAAAATGCAAATGTTACTGAGATCAATTGTTTAGATCACATAAAAATGACAGAGTAAGTCTTTGACATTCAATCGCTGTATTTTCCTATATTCCAGAGTAAACAATCCCTTTCAACACTCAAGCTTTAACAGGGTATTCTTAGAAGGTTATATGAATTGCTAACAGAAGCTATTGGCTTAACAAATCAGTAGTTTGGTTCTTTCAGGGGAACACAGTTCCAGATAAGGACCTTCACATTATATTTTTAGTCTCAAGTGTGAATTCCTATGTGGGGGAAAAAATGGGTATGCTTTCCGTATACATTGAGTCACTCTGTTCACCTTGCAGGTGAGTGGCCTCCAGACTCATATTCAAAGCCATTTTGGGAAAGGGGTCTGTGGCTTCTACACTGTTGTATAAAGCTCCTTAATCCTGGATGCTAACTGAGGTATAGCCCTTGAGGATGTTTTCTTCCCTGTGAATCTTCTAAAAATTTGAGGTTTTAGCCAAGATGGGTATTTTATCCAATTTTGGCTATAATGAGGTTTTCACATATCTGTATATTTTCAGACAGCCTGGGAATTCAGAATTCCTTATGAAACATTTCAGGTTGAGGCAGGATCATCAGACTTTTCTTGATCCCATTTCTGCTTTTGGGTCTTACATGCTGAGTGGGTTTTTTCATGCCGGGTACAGTTGGACAGCCGACTAAATCTTCTCCCACATTTTTTGCAACTATATGGCCTTTCAGCCTCATGACTCTGCAGATGAAGCACAAATTCTTTGTTCTCTGGGAAGGTTTTCCCACATTCTGGACACTTAAATATCTTCTCCCTTATATGGATTCCTTCATGGCGACTCCGATGAGAGTTTTGACGAAAGTTTTTCCCACACTGAGAACATGAATAAGGTTTCTCTCCTGTATGGATTCGCTCATGTTTATTAAGGTTTGTTTTATGATTGAAGCTTTTCCCACAGTGACTACAGTCATAGGGTTTTTCTCCAGTGTGAGTCCTCTGGTGGGAAATAAGGTAAGAACTTTCATTAAACTGTTTCCCACACAGCGGGCAAGTGTACCATCTTCTTGTTCTCCGATTTCGGCTAAGTGCAATCACATTGATATCCACGTATTTTGAGAGTTCCTCTAGTGGAGTATCATTTTCAATGGTAACTAGAAGATTTCTCATTTTCCTTTGCTTGGGAATAGATGTATTTAGTCTTTCTTTATGGCAATCTGGTGATTCCTCAGAGACCACAGAATAATCTACTTCATCACAATCTGAAGTCTCCTCTCTATGATCTTCATTCTCTACAGTTTCCTTCTGAAGATCTTCACTCTCAGGATTAATGTCATTAACTGTGGAAACAAAGAGAATTTAGCAACTTTTGAGGGATATGACACCAGGTAGGAAAAAAACAAGTTAGATTTCTCATCAAACAATAATCTTGAGTGTCACAAATCTGAGGACTAGCAGATAATCATTATCAACACTCCTTTTCCACTCTTACTGTGAGTGGAATATATGACTGATAAATCTTTCTATGCAATGTGAGCACACAGTCTTTTTCTTTTTTTTTTTTTAACAAAATGAGTGGGACTACCGATGTCATATGTTTGCTTTCTGAATAGGCACTAATTACTCAAAAAGTGCATATTGATCTTATTATATCTGTGTAGAGCAGTGAGCTAAGGACCAAGGGATGAAGGACATAAATACTAAAAAGGGTACCACTCATACTCTTTAGGAGGCTAGTAAGTGAACAGTAAGATGAGTTATTTCTAGGTTTTCACTACATTAAATATTACAGTATTATAGGATTAGATAATACCATATGGTGTCCTATACTATATAGTCCTATATAGTGAAAAACTGGCAACAATTCAAATGACCAAAAATAATGAAGGCATATCATATTCACTCAGTGGGTGATTATTTGGGCATTACAGTGATTACCACAAATAACAAAATTATAAATTATGGTAGAAAACAATGTGGTATTTTTAGGGGAGGAAGGGGAGTAGTAATTGGGCAGTGGGCACAAGACGGCCTTCTGGGGTGCAAGGAATAGTCAATTTGAGTGGTGGTTAGACAAATATGTACATTTTGTGAAAATTGGAGGGGAACACTTATGATTTGTAGACTTTTCTGTATTTATACCTCCAAAAGAAGTCTGTGTGAAATAAAGAGATTATAAAGACTAGGTAACAAAGTGTAAAAAAAAAAAAAAAGTATGCCGTGAAAAGGTGGGGTGACAAGGGACCTCCAAAACTCTGGGCAACTTGCTGAAAATAAAGGGTTAAATCGACCACTTCAGTATGTGGCTGATCACAGCCTGGAATATGCATATTTGCTGGACTTTGCAGTTTCACACCAAAAGGCGTTTTCTTTTTCATTCACTCCCTTAGGTAATGAAATGCTGGGTGAAAGCAAACGGCAATAATTATCACAGCTCTTGATAGAGATTACCACACTTCTTTCAAAAGACGCTTACCAATTTTAATACTACCATCAACATGTGGGTATCAATTTTACCTAATCTTGCCAGCATTAGATTAAACTTAAAAACATTTAATGGGTATAAAATGGTTTTTCATTGTAGTTTTTTTTGTACTTTGTTATTACAAACTAGTAATTTATTGGGCTGAGACTTTTATAAATTTAAATAAATTTTACATCTTGCAAATCAATCTGTGTCAATCACTACTGATGTAAATATTTAACTGAAGTCTTCCTCTGTAACTCCACAAATTAACCATAAAAAAGTATCAAAATCTGATAAATTTTCTATTTTCTAGCCATTCCTTTATAACTTATATTTATACTTAACTCCTTTTTTTTTTTAAGATTTTTTTTTTTTTAAAGATTTATTTATTTGACAGAGAGAGACAGAGAGAGAGGGGGAACACAAGCAGGGGGAGTGGGAGAGGGAGAAGCAGGCTTCCCGCGGAGTGGAGAGCCCGATGTGGGGCTCGATCCCAGGACCCCGGGATCATGACCTGAGCCGAAGGCAGACGCTTAACGACTGAGCCACCCAGGCGCCCCAGATTTTATTTATTTATTTGACAGAGAGAGACAGCGATAGAGGGAACACAAGCAGGGGAATCAGGAGAGAGAGCAGGCTTCCCGCTGAGCAGGGAGCCCAACACAGGGCTGGATCCCAGGACCCTGGGATCACGACCTGAGCCGAAGGCAGACACCTAATGACTGAGTCACCCAGGCGCCCCTGTGGTTTACTATTTTATAGCCATTCTGAATGACCGCTTCCATCATTTTGTGTTAATTTAAGAATGCTATTGTTAAACATTCCCTGTCTACCTACTTTAAAACTATTAAAGATGTTTTTGTTGATCCTTTTAGATTTTCTAAGTACAAACCATATTTTGGTTCCATCCCTTCCCAGTATTTATTCTTTTTAAAGATTTTATTTATTTGAGAGAGACAGAGATATCGACAGAGATAATGAGAGAGAGCGCAAGTGGGCATGACAGGGCGAAGTAGGCTCCCTGCTGAGCAGGGAGCCCAACGTGGGGCTCCATTCCCGGATGCTGGGACCATGACCTGAGCCAAGGGCAGATGCTTAACCCGAATGCACCACTCAGGCACCCCAATATTTAAGCTTCTTAACTTATCTTTTTGCTTTATCCAGTTGATGATTTTAATAGTGATAGCAGGTTTCCCTATTTTGTTTTTTTTTTCTTCAAGATTTTATTAATTTATCTGAGAGAACGCACGTGTGTGAGAGAGCATGAGCGGGGTTGGGGGGGCTGGGAGGGGAAGGGACAGAGGGAGAGGGAGAATCCCAAGCAGGCTCCATGCCTAGTGTGGAGCCCAACGTGGAGCTTGATCTTACAACCCTGAGATCATGACCTGAGCTGAAATCAAGAATTGGATGCTCAATTGAATGAGCTACCCAGATGCCCCAGTGTACTAATTTTTAAGATTAAAAAAATTTTAGTAGCTAATATATGGTTCATATGGTTCAAAAATCTAAATATGAAAAGGTATATGCTAAGAAGTCTTACTCCAGTTCCTGTCTCCATCCATCTACTCATCGCCCAGATAGGTACCAGTTTTTATTAGTTTCTTTTTTTTCTTCCATGGTTTCTCTAGATGATAGATTTTCCTTTCTCCCCTCTTCTTATATAACTTACTTGATTTTGATCATTATATTCCAGTGCATGGCGATTACCATGGTATGCTGTGTGGACACATCATATCCAACTAGTCCCCTTCAGAGACACTTGGATTGTTTTCAACCTTGTGTTTTCACAAATAATACTACAATGAATAACCTCATTTGCATATTATTTTGAATGTATGCTGTTATCTGTAGGATAGATTCTCAGAAATGGGACTGCTGGATCAAAGGTAAATTCATCTTTAATATTAGATTCCCATATATAGGGAGTGTACCAGTCTGTATGTCCACCAGTATTATACCTGTATCCCAACAACTTCACTACCAATGTATTAAGTTTCTGATTTCTAGAAATCTGATAGATGAAATAAGATGGTAACTTGGTATAAGTTTAATCTGCATTTCTAATTATGAGTAGGGCTGGACATCTTTTCATGTATTTATGGGTCATTTGTATTCCTAAGTGAATCTGCTGGGGCTTTTTCTTGGTGTGCAAAGTAGGGTATGATTTGCCAAATGGCTGAGTTGTCCCAGCACCTTTATGAGCCCCTTCCTCTCCACTGCTCTTCTTCTCAATTTTCCTGGTTACTCATATTTATTTTTCCAATTGAATTAGAGATCAGATTGTCTAGTTCCAGGGAGAAAAATCCTACTGGTATTTTTTAAGGGATTACATTCACTTCATAAACCGACTTGGGGAGAACTGACGTTTTAATGTTAAATTTTACTAGTCAACATGGTATTTCTTCCCATTCATTCAAATCTACTTCTGTGTTATACTCTAGGTTCTGAAACAGGGTATATGCTAGGAAAATTATGTAATTTTTTAAAATTTATTTTTCTTTATTTTTTTCTTTATTTTTTTTTTTTAAAGATTTTATTTACTTATTTATTTGACAGAGAGAGACAGTGAGAGAAGGAACACAAGCAGGGGGAGTGGGAGAGGGAGAAGCAGGCTTCCCGCCGAGCAGGGAGCCCGATGCGGGGCTCGATCCCAGGACCCCGGGATCATGACCTGAGCCGAAGGCAGACGCTTAACTGACTGAGCCACCCAGGCGCCCCTAAAATTTATTTTTCTTTAAAGATTTTATTTATTTATTTGAGAGAGAGAGAGGGAGGGAGGGAGAGACAGCAAGCAAGCACAAGCAGGGGGAGAGGGAGAGGCAGGCTCCCTGCTGAGCAGGGAACCCAACACGGAGCTCAATCCCAGGACCCTGGGATCATGACCTGAGCTAAAGGCAGACTCTTAACTGACTGAGCCACCCAGGCACCCCTAGAAAAATTGTGTAATTTTAATTTGTATTTCCCGTGACCCAAGGTTACTTAATAGTTTAAACATTTCTTGGTGAAGGGAACTTTTTTTTTCCAATTTCATTATTACTTTCTCGTTGTACTGCACTGTGATAGATCCTATTGTGTTATTTCTACTTTTTAGAATCTACTGAGTCTGTCTTTGTTGTATAGTATGTAGTCAATCTGCATCAATCTTGAAAAGGCTTATATTCTCTTAGCACAGTAGAGGGCAGATATAACCACAGAAACTTATCTCTTTGAAAATTTAAGTGTTCTATTCTACATTTTCAGTTGTTTTATGTGATTCACTTGAACTGAGACACACAGTTTATCCTCCTCTGCCAAGGATTCTCCTGTGATTTCTGTTCCCACAAGTTCATTCCCTTACACTTTTCCCTTTCCAAACTACTTAATGTTACTATTTCAAATGTCAGCTATATACTGATGGCTCCCAAATCTCTACATCTTTACATGTGACCTCCAATTCCTAATATTCAAGTGCCCAGAAAATAATCTCACTTTATTTCCTATCATGCATTCAATCTCATCTGAAATCAAATCTATCTTCTTCCAAACTCTGCTCCTGGGTCCAAGTCCTATCTTGACCTTGTCATAGCCTTTATAGCTACAATGGTTTCATAATGCTTATCTTTTTATGTGAATGACTTATCTTTTAAAAACAAATTGGAAGCTTTAGAGGGCAGGAATGGGGCACTATGTATCATTTTAACCCACTGATAATCAACTCCAGAATCCAACTCTACCTAAGGACACAGCAAGTAGCATTTATTAAATGTTGGTTTAAATCATCAGCTTTTGGGTATGGGTGAGGATTGGGCCTGAGAGCTTCAAGGTCCATGACCAAAGTGTTCCTGGAATTGGCAACATACCCACCAACCAGTCACCTAAAATATATGCTAATTTTACCCAAGACTGAGAAAAACTCAGTGTAATAAATCTGATCTGTTTATGCTTATCTCTAAAATAAGAAAATATTAGGGTTGCCTGGCTAGCTCAGTTGGTAGAGCATGCTTGTTGTCAGGTTGTAAGCTGGAGCCCCATGTTGGGTGTAGAATTTACAATAAATAAAAAAATAATAAATAAATGTGTGTACACACACACATATATATACATATATATAATATATAAAATCTTAAACAAATATTACATAAAATAACTTGTGGGAAATTAAGCAGGCTCTCTATGTACCACACTACCCTGACCACACAATGTAAGACAACTACGGAGTTCAACACTCATGGATTTGATTTTTGTTACCCCAGCAACTCACAAAACCCACTTTCTGTTCCACTTCAGCCTCAGAAGCAAACAGCCCTGAAGGCAAAGTAAAAAGTATTAGGCACTCAGCAAAATGATTTTTGAGGGTTCCTGACTCTAGGTTAGCAGTGCATTCGTAGAAAAAGGCTGAATCATCTCTTAGCTTACAGAGAAGCTGCTGCCAGATGAGTTCATATGTAGTTTCATATAAGAATACTTTTTAACCATTACTGGGAAATAAGCACAAATGAAGAAGGCCCCATTCACCAACCATATAGGCAATTCACTGAAAAAGTTATGAGAAATGCAGCAAGAAGGCAGTATAATTCTGGGCTAAGACTGAAAGCTCTGATGTTAGACTCTCTGAGTCCAAATCCCTGCTCTGCTACCTACTGCTGTGTAACATTTAGCAATTTTTCTGTTTTTGTGTGTGGTTTGTTTTTTTTTTTGGTGGGAAAGAAAGCAAAATTTATTGAGCAATAGTACGAGGCTCCTGAAGAGGGAGGGGACCTGAGAGGGTTGCCCAAACTTCAGCAATTTCTTAACATTTTTCTGCTTCAGTTCTGTCATCTGTAAAATAGTAATAATTCCTATATTCTACAGTACTTTTGTGAGAAATGTATGTGATAATAAATGCATGCGAAGCACTCAGACTAGTGCCTCGTACATAATGGCACATGGGTGCTTGATAAGTGCTAGATATTATTCCCATCAACATGGGATATATTTTCATTCACACTAGTAGACTTCACAGCTACTAGACATCAAGGGAAAAAAAGACTTAGAAGAGTCCGGGGTCCAATGAAAACACTAATTTAAAATACACCTGTTGGGGCGCCTGGGTGGCTCAGTTGGTTAAGCGACTGCCTTCAGCTCGGGTCATGATCCTGGAGTCCCTGGATCGAGTCCCGCATCGGGCTCCCTGCTCGGCGGGGAGCCTGCTTCTCCCTCTGACCCTCCCCCCTCTCATGTGCTCTCTCTCTCATTCTCTCTGTCTCAAATAAATAAATAAAATCTTTAAAAAAAATAAATAAATAAAATAAAATACACCTGTTGGGGGACTAGCACTAAATCCAGAAAATGGACTCAGAAACAATCTGCCTGCATTTTCTACCTGTTTGAATATCTGACGTCAGTACATCAGCTGCAGGTCTTGCTTACCAAGACAAGTCTCCTCAGCCCTTGCTGCCCTAAAGATATAGGAAAAATGGCCGCCACAGCTGGTGTAGGCTCTGCCACATGGGATAGAACAAAAATTAAACGTGTGTGACCATATACTTAGCTAGTGTTAATCAGGTCTTTAAAAAGTCCGACAGAAGGGGCACCTGGGTGGCTCAGTTGGTTAGGCAACTGCCTTCGGCTCAGGTCATGATCCCAGAGTCCTGGGATCGAGTCCCGCATCAGGATCCCTGCTCAGCGGGGAGTCTGCTCCTCCCTCTGACCCTACCCCCTCTTGTGCTCTCTCTTTCACTCTCTCAAATAAATAAAATAAAATCTTTAAAAAATAAAAAAAATTAAAAGTCTGACATAAGAATGTGCTTTTTCCACAGCATTCAATATGAACACACAAGATTTCTTACCCAGTAACATCATCTCCCCAACATTGTCTTCCTTCTCTGAGGTGGGCTGTTGAGTAGCATCCAGGCTCACACATTCTTCTTGGGAATGAAATATATTCAAATCCTCAAGGACCACCAGTTCCTGAAAGAGCAATAGGCCCCCTTCCTCTTAATAACAGAGGTTCTTTGGTTCTTTGACAGCTCTGCTGGCAAAGAAGACTGAAACCCAACGATCAGGGAAGGGAAGGTGAAAGGGGACTATAAGTTCCACGCAGATGCAGCACGGACCAGAGAGCCAGACTCAGAGAGGAGCCAAAGGACAAGCAGAAGAGAAATATCCAAGGAGGCAGTGAAAAACAAGCCCACTCCCCTTACTGACTCCCAAGAGTGTGTTTTTATACATGGGTTGGCTGAGCAGGGAGGGCTGAAAGAGCAGAGAAGGTGATGTACTCAAAACAGTGAATGGGAAAACCAAACCCACCTCAGGCTCAGTTTTCAAATACAGCGACACTGTGTCCTGTTTCTGCTGGATTCCTTCTCTGGGCAGAAGCTTCACCATGGGATGAGGTTGCACTGGGTAAAGAGGAAGCTGTAGTTAATGGAAAAATCAGTGACTCTAATCTGGGAACCCTAACCACACCTTAAGGCCTCCCTGTCCTCACTCCTTCCGAAGGCAACTTATGGCTTTTTCTGCTTCTGTGAGCCCAGGAAGAGTTCAAGCCATAAACCACAGGATCTTGAACCTATATAGGGTCTCCTCATTATGAAAAGAATGATTCTCTTAAGAACTTTTAAAATTCCCATTACTACTAAAGGGAAGGCTGGAGGAGGATAATGTCTGAAAATGCCCACAACAAGCACAAAATTTCCAAAATTCCACATAAACTGCAGTCAATTCAACAATTCATCCACATTTCTTTATCCAAAAATGATATACACCCTCCCAACGTTTGGGTAAAACTGACACTGTTTATTCTATGGGTTTACACACACCCAGCAATCCAAACTCCAGCTTGAGAAAAAAACACTCCCTCTCCCCAACAGGTTGACACTAGAATCAACTTTTTTCAATACCCACTATCCTAACTTGAATTCATTACTAACATAAAAACCTATTTCAGCCCCTAGTACCATTCCCTTCTCTTCTAGTGAAACAGCATGTGCTTCTTACGTCTGTTCTGAAAGTTTGAGCTCACATCCTTCATAATAACCAAAGTCTCCTTGACTTTCTGATTGGGCTGGACCAGGCTTGGCTTGGGCAAGAAGGTGAGGAAGTGCTCCAGAACCAGCTGGTGGATGGTCTTGGGCCCACTAGTAGCATCTCGAAGTAGGTCTTGGCCCAGCTTGGAGTCCGGAGGAACTCTCAGTATAAAGGACCGCTTTGGCTTTAGGGGCATTGGAACCACTTTTGCAGCCATCACGCCTTGCAATCACACACCACACTCGTTTTGCAGAGCTTCAGGAGTCACCTCTTACTGAAGGAAATCTGTCAGAGAGCCGAGCTGCAGATGAGAGAAACCATGGTTTACCCACAAAACCAGGTCCAATATACGGCCAGGATAGTGAGGCCACATGAAATGTAAAGCGGAAGGAAAGACAAGTTGTGTGAGGAACTCCTAACTGAAACGGAAGGTCGCTGAACTAGACACTCATAGCAAGGCCTGAGAGGAAGCTCTGAGAACGAAAGCCGGAGAATATCCAAACCCCAGGAGTCATTCTCCTGAGAAACATGAAGTGCAAGCTCCACTGGGAAGAGCAATGGGCTAGAAGATAGGAAACCTGGTGTCCAGTACCAAGGGCATCTGCTTAGAAGTTGGCCTAGCCATTAAATGAAGCCGTACTGCGCACCTTGGACCGCGGGGCCCTCGGATGCCCTTCCGGGGGCAGTTGATGGCTCAAGGAGCAAACGCAAGGCAGCACGATTAGTCCATACGCGGCCTGCTGACTCCTTTCCGCCATGAAAGCCCTGTTGAGAGCGGCGAGGGACCAACAGTGGGGCCCAGCTGGCCAGGCCCATTCCGGAGCCTCTCCCACCGGCCAAGGAGTACCTTTAACACAAAGCCCAGGCGGCGGCATTGCCCGGGGTACGTTCCCGGCTCCCTAGCCGGGCAGGCTCCCCCAGCAACGGACCAAGCTCTGCTCCCTAGAGGCCACCTCAGCCTGGTTCCCGCCCTCGCGGAGCCTCTCACCTCTCAGGGGCTCTGCCGCCCCTGGGCGCTCGCAGGGGACGGCCCAGAGACCCCGGCGCAGAGAGACCGGGAAACTAGGCGCGAGAGGCCGAGCCCTCCCCTCGCCCTTCCGAGTGTCCTCACAGGCCGCCGGTGACTATTGGCGTGAGGAACCGTCAGTTGGGGAGGACGGCCGGAACACGGTGCCTTCTGGGAGGCCGGGCGCCTCCGCAGCCGATACGTCACAACCGGTGCCTCGTTTCCGGTTCGGAAGCCTGGTCTCCCAGCTCGGAGCCGTCAGGCTGGGCTTGAGAAAGCGATGCTCGAGGACGACAGGCAGAGCTCTCAGCGCCAGAGGGAGAACGGGCTGGAGGCAACCGCTGTTTCTGTGGCTCTATCTGGGAGACGGAAAGCAGAAATTTAGCTTCAGTCCTCCATGACGAGCTGGCTCGTCTCCAGGTACTGGCGGTGTAGCTCCATGGACTGCTGGGAAATGTAGTTCGGCTCCAAACAGCTAATGGGAGGCCGCCGGGCGCGGCGGCTGGGGCGGGACAGCCCCACCCTTACCCCACCCCACTTTCCCCGGGCTCGACCGGAAGTAGGCTGCCTCTCGGACCGGAAGATCTGCGAGAGGCTGCGGCTGTTTCCGCCGCAGCGTCCAGGGTGTATCGAAGGACCGCTGAAGCGGTGAGTGGGTGGCGGTTCAAGGTCTATGCCTGGTTCTGGGTCCTGTCACAGCTGTCCCTTCCGGTAAGGGCAGCCCATAGGTCAGAACCGGGCGACCCTTCCCTTCCCCGCTTGCAGGTTTCTACCTTGCGGTCTGAATGGGCCGTCTTGTTTTCTGAGATATCCTAGTGATCCTTCTCCAGTCGCCTTCGTTTCCGTCCTCAGCCTCTCAGGGAGGCCTAACCGCCCTTTCTCCCTGCGTTGTTCCCATACTCGGTTCATTCCCCAGTGAGGCACTGATCAGCGTTGTGACAACCCCGGGGCAGGGATTGCTTTATTGCTCTATGTAACGCCAGCCTCCACCTGGGTGACCAAAGTAAAAATATAAATGGATTTTTTTTTTTTTTTCTTAACGCTAACTATAGGTGACTCATTTAGCCATGGTTTAAAATATGTTACAGCCTAGTGTTAGAACTGTGTGGTACCAAAAGTTTTTCTAAAATTAAGGATACTTGCTTTTCCAGACATCAAAAACCAAAAACAAAGCAAACAATAACAAACTCCTTCAGGGGCGCCTGGGTGGCTCAGTCGTTAAGCGTCTGCCTTCGGCTCAGGTCATGATCCCAGGGTCCTTGGATCGAGCCCCGCATGGTGCTCTCTGCTGCGCGGGAAGCCTGCTTCTCCCTCTCCCACTTACCCCGCTTGTGTTCCCTCTCTCGCTATATTTCTTTCTGTCAAATAAATAAATAAAATCTTAAAAAAAAAACCAACTCCTTCAATCAAAGCAGTATGGTTTGAACTGGAAGTAAATAAATAGAACAGTAGAAAAGAATAGTAAGTACCAAAGTTGATCTGACTGTACATGGACCTATATGAAAGGGTAGCATTTCAACTTAGTGTAAAATAGATGGTGCTAGCAAAAAATTGTCTATTCTTCTGGAAAGGCAGAATGTGTCCTTATACTATATACAAAAAAATGGAATTTGATAACCAATAAGAGAAGACAAAATAATATTAATTTAATGTTGGGGCACCTGAGTGACTCAGTCGGTTAAGCATCTGCCTTCAGCTCAGGTCATGATCTCAGGGTCTTGGGATCAAGTCCCCACATTAGGCTCCCCAGTCCTTGGGGAGTCTGCTTCTCCCTCTGCCCCACCCCCACCACCCGCCCCTTCTCATGCTCTCTCTCTCTCTCAAAAATCTTTAAAAAAAAAAAACCCTGATGAGTGGCTAAACAAGATGTAGTATATCCATATAATGGATTATTATTCAGCAGTAAAAAAAGGAATGAGTATTAATACATGCTGCAACGTGGATGGACCTCAAAAACATTATGCCAAGTGAAAGAAGTCTGTCACAGAAGACCACATAGTGTGTGATTCTACTTGCATGAAATGTTCAGAATAGGCAAATCCATAGAGACAAAAAGTAGGGTAGTAGTTGTCGGGCTGGGGGAAGGGGAGAGTGGCAAGTGACTGCCAATGGATGCAGGGCTTGTTTTGAAAATGTTCTGGATTTAGTGGTGATGTTTGTATACATTGTGAATATACTAAAACCCATTTAACTATACACTTTAAAAGGGTGAATTTTATGGTTTGTGAATTATATCTCAATTAAAAAAAGAAACACCAGACAGGGAAATTTTCATTGTACAAATACAAATGTTTAGTATCTAAAATATTTCTGAGGGATGCCTGAGTGGCTTGGTGGGTTAAGCATCTGCCTTTGGCTCAGGTCATTATCTCAGGGTCCTGGGATCGAGTCCTGCATTGGGGTCTGTGCTCAGCAGGGCTCCTGCTTCTCCCTCTGCCTGCTGTTCCCCTGCTTGTACTCTCTCTCTGACAAATAAATAGAACTTTAAAAATAATAAAATACTTTTGAAGAAGTACTACAGACAACTAAGTTCAATATTTAGATTCCGCATGGCAAGTAGTCAAAGAAGCTGTGCTGTTTCTGTGGAATGAAGCAAAAGATAGAAGTCCACATGGAAAATTAAATTCACAGCCTCACTAATTTTAAAACATAGGTAAAACCCCATTATATCTCTATTGAATGAACAAAAAATTTTACTTTTTTATTTTATTTTATTATTATTTTTTAAAAGATTTTATTTATTTATTTGACAGAGAGAGACACAGCGAGAGAGGGAACACAAGCAGGGGGAGAGGGAGAAGCAGGCTTCCCGCGGAGCAGGGAGCCTGATGTGGGGCTCGATCCCAGAACCCTGGGATCACGACCTGAGCCGAAGGCAGATGCTTAACGACTGAGCCACCCAGGCACCCCCCAAAATTTTATTTTATTTTAAGATTTTATTTATTTATTTGAGAGAGCAGAGCACAAGAGGGGGGAGGGTCAGAGGGTGAAGCAGACTCCCTGCTGAGCAGGGAGCTCAATGTGGGGCTTGATCCCAGGACCCCAGGATCATGACCTGAGCCGAAGGCAGATGCTTAACTGACTGAGCCACCCAGGCGCCCCAAATGAGCAAAATATTTTAAATGACAAACATTGCTTTGGGCATAAAACATTATTTAATCTTTCTGAGGGATTGTATAGCCAACTGTAGCAAGTGTTATGAAATAGTTCACATTCTGGAGCCATTTTAGGAATAACAGGAGAAAAGAATATGTGTATGGGGAGGTGGTGGAAAACATACAGGAAGCTGCTCTTGGAAAGGTTATAGCAAGGGAGAATTGGGAACAGCTAAGCAAATAAAGCACATGAACTCTGTCAGAGTATGGATTATGTTCATAGAACAAAGCTCCATGAAGAAACCAGGGCCACAATCATGGAGAAGCTGAGTCCAGTCTAGACTCTAGTGTGAAGATGGAAAGATGAGTTGGGGTAGGAGGGGTTTGGAGCCTAATCTTCATCTGATTCCTTTTTTCCCCTTACATCCTTTCTCTTTACATCTCTTTAAATGGGGGATGATAGAGGGGATATCTGTGAACTAGAACAGATTTTCAGATACAGATCAGGACAGAATTTTAAAAAATCTGATACTTGGAATATTTGTCAAATGTTTTCCCACTATAGCAGCTCCATCTTTTTCATGGTGTTCAGTAGGGAAATGGGATCTTACAATGATTGACTAAGTGACAACGAATTGAGTGCAAACTGAGTGCAATTATGACCAACTTTTCTAATTGATTTATTTATGATGCCTAGCCAATACTCTTAAGATCCGTAGTTCATTAATCCAGGTACAAAAATATAACAATCCAGTCTGGTTGTTTTATTTCTCAGCTTTGCAAGTCCTTAAGAAAGAGGAGGATGGAATGAAGCGACACATCCTTGCCGTAGAGTTCTGAGGGAAAATGAGGGTGGGATCTCTGCCTTAGGGGCATCTTAGGGTGCTAATTCATATAAGGATTTATTAAGCATCAGCCATGTACTTCTTCCTCTGAGTTGTCATCAGTACATGTGCTCTCTTCACCCTTGGTTTACCAATATTTAGGTACCCAGCTTATTTCTGCTACCATTCCATAGGCTCTTTGTTATATTACCCACAGCAGCTGGAACCCAGTAGGTGTTCAATAATGACAGTTGAGTATACAGATTCAAGATACAAGGCTGGGAGCCAGAAGAGAGATGCAAAGTGTTGGGCATTCAGTGAGGCCCCTGGTCACCCACTGGACAGATGGTTAGAGGATCCGTGTTCTTCCCTCCGTCATGTGTTCCGGGGCTGAACATAGGCTGAAGGGGCCCAGAAGAAGAGAAACTGGTGAATGTGTAGATGAGGGATTTGTATGTTACATTGTAAAAGGAAATTTCTCCAGCCTTGTAGTCCAGGAAGATGCCCACACGTCTGGGGGGTTCCCTTATCTGCAAGCGTGTTGGGGGAATGGTGGACACCTGGTACTCATTCCGCTTCATCATCATCACCACCCAATAGCCATTGTCGGGTGACAGAGTCATGCTCCCTTTCCTGCTCGCGGATGCCTTGCAGATGCCCAGGATCCACCCTGTCTTGTTTCCCACCTCCACTTCCCAGTAATGGCGGCCAGAGAGGAAGCTTGGAAAGCCTAGGGCGATGATGCAACTATCAAATCTTTCTGGATTATCAGGTAGACGATTACACTTGTTTCCAAGTCTCACGCTCTTCAGGTTATTAGAGAAGATGAGGTTGGGGTGGGCAGTTTCTGCATCCAGAATCACATTAACTGCAGAGAGAATTAGAATACCTAGCTGGGGGCTCCATGGGCAGTGTACCCACAGGGTTCTCCCCACCTCCAGGAAACATGGATAGGGACATTCTTCTGGAATGCACTAGAGGTCAGCACAGGGACCCAGCAGGTGAAGTCCACTTGCCTTAGTCTGGGCACTTACCGGCATGTGCCTGAGCGCAAATCAGTTCTGGAACTACAGAGAAAAAGCAGATGTGGGGAAAAACCTGAGTATTCCAATTCAGAGAGGCTAAATGTACCCTGGTCCCCACAACAAGGAAAGACAAGGACCCCTACCCGAGCTCAGGACCTTGCTTCCTTTGCTTGGATTAACCCCATTCCTCATAGACCCTGGAGACTGCCTTGGTGACTCTTTGGTCTGATGAGTTGACCCAGCCAACAAGTCCAGCACAGAGCCTGTGAAGGCTTTCTTCTGCCTTTGTTATAGGTGTTTTTCTCTCTTCTAAATAATGCCCAGAAATCAACAGCATAGGGAATATCACAGTAACCCCTGGCAAGCATTCTGCCATCACCATACTCACAATTAAAGGTGTCCATTTCTGAACGCAGGGTTTCTAAAAGAAGAAGGGGAGCTTGAGTTAGGTTCCCCATCTAGGGACAGATCAGGAAGAGGCTGAAGGCAGCATCAGAAAGGCAGGGGAGTTGGAGAAGGGATGCCAGAAGGGTTTGGGCTACATGGACATCAAGGAGGAAGTGAGCAGGTGACTCCCCTTTTCCCCCAAGCCCACCTCACCTACCTGAGAAGGACTTAATGCTCTTCTCCACAAATTCTGATTTCTGGTAGATCAAGTGGATCTTTTTTTCCACCTCTGGAGGAGTGTTCCATGGCTTAGGAACAGTCGCCATCTTGACCCTAGAGACACAAGACTGCTGGCCAGAGAGGGCTGGTGCATGGGGGTAGCCCAAGTTCCCATGAGGTGGAAATGAGGTGCAGGCTCCACAGGGGACACCCAGCCCACTTGGGCTTGGCAAAGAAAGTCCTCTCTGGACTCCGAGTTTTAAACACTGGTTCTCAACTTTGGCCACAGATTGGCATCACCTAGGGAGTTATAAAAACCACTGATATCAAAACCACAGTGAGTTTTAATAGTGGCCTTAAAATGGTGCTAATATTGAAATGCTCAGCCTAGAATTATCTATGTCAAATTAATTATACCTCTTTAGTCCTTTTCTGTTGAAATAAAAATGGTAATAAGAAAAAAACCACAGTGAAATATGACTCATAGGATGGTTATTATTTTGAAAAAATCAAAATGACAGGTATTGGCAAGGATGTGGAAAAATTGGGACCCTTGTGCATTGGTGGTAGGAACGTAAAATGGTACAGACACTGTGGGAAATAGTATAGTGGTTCCTCAAAAAACTAAACATAGAATTACCATATGACACATCAATTCCACTTCTAGGTATATGCCCAAAATAATTGAAAGCAGGAGGGCGCCTGAGTGGCTCAGTCGTTAAACGTCTGCCTTCGGCTCAGGTCATGATCCCAGGGTCCTGGGATCGAGTCCCACATCAGGCTCCCTTCTCGGCGGGAAGCCTGTTCTCCCTCTCCCACTCCCGCTGCTTGTGTTCCTGCTCTCGCTCTCTGTCTCTGTCAAATAAATAAAATCTTTAAAAAAAATAAGTGAAAGCAGAGACTCAAACAGATATATGTACAGCAATATTCATAGCAGCATTATTCACAATAGCCAAAAGGTGGAAACAACACAAGTGTCCATTGATGGATGAAAGGAAAAACAAATTGTGGTATATACATACAGTGGAATATTACTCAGCCTTACAAAGGGATGAAACATTCTATAGTGTGGATGAACCTTGAAGACATTATGCTAAGTGAAATAAGCCAGACACAAAAGCACAAATACTGTATGATTCCACTTATATGAAGCAGTTAGAGTAGTCAAATTCATAAAGACAGAACATAGAATGGTGGTTGCCATTCCTTGCTTCCTGGGTGAGGGGGCAATAGGGAGTTATGTTTTAGTAGTATGGAGTTTCCATTTGGGAGGATAAAAAAGTGCTGCAGATAATAGTGGTGTTGGTTGCACAATAATACGAATGTACTTAATGCCACGGAACTGCACATTTAAAAATGGTTAGAGTGGTAAATTTCATTTTATATGTATTTTACCACCAAAAAAAGAGGGAAAAAAAGTTTATGCTAGGGTCACACTCTTGAAGATTTGGATTTAATTTGTGTGCCAGGGCCTGGATGTCAGGATTTTGTAAAGCTCGTGGGGTTATTGTAATGGCCAGCCTCCTCCCTTCCCTCCCCTTCCTTCCCCTGTCTGGGCTTAGCATCTCCACTCCTAGAAAGTGCTTCTCTCCCTGAGACCATAAGCACTTGTGGCCTCAGGGAGGGAGGCACTTCTGCAGGAACAGTTTTTATGAGACAAATTGCAATCTTTAGGGAGGTTTCTTAGGAACCATCATTAGCACGATAAGCTGTGTTCGTTCTTTCCAGTCTTCAGCCCATGCTGTCTCTCCTGATCACACTCCCATTTTCCCTACACAAATCCAGAAAGGCCTTAGGAAGCTGCAGGAGATAGGAGGAAACCAGGAGGTGTCACAGACCCAGGGTTGGGAGCATCTCCCTCCTAGGGATGCCTCCCCCACTGCTTCCTGCAGGATACCCAAGGGAACACGAGGGGACCTCTCGGTACCTGTACAGGGTGACTCCGATGTCCTAGGAGAGAAAAGAGGGAAGCTCTCCATTACCAGTCTCCTAGGGGCTGCACTGACTCCTGGTCTATCCTCCTGGGCTCACAGCCCTGGGGTGTCAGCAAAACTGGGGCATCTCTCCCCATTCTAATTTTCATCACCCAAAGTGGCAGCCTGTTGGGGCTTGCAACAGAACTGCACCCAAACCCTGCTTTTCTCTTCTGGGAGATGCCAGGGGATCCCTTGAAAGCTGGGCCACCCTGGGCTCCTGACAGCTCATCAAAAGGGTCTGGGCACAAGACCTTTGTCTTGTACTGACTTGGGCAGAGTTAATGGCAGTGCTGGGGAGCCCATGTCATCCTACTGGGCACAGCGGGCAGGGGAAGCCAGACCCAGCCACACTCACCTGCATGAGCTCCCATTCCGGCTGGTACTGCTTGGCCTCCAGCTCCCCAATCAGCTCGTCAAGAAGGGCAATGTCTCTGGATACTTGGGTGCTATATTTCTCCCTGACCTGGCCAATGGTCTGGTTCAGATCCTCTATTGAGGCCACAAAGAGCTTCTCTTGCTGCTCCAGAAGATGGTACAGCTGCTCCAACTGGTGCCGATGTCTCTGCTTCTGGGTTTCAGTTTGTTTCTGGGGGAACAGAAAGGTGTAGGGTCTATCCAGTGTGCTGGGTGTGTGTGCCCAGGGAATCCCAAGAAGCCCACCTCCTGGAGGTGGCTAAGAGGCTGGATCCCTCAGCTTCTTGGAGGACTAGATTTCAGAGAAGGAAACAAAATGGGCCAGAACCTTCCAGAACAGACTGAAGGTGGCAGGGATTAGCTCTTGTAAAATGCCCTAAAACCCAGTATTCTGGGTTGATTTGTATCTCCTCCAAAATTTATGTTAAAGTCCTAACCTCTAGTACCTAAAGAATATGATCTTACTTGGCAATAGCATCATTGCAGATGTAGTTAGTTAAGATGAGACCATACTGGAGTGGGCCACTGGAGTGGGGAAGTTGAGACACAGACACAGGGAGAACACCATGTGCAGAAAACACAGGGAAGAGATGACATCTACCAGCTGAGGGGAGAGGCCTGGAAGATCTCCTTCACGGCCCTCAGAAGGAACCAGTCCTGCTGACACCTTGACTATGGAATTCTGGCCTACAGAACTGTGAAAGAATTTCTTTTTTGCGGTTTAAGCCATTCAGTCTGTGGTGCTCTGTAATGGCAGCCACAGGACACTAAGATATCTGGTGTCATCTTTTTCCTTCCTTGAAAGCCAGTGTGAGGATGACATATGCCTGGGGTTGTAAATGGACAAGGTTATGACTACCAAAGTGTCCAGGAAGGAGGCTTCTCTCTACGTTCCACCAAAGTGCTGGCATGCAGAAGGTCCTCAATGTGGCTCTGAATGAAGGCAGTCAGTCCATTTATGTGACTGTAAGTGAACTTGACTTCTACTACCATTGCACATAGGTCAGCCATCTGGCCCATGTTCTATCCAGAGTTTCTGTGGAAACATGAAGTGGCTGTAGGGAACCTTCTCCTTCCTCCATGGAGGGAGAAGCCCCTTCGAATCTTCTAAGACTGGACTTAGGAAGTCTCATCATTTTGAGCTCTTTAGTGATTTTGAACCAGAAATATTTCCTCACCTTTTGTTGTTGAGGGTGCTAACATTGGCTTTTTTTTCCTTAAAGAGGACAGGTCAGTTGTCATGTTCAATGGCCTATGTTCTAAAATTGTCTGATAATTTTGATCATGATTAAATTCAGGTTAAGCATCTTAGACAAGAATACCATATTCGTAATGCACTGGGCTCCCTAGCACAGCCCATGGGGAGGCAAAGAGTGTCCAGTTTGTCCATCACCATTATTGTGATACGGAGATCAGTCACTTGGTTGAGGAGGGGTCTGCCACATCTCTCCAGTGTCAATATATATTATTTCCTTTATAATTTCTAAGTAATTGGAGGAGTGGTACTTAGAGGATATCAATATCCTGTTCTCTTATGATCTTCTGTGAAAAATTTTAGCATTTGTTGATGATCTCTGTTGGTGTTGATTGTTATACTGGTGTTTGTATAGTGGGAAATTTCCTTTTTGAGATTATTTATTTATTTATTTAAGTAATCTCTGCAACCATCTTGGGGCTTAAACTCACAACCCTGAAATCAAGAGTCGTATACTCTCTGACTGAGCCAGCCAGGCACCCCATAACCATTCTTCCATACTTGTTTTAGTTGACATTGTGCTGTAAAAAAGAGTTTCCCCTCCCCCTTCCATATGATTAAAAAATTATATATATATTTTGACTATTGAAAGGAGGATGAGCAGAAGTCTTGAAAACAACCACCTTTCCACGGGGACTCATGTCACTGAGTGTCTTAAGGGAAGACCAGACCTTCTTGTCTCCCTAAGTTTCACTGTGGCCCAGGCTTCTGCCTCACTGTCATGGTGGGGGCATCCCTGACCTCTGCTTCACCCACAAGTTCCGAGCCACCTGGCATTATAGGAAAGGTGTTTTCTTTTTTAGAAAGAGAGAGAGAAAGCTGGTGAGTGCAGGGGAGGGGGAAGTGATGATGGGAAGGGCAGAGGGAGAGGGAGAGAAAGAATCTTAAGCAGACTCCACACCCAGTGTGGAGCCCGACGTGGGGCTCAGATCTCATGACCCTGAGATCATGACCTGAGCTGAAATCAAGTCAGACTCTTAACTGACTGAGCCATCTTGGCGCCCTAGAAAGGGGTTTTCTTTTACTAGACTTCATGAGTTTCCCAAAAGTTAGACACCTGGACCAATGCCATGCCTGCTCCCATTCCTGCCCTTTGTTATCTTTGCCTGTTTCCCATTGTGGTGTGGGAGATGGGATCCAGCCAACAGAAATGGGTCAGACAAATTAAGGCTCTTTGGGGTAGCTGAATTTGCTTGCACGGAAAATGGAAGCAACTTATGTGTCCAGGTTCAACAGAGGAAGGGCAACAAATGTATTTATTGAAATCTGTGGCATCACAAAATGACAGTTTTAAAGAAAATGTCTAACCATTTGAATTTTAAAATTCCATATTAAAAAATAATGGACAACAATTTTAAAAAACCATACAAAGGAGTATTTAAAATGGAAAGTCTCTCCTCCCATTTCCTCAATCCCATCCCTCAGCGACAGCCACTGGTGTTAATTTCTCTAAACCATTTTGTAGTGAATATGAGAAAGCACAGGCTCCTCAGAGATTTCCCTCCCTCCTGAGGGTGGGTCTCCCTCTCCAGGGACAAGCTCATCCTTGGACTCCTGTTACCTCCCTGCCCCCTCAAGAGCAGGTGATTCTAAATAGGTGATCAGTTCTGCTTCTCTGTGAACCAAAACATAATTTGGGGACCCCCTGCTCACTTTTGGTCCCCTCCCTCCTTTTGCAGGGGTGAACTCAGGCAAGGATTGGCCACAGAACACCCCTGACCTTACCAGGAATTTTGCAGTCTTCTTATCCCCCTGAGATCTCTGCTCCTCCCCAGATTTTCTCAACTCCTTCAGATGCTCCAGCTGCTTTTGAATTTGCTCCTGGAAAAGGGGCACTTGTTGAAGCCTAAACTTGGCCTCTGCCATCTTTAGTTGGTGCCAACTCTAGAGGGAAAAAATCTGCTTTAGGGAGTAAAGCTGAGGGTCCTGCAGCCAAGAGCACAGGGATGGTGCCCAGGAAAGGAAGAATGAATCCATCACACCAAGGGAAGCAGATCCAAGAGGTGGTGAGAGAGAGATTCTTAATGACATGTGGGCACCTGGATTCAGCAATACCTGAAGCTAGTGCCCTTGGACCTCAGCTACATGAACCAGTAAATTCCCTCTTTGCTGGTCTGGTTTATATTGTGTTTTTGCCACTTTACAGACCAGGGATGCTGACTAATGCACCAACATCCCAGGGTTGGGAAATAAAGTAGCCCTGACTACTTTTTTTTTTTTTTTTAAGATTTTTATTTATTTATTTGACAGAGAGAGACACAGCGAGAGAGGGAACACAAGCAGGGGGAGTGGGAGAGGGAGAAGCAGGTTTCCCGCCGAGCAGGGAGCCCGATACAGGGCTCGATCCCAGGACCCTGGGATCATGACCTGAGCCGAAGGCAGATGCTTAATGACTGAGCCACCCAGGCGCCCCCAGCCCTGACTACTTTTTTTTTTTTTAAGATTTTTTTTTTTTTTTTTTGAGACAGAGAGAATGAGAGAGAGAGAGCACATGAGAGGGGGGAGGGTCAGAGGCAGAAGCAGGCTCCCTGCCAAGCAGGGAGCCGGATGCGGGACTGGATCCAGGGACTCGATCCAGGGACTCCAGGATCATGACCTGAGCCGAAGGCAGTCGCTTAACCAACTGAGCCACCCAGGCGCCCGCCCTCACTACTTTTAAAAGCCCCTCCCCACCCACCCCCAAGAAGCCCTACCTTGTATTCCAGGGCAGCCTCTTCGAT
This sequence comes from Mirounga leonina, assembly GCF_011800145.1. Taxonomy (NCBI): domain Eukaryota; kingdom Metazoa; phylum Chordata; class Mammalia; order Carnivora; family Phocidae; genus Mirounga; species Mirounga leonina. The sequence continues at coordinate 23,778,405 of NW_023270453.1, forward strand.
GGGGCGCACCCAGTGGCCTTGATGTTCCTGACTCAACCTGCAGATGAGGCAGATAGGCTCCTTGTGGTCCTCACAGAAGAGCAGCTGGACCTGCTTCATGTGTCGCTCACACTGTGGCAAGGACTTGGGACTCAAGTTGGCTATCTGCAGTCCTTCTTGCTGCTTGTAGTCTTCAGAGTTATTTACTGTGAGTGAGGCCAGGCTTAGGAAGCTGCTGGGTGAGCATTTGCCTGAGGTCTTAGGATACCTAGAAGCAACGGAGTATCTGCAGGAATCATCTCCTTCCTGGGCACGACAAAGGGGATACACAGCCTCATCCTGTGGCTTCCCTGGGGCCATGGCAGAGGAAAAATTTCCTGAGTGACAAACCCAAAATGTTATGAAGAGGTGCTACAAAGAAGAGAGAGATAGAGAGCCCATGCCTGGGACACATAAGTTCCTGGTTAGACTGGCCACTTCTAACTTGTCCTCCCCTGACTTTGTTCCAGCAAGGCAGCAAACCACCCAGCAAAAGTGAGGGCAAAGGGCTAGATCTCATGACAGTCCTGAGACTTGGAATTCCTGGATATTTATCCTAAAGAAAAGGCTTTTGTTATAAATTCTATGCCTTCCTCCCACACATGTACAGATCTAGCAGGTGATATAAAGGCAGTGAGACATTCTGACCAGTGTTTGCTTTGCCACTTAAAACCAACCAGGCTGCTCTCTTGAGTCTTGTGGGAGCCCACAAGAAGAAACAGAGACCCACTCAATTCATTAGTCCCCTCCCACCACCTCTCACAAGGTCCCAGGAATTCATATCACATCTGTAAGTGAGACTGTGGGAGGCCCCCCCAGTAACCATTCTCCCCTCCTTCCCTTATGATAGAATTGATTGCTGCCCATCAATTGATGGCTGCTTCCCTCCCCCACCCCCCCAAAAAAAAACATTTCTTGCAATTGGGTGTGGCTATTTGACTACATTCTGGCCAAAGGGATATAAATGAAGGCATCATGAACAGCTTCTAGAAACTTCTGGAAACTTTCCCTAAGCGATACTCTTCTCTGTCCTTCCATCCTGCTGCTTGGAATGAGGATGCCACCCTCTGAGACCATGAGCTTGAGAGCAAATTTTGTGGAGCAGAAAAACAGCAGGAGCCTGGGTCCCTGGCCCATAGAGTACCACATCTGTTCTGGACCATCTGTGTTATTTATGTGAAGGAGAAACAAACTTCTGTCTTGTTTCAGTTAGCGTTATTTTGGTGTTTCTGTCATCCACAACCCAACATAATCCCAATTTCTGCCTCCTTAGTAGAAGAGATTTAGGATTTTAGCCAACAGCTCTCCTCCCTGCCCAGAGAGGTGAATGGCAGAATCTCAGTCCCATGACATACTGCCATGGTGTCATTGTGAGAAGCAGGTATTTTTACCCAGTCTTTCCCAGATGCTCAAGCTGGGGTCCATGAATTCCTTGGAATTCTATAGGATTTCAGTGTCTAAGAACTTGAACTTTGATGCAACATTTTATGAAGATGTGCATATGTGCATTTTTTTTCAGGATTCACAGCCTACCTCAGATCCCAGGGGGCACCCAGGGATCTGGTGTTGTGAGGAAATGCCTGCACAGGTCACCATTCCTAAGGATACCAGGTTTTCTGAGTTTTGGGGTCCTTTCTTACCTGAAGAAGGAGGGACTTCTGGACCTGAAGGCTGATGGACCTCACTGCCTACCACCTCCCTCAAGGTCTCAGAAGGTTCTTGACCCTCAATTCCATTTTTCTTTGAAGGTCCTATAGATTCTGGATGCTCCCAGGTCATCTGGTCTCCAGACAGTGATACATTGGAAAGTGTATTCCTGAATACTCCCCCCTTCAGGATCATGGACTGTTCTGGATTCTTGGAGCCTTTCTCTGGAGCCACAGTAGCGCCTACATCCAGAGTGGCCACTTCACTGGCGGTGGCTGCTGAGTCTGGATGATCACTTCTTATTTTCTCTTGAGGCAGAAGAGTTTCTGGATTGGGAGGTTCTCTCTCTCCCAAAAAAAAGGTAAATTCAAGACTTCGGGGTCGCTTCTGCCCTGACGGTAAATGTTTTTCAGAGATCCTGGGTTTTACTCTTTCTAGGGACCCAGTAAACGACTCACAGTCAAGTCCTTGGAGCCTTCCTAAAGAGCTGGCATTCCTGCGTAGCCTGCCACTAGGACTCCACTTCTCACCCTGTGGCTTACCAGGGAGTAGGCTTCTCCTGGGGGACAGAGTCATGCTTCTGGCCCATGGCTTACCCAGCACATCCAGGCCCTGAGAGCCCTTCTGATCTCTCGGTTTGCCCTGAGGCTTCTTCTGTGGCCCCCTTCCAGCCTCATGCTGGCTGGGTGGCAGGCTGAGGGCCCCATCACCACTTTGCCGCTGCCTATCACCTTCCAGGCCATCTGGTATCCTCAGGCCCTTGGGCTTATTCTCCCCAGAGGAACAAGACATTGCTGAACTGTTTGGGCCACTTTCTTGTATCAGATACTCTGCAAAGACAACAGGATGCAAAGGCATGAAATTATGCAGTGTTCAGGGCCAGGGGTCGGGAGAGAAGGGAGAGAAGGAAAAATCCCCTCAGAAATTACAGAAGTTCAGAATGTTCTAGGCAACAACAGTCAATTACCCTTAAATAAGAAAATGCTAATTATTTGTTATATATTTCTCAAATAGTGCTTTTCAAACTTCTTTGGCAGGAGAACTTGTTTCCAGTATAAAGTCTTACACAAAATTCTTAATTCATAAAATAAATAAACCCCCTAGTTTACTGGTATAAATGTGTGTGTGATTATAGGTGTATAAAACTCACTTATAAAATCCATCAATAAAGAAGAATTAAGTTATTTGGCACAAAAATTTGAAAACATTTTGAAGGACAATTAAAACTTCAGAAACTAATTTACTTCTGTTTTATTCTTTGGTTTCACGACGTGAAGAAAATCCTAACACACAGGTAAGTGTAAATGGTGATTTTTTTTTTTTTTAAACAGCTTGCTTGGTTGGAAGTTTCAGGATACAGTTTCATTAAACAGAAATGACAGGAAAGGCTTAATTCCAAGGTCTACATAAAAAGGAGTTCAAGTACAGCACAAACTATCACCCTGGTGGCCTCTAGCATTTCAAAATTTGGTTAATGACACATTTTATTTTATTTCATTTTTTTAAAGATTTTATTTATTTATTTGACAGAAAGAGAGACAGCTAGAGAGGGAACACGAGCAGGGGGAGTGGAAGGGGGAGAAGCAGGCTCCCAGCTGAGCAAGGAGCCCGATGTGGGGCTCGATCCCAGGACTCTGGGATCATGACCTGAGCCAAAGGCAGATGCCCAACGACTGAGCCACCCAGGCGCCCCTAATGACACATTTTTTTTTTTAAAGATTTATTTATTTATTTGACAGAGAGAGAGAGACAGCGAGAGCAGGAACACAAGCAGGGGGAGTGGGAGAGGAAGAAGCAGGCTTCCCGTGGAGCAGGGAGCCCGATGCGGGGCTCGATCCCAGGACCCTGGGATCATGACCTGAGCCGAAGGCAGACGCTTAACGACTGAGCCACCCAGGCGCCCCCTAATGACACATTTTAATATGAATTTGTTGGCTTTGTAAATTAGAAAAATTAATAAAATTTGGATTAAGTGTTTGTTAACATTCTAAAGAATCCCTGAAATATCTTTCCTGGTTGTAACTTAAAAACCGCTACTCTAATAAAGAAATGAAGATATCCTGTAATCAGCACTTTAATTTGTGGTAGAAGAGGCTCTTATTAAAATTGCTTCAGAGTTGTTTAAAACACTTTGCTATTGCAAACACTTTGCTTCCTAGGAAAATGTTAAGTTCCCCAAACTGGCTCAAGAACTAATGGGAAGGGCGCCTGGGTGGCTCAGTTGGTTACGCAACTGCCTTTGGCTCAGGTCATGATCCTGGAGTCCCGGGATCGAGTCCTGCATCGGGCTCCCTGCTCGGCAGGGAGTCTGCTTCTCCCTCTCCCACTCCCCGTTTGTGTTCCCTCTCTCGCTGTGTCTTTCTCTGTCAAATAAATAAATAAAATCTTTAAAAAAAAAAAAGAACTAATGGGAAAGCCCTAAAGATGCTAATAACCAGGTTTTATTGTTTCTGGTTTTTTAAAAAAATTTATTTATTTATCAGAGAGAGAGAGAGAAAGAATAGCATGGGAAGCAGCAGGCAGAGGGAGAAGCAGGCTCCCTGCTGAGTAAGGAGCCCGATGTGGGACTCGATCCCAGGACCCTGGGATCATGACCTGAGTCGAAGGCAGACACTTAACCAACTGAGCCACCCAGGCATCCCAATAACCAGGTTTTAAAACATGAAAAGGTAACTTAAAAATTCTACTCATCAAATTACACTGGACTCAGATTATGGTTTAGTCCTATCAGTCTTTCAAAGAGTGGAGAACTTTTATGTTATTTAAACATTCTACTTCAGAAAAATACATGGAGGCCACATTCGTTGATCACAGTGGGATAAAATCAGGAAGTTACAGCAAAACAGGAATAGAAGAACAAGGAGGAGAAGAAGGAAGAAAAACAAGGAAAGAGAAAAGATGAAAGGAAGGAAAAGAATTGAGAATTTTAGAATACCTTTGTGAAATGTGTCAAAGAAGAACTCAAAACTGAAAATAGGTGGATTTCAATGTGAAGATTACTGGTCCACCCAGCTGATATGGTCAGTTAGCAAGCCCTTTTTTTCTCTCCTGAAGATACTGGTCTGTACATAGGGGTTAATCACAATGAAGTTAGGGCCCCTCTAAGATCAGGCATCTTAGCTCTTGCTCTCCTGATTCTGCCCCACAGTGAGAATCTCAGCTTCCCTCGCCGTTTTTTAAAGCCATTGGGAGCCTTAGCTGTACTAACCCAGCTCCAAAGACCTAAGCAGCAGAAAGGACTTGCTCGGCCAGAGTCACTGGGGTCATGGTAGACCTGGGACTCCTAACCCCCCAAGTCACAACACAGTGGTCTAAACACAAGTTCCCTCTTGCACCTTCTACCCCATTCCATGAATAGCCAGCAGTCACACTGGGAGAGGAATGGAGCATGGGGCCTGTTTACCTGGTCTGATGGCCCTGTCAAGCTCCTCGGCCAGGAAGTTCTGGTTGATGGCTCTCAGGACTTGCAGGGTCAGCCTCACAGCATACTCTTCCCCATAGTGGGTGATCATCAGAGTGGCCAGCTTCACTGGCTTGGCATTCTGGAGCTGGCTCCGGGGGATCCGGGAGTGATCCTTCTCCAGGCTGGTGTTCTGCAGCTTAAACTTGAACTTCTCAAAGTCACTGGGCACCAGCTCCTCCAGGGAGTCCAGCAGATGGTCACTGGGGGCCTTGATCATGGTGTTGACCAGGAGAGGCCAAAGCTAGCTGTCTGAAACAGCCTCTGCCCTGGAACCCAGAGGGTGGGTAAAAAGAAGCTGTTTGTGAAATAACGGAAAAGGCACAGGAAATGCTCTGCGCTCTGGCGGGAACTGAGCTATGAGTGTCATCATTTGTTTGTTCCCAGTGATGACACTTGCGTTCTCTTTCTCACAGATTTGGAGGCTTTTACAGCTGGGAGGGCTCAAGGTCAGCCACATGGTCCTCCAGTGCCCCAGCCCTCACCTTCGCATACTGCCCAGCAGAGCAGCGAGCGGTAGGTATGTGAAGGAGGGGCTGGGGCTGGATTCCAGAGTATTGATCCTGGGCAGGCACTCAGATGCTTCTTCTTCTCCCTGGTCCCATGCCGCAGAGGACCATGATGAGGGTCAGTCTCTTTGGCCAGTTGTTCTCCTCCAGACTCTTGGGATTTTATTGGCCCTCCAAAGCAAATGTTAGGGAGGGTCGGGCTGGGGGCAAAAATGTAGCCCTGCAAGTTTTGCCCTTCCCTGCCCAAGAAGGAGGTGAAGCCAGAAGGACACTGCCAGGACACAAGCCCTGATGTCACCCCTGTTGATGTAGTTCCAGTTGTCTGGTACTTTCAGCATCACGAAGCCTCAAAATGCTATGCCTGGAACTGTCATCCTGATTTGTGTGTTCTCTACTCTGCCTGGCTTCCCGAGAGCATACCCATGAGGGAGGATGCTTGTCCATGCACCTTTACTGAACAAGTTTTTTTTTGTTTTTGTTTGTGTTTGTGTTTTTGTTTTTGTTTTTAAGTAAGCTCTACATCCAATGTGAGGCTTGAACTCAGAACCCTGAAAACAAGGGTCACATGCTCTACTGACTGAGCCAGCCAGGTGCCCCTGAACACATATTTTGGACACCCTGCCAGGATGTGGAGAAACAAGGGTGAAAAAAGACATAGGTGTCCTTTGGAGCTCATGTCCCAATGTGGGGCTCCAGAAGTCATTCCAGAGCTAATGGAAGTTGTATGTGGGTGAGCGGACTTCTTCCAGTTAACTGCTTCTGTCTTTCTGCATACTCTGATTTTTAGCCCCAACTTTGTGTTTTGAAAAATTTCAAACCTACAGAAAAGTTACCGAGATTCACCAACTGTTTACATTTTACAGTATTTAGTGATTCTCTTTCTTATGTACACACATGCATGCACTTCATTTTTCCTTTTTTCCCCTCTGAACCATTTGGTAATGAATTGAAAACATTATCAGATATCACTCCAAATACCCTACATACCCTAAGTACAATGAACAAGGATATAAGGATATTATTTTAAATAATCAGAATACAATTATCATACTCAGGAAAATTAACATCATTATAATACTATAATGAGTTCATAATCAAATTTCTCCAAAGGACTGATAATGTCCTTGACAGCTTTTTTTTTCCAACCCAGGGTCCAATCAGAGATCCTGCACTGCATTTAGTTGTTACATCTCTATACTCTGCTTCTACTAGAACACTTTCACACTTCCCCACCTTTTTAAATTCTGTCAATGTTTTTGAAAAGTCTGTTCCAAGCAGAATGTGCCTTAATTTAGATCTGTGCATCATTTCCTCATTATTAGACTGAAGGTATATTCAGGTGCTCAAGATGTCTCCATTGTAAGAGGATGTTTTTTCTTGTAATTAGTAAGTAACCTGAGAATGTGGAAACGTCTTGTTCTCCTACAATCTTTCACCCCATGATTTTAACATTCATTGATGATCTTTTCCTAAATCAGTTGCTACAATGGTACTTGCAAAATGGTTATATTTCTATCACTTAGCTGGCATCATTTGCATGTCCTGGTTTAAGCTTTCTGCATTTCTCATGAAGTTTTTGGCTTACAGATGTTGTTTTTTCTTGAGATTTTATTTATTTCACAGAGAGAGATAGCGAGAGCAGGAACACAAGCAGGGGGAGTGGGAGAGGGAGAAGCAGGCCCCCCGATGAGCAGGGAGCCTGATGCCATGTGGGGCTTGATTCCAGGACCCTGGGATCATGACCTGAGCCGAAAGCAGACACTCAACAACTGAGCCACCCAGGCTCCCCCAGATGTTTTGTTGTTAACACAATTGTGGTTACTCTGTGCCAGGCACAGCTTGCTTTATATCCGTTATCTCCTAAAATCTCTGCAGCATGCCTTCAGGGCAGGATTCATCATCCTCACTGCCAGGATTAGTGGTTTAGTGACTTGCTCAGTGACTGAGCCAGGATTCAAACTCCCTCTTTTAACCACTTTGCAGAATGGTCTCTGTGCATGATGATAATTTATTATTTTACTGTTCCTCACTAACCCCAGATGTCACTTTTTTCAGCTGTCCAGTGAGACTCAAAATGGGCTATTCTGACCACTCCCACAGGTCATTTACAACATTCTGATGCCTGGCAGAACAAACAACACTGTGTGTGACCAGCCTGTGTGTGACCAGCTGGGACCAAGGCCTTCATGAGTTCTGCTTGGTTGAATGTTATCTTACTATCCACTTGGTCCACATACTTCCTATTTTACAGATTACTCCGTGCTTTTGGTTTAATAGCTGACAGCATCCAGTTTTCTGGATCCTGCTGAGAAAATAACCCCAAACCCAACATACTCCCTAAAAAATGGATGGACTCAAATGCATGCATATTTGTGGTGCAAATGTTGGATGTGTGATATTCTCAGGTTGGGCCGGAAGGGTGTTGACCGAGTGTCTCTGAGATCACGACCTCTCCAAGATTTCAGAAGGCAGTAACACAGCCACCTCACAGGGAGCCTCCCACTCCTGAGACAACTGAAATTGTGCAATAACACACACGGTCCTTCTTGTTCCTGGGGTCCCTAACCCTGTCTTGACTGGCCAGCAAACTCCTTTAAGCTCAAACTAACACACCCACAGCAGAATTGGGCAGGAACTGGGGCTTTCCAGTCTATAGCAGGATATTTTGCAATTGCAGTGATACCTTTTGCAACAGGGAGCAATTCTGAGGCATGGACTTGCCTTTTTTTTTTTTAAGAGAGAGTAAGCAAGCAGGGGTGGTGGGGAAGGAGGGGCAGAGGAAGAGGAGAGAGAATCTCAAGCAGACTCCCCACTGAGCTTGGAGCCCCACATTGGACTCAATCATGACCTTGAGATCATGACCCTGAGATCATGACCCTGAGGCATGACCTGAGGTGAAACCAAGAGTCAGTCGTTCAACCAACTGAGCCACCTAGTTGCTCCAAGGCATGGACTTACTTGTGAGGTAGTGGCATTTCTATGTCAAAGAAGCTGAAAGAGGTTCCAGTAATTTTTTTAAAATGAAGAATGTGGGGGCACCTGGGTGGCTCAGTTGGTTAAGCGACTGCATTCAGCTCAGGTCATGATCCTGGAGTCCTGGGATCGAGTCCCGGGATCGAGTCCCACATCAGGCTCACTGCTCAGCAGGGAGTCTGCTTCTCCCTCTGACCCTTCCCCCTCTCATGCTCTCTCAAATAAATAAATAAAATCTTTTAAAAATAAATAAATAAAATGAAGAGATGTGAAAAGACGAATATAACTCTCAGGGTGACTTTTGAATGAACAGTGGTAGTGGAGTATCAATGAAATCTTTCTTGTGCCTCTGTGACTGTATGTGTGCCCTTATTTGGGAACAACATGACAAATCTAAATCCATCACAGCTGCTGCAAGCAGAGCTACTTCAACCTCTGCTCTTATCTTAAGTAATGCACAGCCCAGACATCCCAACCTTAAATCCATGCCTGGGTTTCATCTTTCTAACTTACTCCATCAGGGTTTCACTTTCTAACCATTCATTTTTGCATCACTTTGAGCTTTTTTAAATCAATATGTATTATTTTTATAAAAGAAAAGATAGTTTTAAAAAAGTATTTTATAATTAGCTTAGCCTCCAAGGAGATATCAGTCCTGTCCCCACAACCATCATGATGAAGTTTGTGGTAGTTAAATATATAGTACATACGGGTTATTGAGAGAGCCATAGGCAAGATCATGGAAGAGTTCCTGTGTTAATCCGGAGTTGGAAGTAATGGATCCCATTGTGACCCAAACTCTTCCTCACTTTCCAGTATATTGAATTTTAAGGGAGAAATCAGAGACTTTGAGAGGCTAACATCTCAATTTCAAAGTGAATTTCCAGGCAATGAACCTCCCACTGGGAAACATACTTGTAACTGGGCTTTCTGAGGGCACACCAAGTTCTGGTGCAACCTCCAACCTCCTGAGCAGGATGGAAACAGGGAGAGAAAGGCAGCTTCCTAGGTGGACTTGACTTGTGGAGGTTGTACAGTAGTGGGGTCGGAATAGTTCCCGGATTGGTCCACCAGTGAGAGTTTCATTTTGCAATATGGTAACGCCAAGCAAGAAGCTTTATGAGCTCTAAAGTGCTATACACATTATTTATTCTCATTGGTAAATCTAGACGGAGGATAAGTGGGTGTTCATTTTACTCTTTAAATTTTTTTTTACATATTTAAACATTTTATAATTTAAAACACTGAAAAAATTTTGTTTTACTAATATTTCTAGGGACCCTTCTAGGAAGCTGGCTGTGGGCATACAGTCCCTGACCGCCAAAGGCTTACATGTTAGTGAAGGGGAATAACCCAGTTGCCTGCTCTCCCTTCCCTTGCACCCTTTGAGGTTTGGTTTACATAATCCTGCCCCACTCGGATCTCCCTGTCCTTTTACCCGCGGCACAGCTGCTCCGGGTGCTTCGGGCAATGCCTACTCAGTAAGTTTCGAATATGCACAGAGTAGTGGGGAAAAAAACGGGACTCCGAGATCTAGGACTTGTGGCCTGGGCCAGTTACCCGACGTCTCTGAGTTTCCTGTCAAAAGGGTGGTTTGGAAGTTTCAATGAGATAATGTATGCTAAAGAGCCTGGCACCGTGGGTCAGTGTCAGCTAGGTCCTTTGATGCGCCAGCGCCTAGCGCAGCGCCGGGCTAGTCGTGGGCGGCGTCCGAGAGCCGGACACAGGATCCCCGCCCCCGCAACAGCCGTCACCTCCGAGACCCCCGCCCACAGCGCGCGGTTCCCTGCCGCCGCGCTCGCTTCCGCGCGTGGGGGCAGGAAGACCCCACTCCGCGGGTCTCACGCCCGGCAGCAACTTCCTTGGGGCAGTCGCTCTGAGGGGAAGCGGCCTGGGCGGGAGGGGGTTTGTCCGCGGTAAGAGTAGCCCGAGGATAAAACGGAAGTGTCAGCGAAGAGCCCCGATAGGCAGGCTGGCAGGCACTGGAGTAGAGACAACCCGGCACACTGTGTCCGGGGCCCCGCGGGCTCTGCCCCAAGGGGGGAAAGCCCGAGGAGGCGCGACACGCCCTGCGGCCGGCCGCCGTGCAGCCGCGCTAGTGAGTCCGAGGGCCACGCCCTAAACTACATCTTCCAGGGGGCCCCGGGAGTAAGCGGAGCCAATCGGAGGGCGAGTGGGCGGGCTCAGCGGGGCCTGTGTCTCCCAGGGGGCGCTGGGGCGCGGCGCCGTGGTCGGGATCGGCAGCCCCAGCAGCCTATGGTTGTGTCTCCACAGAGCGGCCAGCGCCCGGCGCGGAGGAGGAGCGGCCGTCGCCGCTGGTATCCTGGGCACGACCGCAAGAAGGGCAGTCGACGCGGCCGCCCGCGGCCCGGGATTGCAGGGCGAGGGTGCCCGGGGGCTGCGGTGCAGCGTGGCTCCCTACATTCCTCCACCCTTTAAGAGCCCCTAGACCTCGTTCAGTCGTGGTACCGGCAAGTATTTACCAGTGCCTGCTGTGCACCCGTTGCTGTGCCGGGGCGAAGACTGGCAGGTCAGGCGGCACTCCTGCCCCAGGGCGCTTGTCTCCCCACTTACGGAGAGGGGGTTGGTCTCCACTCGCGGCGAGAGCAGTGAAAGGAATTCATTCAGCTCGACGCCAGCACTGTCATCTTGTCGGTTTTCAGACACCAGGAACCCTAGGGTACCGATTCTTAAACTTCTATCGTGATTCATTTTGAAAAATCTAGGGGAATGCTATGGGCAGTGGAGATAATGGTTTTGTTGAGAAAAAAAGCACATGGACCTGCAGTTTCGTGTGTCATTTCAGGGGATTCGTGACTTCCTGAAGTCTGCCAGGAGGAACCTGGCACGGAGCTCTAGGTATGGACCCTCCCGTCAGTCAAAGCCGCCCGTACTTTTTGTTTTATATATTTCACCTTCAAGGAAGATTTCCTTTGATCCACCGAGGGCGGAGCGGGGGAGGAACACCCATCGAGACCGTCTATCTGTATTTCTAGTCCCAACATTCTATTTGTTTAAGTCCTTCCCATCAAAACTACTTTCTAGTCTCAGGTAAACATAACCAGACTGTATTCACCTCCATGGTAATGTGAGGGGCACCTTCTTACTCAAATCCTTGTAACCCTTGTGGAACGTTCCCTTGCCTGCCACACTTGCCAATTAGTTAGAAACTGTAAACGACTTAAATGAGTATCACCAGGCAACTGGCTGAGTACATTTTGGTGAATCTATTCTATGGACTGCACCGCATCCGTTGAAAATGTGCAGTGGGTTTTTCTTTTTCTTTTTTTTTTTTCAAGATTTTATTTATTTATTTGACGGAGAGAGACACAGCGAGAGAGGGAACACAAGCAGGGGGAGTGGGAGAGGGAGAAGCAGGCTTCCCGAGGAGCAGGGAGCCTGATGGGGGGCTCATCCCAGGACCCTGGGATCATGACTTGAGCCAAGGCAGATGCTCAATGACTGAGCCACCAAGGCGCCCCTGCAGTGGGTTTTTGTATGCTAATGTGTGGAGATGGTCAATATGTAAGGTGAAAAAGAGCATGTTTACAGTACAACATGAAAATATAATCCCACGTTTGTAAATAACAGGAAAAATATTTTAAAACTTAAATATCTAAAGGGGAACAAGAAATACCATGGCAACCTCCAGAGAGTAGAATTAGGGATAGAGGTTGTGCTTTTCACTGTGTCTTCTATATGTTTTTGTGTTTTTCAATAAGCATTTAAACATTTTATGACACATGAAAAATCATCCGTGAATATATTCTAAGTGTAAAATAATAAGGCAAAACAGAAAATATAGCAAGCTAGTGTTAGAGGAAGACTTTAATGTTTTGCTCATTATTTATTTATTTATTTATTTATTTATTTATTTATTTATTTATGTGTTTATTTATTTGTGTATGTATGTATGTAGGCTCCATGACCAACATGAGGCTCAAATTGAGAGCCTGAGATTGAGAGTCACATGCTCTACCGACTGAGACAGCGAGGTGTCCCTGCTCATTATTTTTTATAAAAAAACTTAAATAAAACCTCATGAACTGGAATATTTTTTTCATTGTAGTGCACAGGATTACGAAAATGGTTTTTAAAAAGCACACTGTGCCCATAGAGAAACACATGGGTGACACTTATGATTGAAGCTAACATATATTGGGCACTTTGTGTGTGATATATCATATGAGTGCCTTATATGCCTTCATAGCAGAGGCTCTGGAGTCAGACTGCCTCAGTGAGAATACTGCGTACAGTTAACCATTTGTGTGACACTGGCTGAGTGATGGACCTATCTACTTATTCAGCCTTGAAAAGGAAGGAAACTCTGATACATGGCACAACACATGACAGACACAAAAGGGTAACTGTTGTATGATTGTACCTCTATGAGGTACCTGGAATAGTCAAATTCAGAGACAGAAAGTAGAATAGTGTTTAACAGGGGCTGGGAATGGAGGGTAATGGAGAGTTATTTAATGGTTAGAATTTCAGTCTGGGATGATGAAGAAGTTCTGGGGATGGGTGGTGGTGATGGTTGTACAACAATGTGAATGCATTTAATGCCACTGAATTGTATACTTAACAGTTGTTAAAATGGTAAATTTTAGGTTATGTGTATTTTACCACCCCAAAAACCTCAAAAATGCACATACTCCTCAATTCAATTATTCTATTTCTGGGAGTATCCTAAAACAATTATTGAGTGTACACAAAGTTTCATTGCAAGATGTCCATTGCAGAATTGTTTATTAAACCAAGAATTGGAAACAACTTAAATGTCCATCAGTAGAGGAGATAGTAAGTACAATTGTGGTACACCCATACTGTGGCATACTGTACATCTGATAAGAGTAAGAAAGCCCTGTTCATCTTGATCCAGGCACACTGTTATTAAAGGGAAAACTGGGAAAACATGTACTACACATAATAAATACATATATGTGAACACATCAGAAGGAGATTGGTAGAATGTGCAGCCAACTGTTACCTATAAAAATGAGTAGAAGTGAGGGGCGCCTGGGTGGCTCAGTCGTTAAGTGTCTGCCTTCGGCTCAGGTCATGATCCCAGGGTCCTGGGATTGAGCCCCGCATCGGGCTCCCTGCTCCGCAGGAAGCCTGCTTCTCCCTCTCTCATTCCCCCTGCTTGTATTCCCTCTCTCACTGTGTCTCTCTCTGTCAAATAAATAAATAAATAAATAAATAAATAAATAAATAAATAAATAAATAAA
>NW_023270453.1:23792252-23823356 GCF_011800145.1 Mirounga leonina
AAATAAATAAATAAATAAATAAATAAATAAATAAATAAATAAATAAAAAAAATGAGTAGAAGTAAATAAGGGGGTGATGAAAAGTTTCCTCACTTTCTTTGTATACATCTATATTCTTTGAATCTTGTACAATGACTACTCATGTATTACTATTGTTGCATAACAAGCACGTCAAAAGTTAGTGGTATAAAAACCCTTTTTATTCTCATGATTTTGTGATCAGGATTTTGAGCAGGACACAGGAGGGACAACTCATGTCTGCTGCATGACTGGAGCTCCAACTGGGGTGGCTCCTGTGTCTGCAGATTGCTGGAATGGCTATAATTGACTGGGGCTATGTGTCTAGGGCCTCGGTACTGGCTCTCTGGGTTACTGCTTGTTTCTTCTCCCCCTTGTTCTGCTGGGACTGGAATATCTAAATGACTTCTTCACTTGTATGTGGAGTGCCTGGGCTGGGATGGCTGGAACAGCTAGAGTTTGCTGCACATCCATTTCTGTCCAGGTGCACAGCTTGGGCTTCCTCACAGCATGGCAGTCTCCAGCTAATCAGCCTTCTTAAATGGCAGCTGGTGTTCCCAGAGGTAGCTTTCCCTGAAGCCTCTGGTGGTAGCTTTAAGACTTCTTAGGTAGTCTCAGAAAGTCACTTCCATTTCATTCTGTTGCCTAAGCATGTCACTAAGGTTAGTCTAGGAACCCCCTCTCAATAAGGAATAAGGAATTTGTAGCTGTTTTTAACCTACCACACTTATTTGTTAAAAATAAAGACTTTTCACAGGAAATTCACCCTGACCTATGATTTATAGTGACCTTCATTCCAGCAGAGCACACCCACCTCTTTCAGTTCTCTCACCAGTCATTGCAAATGTACAGTCTCTTTGAAATCCTCTACTAGGACTGTTGTTTCCATCCAAGTTTCTTATGCCATTCTGCAAATTAATGTTTAGCTCAGTGGTTCTCATCTTTGGTTGCACATTAGAATCATCTGGGGAGGGACACCTGGGTGACTCAGTTCTGCCTTTGGCTCAGGTCATGATCCCAGCATCCTGGGATCGAGTCCCACATCGGTCTCCCTGCTCAGTGGGGAGCCTGCTTCTCCCTCTCCCTCTGTCTGCCACTCCCCCTACTTGTGCTCTCTCTCTCTCTGACAAATAAATAAAACCTTTAAAAAAATGTTTAAAATCATCTGGGGAGGCGGCACCTGGGTGGCTCAGTTGGTTAAGCGACTGCCTTCAGCTCAGATCATGATCTCAGGGTCCTTAGATCGAGCCCTACATCGGGCTCCCTGCTCAGCAGGGGGTCTGCTTCTCCCTCTCCCTCTGCTTCTGCGTGCTTTCTCTCTTTCTCTCAAATGAATAAATAAAAAAATCTTTTAAAAAAAGGATTATCTGGGGAGCTTTAAAAACTCTTGCTGCCCAAACAAAATACATCAGAGTCTCCAGGGGTACCACCCAGGTGCTATGGTCTGCATGTTTGTGTCTCCTCAAAATTCATAGGTTGAAATCCTAATGCCCAATGTGATAGTATTAGATGGGTGGGACATTTGGGAGTTTCTTGGGTCATGAGGGTGGAGCCCTCAGTAGTGGGATTAATCCTCTTGTATATGAGACCCGCACAGAGCTCCCAAGTCCCTTCCACCACATGAGGACACAAAGGTTGGCAGTCTGAAACCCAGAAGAGGGCACCCACCTGACCATACTGACACCCTGATTTCTCATAGTCTCCAGAGCTGTGAGAAATACATTTCTGGGGTGCCTGGCTGGCTCAGTCAATGGAGCATTGTGACTCTTGATCTTGGGGTTGTGAATTTGAGCCCCACATTGAGCATAGAGATTACTTAAAATAAAACCTTTAAAAAAGAGAGAAATTTCTGTTGTTTATAACCTACCCGGGCTGTAATATTTTGTTATAGTTGCCCTAATAGACCAAGATTATTTTAGGTGTCAGACTTTTTTAAAGCTCCACAGATGATTCCAGTGTTTAATAAGGATTAGAACCTCTGGTTTAGATTTTTAGTAACTTCTCCAGCACCAGTGGCTTCCAGAAGTGGCTGCTTAGCACTTGTCAGCCAACAGTCATTGTTGGCAAAGCAGTGGGTTGGATGTGTGAATCTGGTCATGGAATTACAAGAAGGTTTGACTAATGGCTAAAGCCAACCCCTCCACCCAGGGTTGACTGCCATGCTCCACGGAGGCCCCCTCAAGCTCTCCAGTTAAGGAGATTGCATCCTTCACCTGCTTACCACAGCCAGCTCCAAGGATGAAGCATCTCTGTGTGCAGCTTCTGCCTGTGCTGGGTCTGACTCCTATTCTGTAAGTCCTTTGCTCAAGGACCTTGTGGTTGAGCAAATGGTTATAAGGACAGAGAACATGGCACTTTCTGAAGTAACATAAATCCTAAAGCTGCCTGTTTACTTCCCAGGGGAAGCTCTATCCTGTTGGAGCTGCCTGATAGAAACACAGGGAACTTGGCAAACCCTGAGTTTCTAGGAGAAGGAGACAGAAGGGAGCCTTTGGGAAATAGAGGTCTCACGTGAATGACTCATCTGTCTGTCAGCAAGGTCTTGAGGAAAAAAATGCAAAGGTCTGAGGGGTACTCCCAGCATCTCAGAGCAGGTAGGGTGGACAGGAAGACCTGACAGGGCCAAGGACCCAGATCCCCATCTCTTGTGTTCCCCACCACCCTACCCACAGCAGAACCTACAATTTTTTTCCTTTTCGTTTTTGGAAGAGATTTCTTCTTGTGGCCAGAGTGCAAGCCTTGCCTCAAACCAATAGTCAGAGATTGCCTGGAATAACCTTGGTAGTTATGCCATTATGCTTCTTTCCTTGGAGATGGATATATTTTTTAATACACAGAACATAATTACCTATGTAACCATCCCTCACAATTAAGATGTTATGATGTCTATTTACTTGATTTTTGTTATTTCTATTTTGTAAGAAACTAGGCACCTCTGGACTGCCCATGAATGGAGAGCCTACGTGTGGTACTCTTAGGGTAGTTAGACTACTTAGGTGAGATTCCAGAGCAAATTCTTCTAGTCAACAAAGTGGAAAGTGCAAGACCTTTTATGTTGGGGGCTCTCTAGCATTTGGACAACCCTGAGAAAAACATTTTAGGAGGAGGGACTCCATCCTGCCCAGGGTGGACTATACTGTCTCAAGAGAAAAGGCACTGGAAGTGTGCCTCCACCCCAGATCAAGTGAGGGGCCACTTGTTCTTTTTTGCTCCCCTACACTCTCCCTTCCCCTTAGGAAGGGGCCCAAGTTTTAGAGAGGTGACTAAAGAGTTACTATAGAATGCAAAGTAGGCATGGATAGGCTTCTCTTAGGGCCATTTGGTATGGTCTCACCTTTATGAAAGGTCTCAAGTTTTTTATTTTTGAAGTTCTCTCCAGGAAAACACCTAGTTGTGTTCTTGTGTTTGGTGTTAAGAATGCTAGATGCAAACATGTAAACTATACCACAGTTTTTATAGTATCTTAATTTTCTAGGAGGCTTAAAAAATGTGGGGATAGGCTTTGCTAGACTTCTGAGAAATCCTGTCTGATCAACTGGAAAAGACAGGATGGAGGGTGACTTGTCTCATTCTGGGGATAGAAAAAATCCCCAATGCCAGTTGTTCAAACCCCCAGACTCACACAGACTTGGGGGCTGACTGAACTGAATATAAGTGCTGAGGAGAGGCCAAGAGATGAGCTCTCCTTTCCACCTTGTTCCACATCCTTACAGGGGACTTAAGGGGAGGAAGCAGGGAGCTGGGCCTGTAAGCTTAAGTCTGAGCTTTGGGTGTTTCTGAGATTATTCTGCCCAGATCACTAGGCTAGAAATGGAGAGAAGATTTTAAGACTAGTACTCATTTCAGAATTAAAGATCAGTTTCCTGGATTGCCCTTTGTTTCTTCAGGAATGTGAAGATGACTGCATGTGCAGGAGGGCTATGTGTACTCTCTCACCCTCACCCCTCCCCCACCCCCACCATGTCATGAGTCCCTTGGAGGCTCAGTCACCAGTCTGTTCCCTGATTTCCTTGATTTTAGTCTAGACAACACATTGTGAAAGAATCCCTGCAAATTCTGGAAGGTCACAATTGAAAAAATCTTAACGTGGTCTCTGTGGTTTTTTTCTGCTTTCAAGAAGACAAACAGCTATGGCATCTTTGGGAAGACTGTCTCAGCTGGAGAAAGGGATGAAGCCTCACCAAGGCCCTTTGGCCTTCTATTCTCACTGCTAGCTTTAATAGCTAGGGAGCTATTAAGAATTGCTGTGTAAAGTCCATAAAATAGTTTTTTTTTTAAAGATTTTATTTATTCATTTGAGACACAGAGATACAGAGACAGAGAGAGAGCATGAGTAGGGAAAGAGGCAGAGGGAGAGGGAGAAGCAAGCTCCTCGCTGAGCCAGGAGCCCGATGTGGGGCTCGATCCCAGGATCCTGGGATCATGACCTGAGCCAAAGGCAGATGCTTAACCAACTGAGCCACCCAGGCACCCCAAGTCCATAAAATAGTTTTGTTTGTTTGTTTTTAAAGCCTCTAACAAGGGAAGAGGAAGTAAAAAAACCTCAAGGAGGCAGAATGGGAAGCAACCCAAACTCCTCTCCCTCACTTCTCCTTTACACAAGCACCAAGGGTGCTTCCAAAGATAGAAAAATACTTGAGAGGTCAGAGACTACATTTGTGTCCTGTAAATAGAACCCTTGTTTTCTAGGGCCTTGGGGATACTTAACAAGCCTTATCAAATATGAGTCTACAGGAAAACGTGAATGAACTTTTCAAGCACAGTAGAATGAACCTCATTTTCTAATCAATGCAGGAAAAAAAAAATTTAAGAGGAAAATTTTTTTGACCAGTTGACCAATTCGGCTAAAAGAGGAAATAAAATAAAAACTATAATGACAAGCTATTTTGAAATGACCAATGAGAATATTGTATATTAAAATTATGGGAAATAATCAAAGCTGCACTTAGAGGAAAACTCATAGCCTTAAATGCTTTTATCATTAAACAGAGACTAGAAATTAAATACACTGGGGCACCTGGGTGGCACAGTCTGTTAAGCATCTGACTCTTATTTCCGCTCAGGTTGTGATCTCATGGTCATGAGATGGAGCCCCATGTCGGGTGCAGCATGGAGTCTGCTTGAAATTCTCTCTCTCCCTCTGCCCCTCCCACTCATGCACTTGCTCTCTCAAATAAATAAATAGATCTTTTAACAAAATTAAATACACTGGTATTTATTGAAAGTTTAATTCGTATGGAAATTGCACTTAAATATATTTTACTTAATCTTTGTAGTGCTTATGAGGCAGACACTGTTTTTTGCTCTTATCTTTTCAAAATGCTCTGAAGTATAACTAGCACTATCCATGCAATGGCCTAGGTTCTTAGTTTTCAAGAGTATTTCACACCTTTCTTGATTCACTGCTACATTTATTAATGTTTATTGTCTATACAGAACTTTAAGGGATGAAGAGATGAATAATTGATGTTCTCTACCCTATACTCCTGTCAGTGTATGTGACGTTGATGTATATATGTTGGAATGGCAGAAGAGGACACAGGTCATAGTATGATTGTAACTAACCCTCCGAATTAAGGCAAACTTTTAGTGCTAAAAAATAAGGTCTTAACAAAGTACCATGGGAGCCCAGAAGAAAGTGATTTTGACTTGTGGTAGCAAGAGTCAACTGCAGTGCTTATTGCTACAGTTCAGGGCCTTGTTTAGGAGTCTGTGCTTCATTATCAGGACAGTGGGGAACCACTGGAGGGTGTGTGTGTGTGTGTGTGTGTGTGTGTGTGTGTAGACTTTTCTAAACTTTTAAAGTTTTGTTGTTGCTATTTTGTTTTGTTTTTCCCCTTCAGAATAGTTTCTCAGATGTGGAACTACTTGATCAAAGAGGAAAAAAATTTATGATTCTTAAAACACACCATCAAATTGCTTTCCATAAAGTGTAATGCGTTCACAGGGTCTCTCTCCCTGTTGGGAGATGTTGGTGTCTATAAAGGTCTGAACGAAGGAAGCTTTTCCCACAGCTGGGGCACTAGTGAGGCTCCTTTCCTGAATGAGTCCCCTGATGCTCAGGGAGTCTAATGTTGAGAGATTCTTCTAGGGTGAAGTTCTCAGGGTTTCCTCTGTATAGAGTGGTTTGATGCTCTATAAGTTCTAAGTCTTGGGATTTCCAAGTTGATTTTCTATTTTTTGTTTGTTTGTTTTTTGTAAAACAGAACCTCAGAGAGCATTCCATTCTAAGGTAACAGTGAATGGATGCAGAGTTCCCAGGTTTTTTCTGCTTTGAAGAAGCTTCTTTGTCTCTCCTAACTTTTTAAATTAAATTTTAGTTATTTAACATACAGTGCAATACTGGATTCTGGAGTAGAATTCAATGACTCACTTAGATACAACACCCAGTGCTCATCACAAGTGCCCTCTTTAATACCCATCACCCATCTGTCCCTCCCCGCCCACCTCCCTCCATCAACCCTCAGTTTATTCTCTATCGTTAAGAATCACGTATGGTCGGGGTGCCTGGGTGGCTCAGTCATTAAGCGTCTGCCTTTGGCTCAGGTCATGATCCCGGGGTCCTGGGATTGAGCCCCGCATTGGGCTCCCTGCTCCACAGGAAGCCTGCTTCTCCCTCTCCCACCCTCTCTGCTTGTGTTCCCTCTCTTGCTGTGTCTCTGTCAAATAAATAAATAAAATCTTAAAAAAAAAAAAAAAAGAATCATGTATGGCTTGTTTCCCTCTCTCCTCCTTTTTCCTTTCTCCCTTCCCATATGTTCATCTGTTTTCTTACTTAAATTACACATATGAGTGAGGTCATATGGTATTTGTCTTTCTCTGACTGACTTATTTCACTTAGCACTCTAGCTCCATCCATGTCATTGCAAATGGCACAATTTCATTCTTGATGGTTGAATAATATTCCTGTGTGTGTGTGTATCACATCTTTATCCATTCATCAGTCGACGATGGACATTTGGACTCTCTCCATAGTTTAGTTATTGTTGATAATGCTGCTATAAACATTAGGGTGCATGTGCCCCTTCGAATCTGTATTTTTGTATCCTTTGGGTTAAATATCTACTTTATTTTGTATCCTTCGGGTTAAATACCTACTAGTGCAATTGCTGGATTGTAGGGTGGTTCTATTTTTAACTTTTTGAGGAACCTCCAAACTGTTCTCCAGAGTGGCTGCACCAGTTCGCATTCCCACCAACAGTGCAAGAGGGTTCCCCTTTATCCACATCCTCCCCAACACCTGTTGTTTCTTCTGTTGTTAATTTTAGCCATTCTCACACGTGTGAGGTGGCATCTCATTGTGGTTTTAATTTGTATTTCCCTGATGATGAGTGATGTTGAACATCTTTTCATGTGTCTGTAAGCCATCTGGATGTCTTTGGAAAAGTGTTCATGTTTTCTGTCCATTTCTTAACTGGGTTATTTGTTTTTTGGGTGTTGAGTTTGATAAGTCTTTATAGATTTTGGATACTAACCCTTTATCAGATATGTCATTTGCAAATATCTTCTCCGATTCTGTAGGTGGCCTTTTAGTTTTGTTGATTGTTTCCTTTGCTGTGCAGTTGACAAAGTCCCGATAGTTCGTTTTTGGTTTTGTTCCCTCACCTCTAGCGACGTGTCTAGCAAGAAGTTGCTGCAGCCGAGGTCAAAGAGGTTTCTCCCTGTGTTCTCCTCTAGGATTTTGATGGTTTTATGTCTCACATTTAGGTATTTCATCCATTTTGAATTTATTTTTGTGTATGGTATAAGAAAGCGATCCAATTTCATTCTTCTGCATGTTGCTGTCCAATTTTACCAACACGATTTGTTGAAGAGACTCTTTTTTCCATTGGATATTCTTTAAAGATCAGTTGACCAAATAGCTGCAGGTACATATCTGTGTCTCTCCTGATCTTAAAACCTGAGAGAAAAAATGAAAATTGAAAATGTCGTCCTGTTCCAAGGGGAAACAAAGTGAGGGGGAGAAAAAGTTGTATTAAACCAGTAATGGGATGTTTGAAACGCCTAAGTAAATCTCAAAGCTTTTTACTCCAATTAAGTCTGATGTTTTCTTTTCTTTCTTCCCTTGTATCCAGTGAACACTCACCTTAACTTGAAGCCAAATACTTGTTTCATTTCTTTGGAATTCTGCAGTCCTTTTACCCATGGCTCTTCTCTGTGCTCTGCTGGGAAGCTCAGGCCAGGCCTTGGTACTGGATATCCTGGCCACAAGAAAAACAGGAAGCATAAGAGTTTGGGTCACCACTGATTGTTCCTGGATTCTGATTTCTGGGGCAGATGGCCTCTCTCTCTCTATTTCCTCAGTAAGGATGATTTCACCTAGAGCCTCTGTCAGGCAATATTTCAGTGTTAATATAAAACCAAAATGAAGGGAAAGCTTTTGTGCTCAATTCAAGGCTATTGTCCTCCATCCAATCTGTGGACGAGGAGTGAATTAATTCTGTGTTAAAATCAATGCACTAGGGCGCCTGGGTGGCTCAGTTGGTTGGGCGACTGCCTTCGGCTCAGGTCGTAATCCTGGAGTCCCGGGATCGAGTCCCGCATCGGGCTCCCTGCTCAGCAAGGAGCCTGCTTCTCCCTCTAACCCTCCCCCCTCTCATGTGCTTGCTCTCTCTCAAATAAATAAATAAAATCTTTAAAAAAATAAAAAAATAAAATAAAATCAATGCACTAAATTAGTTTTATATTATCTTTCGAATATTTTATTAAGAGAATTATCTAAGCCAGGACTAAAATGCCAAAAGAAGAGAGAGAGAGAGAGAGGTAAAAGTGGGAGTTTGGGAACTGTGTCCTGGATTAATTTCAGTTAAGAGATTTTCAAATAAAAATTGATATCTGAACTTGATTGGTGGTGACCAGCAAATACTGTCTTTATATGTTTCTTTTAGCTGAAGCCTAGAAGTGGATTATCTTGAAGTTAACTGAAACAACTATCTAACAGTGTTTCTGGCAAGCCAAAGACAGTTAGTAAAATCATGTCCAGCTTAGTTCCCTGCTATGTCCTACCACTGCTTCCCTCGCTGAGAGCAGCTATAGCTTGCAACCTCTTTCTGTGTCCCTTCTTACCCCTCCTCACCCCTGACAAAATTTACTGCTCTGCAATAAAGTGTGGGTTGGTAAATGGTGGTTTATGATACAAGGAGGAAATATGAGGAAATGTTTAAATATGAGAATTATGTTTAAATATGAGGAATAAACATGAGGAAAATGTTTAAATATTAACATTACTAAACAACATTAGCAAGTTAGTTTGGTTAATGTTAATCTGAAGGAAAACTTAAATTCTAGGACATTTTATCAAAATACAGAAAGTGGAGCAAAATACCTTATTTTATTATTTTCATGGAGAAAGGCAACATATTTCAGATTAATAAAAGTAAAATGCATTTTACATCAGTATTTTGTTTATAATTGAATTTCAAAGCTAAGAGTAAGATCAAAGAGTAATTTCATACATGTAAAGCCAAACCCTGAGCCATAGATCACAGGAAATCTGTAGTCCAGTAAAGTAGTATCAAATCAAAGCTGGGAAGAGTGGCAAATAGCAAAGGCTTGGGGTGGCAGAAACCTGGAGGCCAGAGTATCCTCAGGGGAGAGGCAGGGAAAGCAGCATTTCAGACTGAGAGGAGCTGCTTATTTTTCTGCTCCCTCACCAAAGAGCACAGACCAAAAAGTCTTAACACTGTGTATTTCATCAAATACTGGTTTGAAAACCACGCACAGACAACTGCCCCACTTGAGTGCAGTGGAATCTATAAGACCTAGGTAAGGACTGAAAGCTCCAGAGACAGAATCTAGTGACCATGACAGCTAAGGCCAGGATTATTCTTTATCTGAGATTCAAATTTGTTTTTCTCGGTTATAATAGGGAGCCACCGACAGCCGAGGACAAGAAAATATAAGAACGCAGAATCAATAATGGTTGCCAGAGGGCATATTTACTTCCCTGAACTTACTTTTCACCAAAGACCTAAAATAGTGGTTCTTAATTTTTTTGGTGGTTTTGAGAACTTCATGAAAGCCATGGATCCGCTTCCTAGAAGATACACATACACATGCAGTTCTGCATACAGTATCAAAAGTTAAAAGATTTCCAAATCCAACAATTGTGACCCTCCAAGAGCTGCACTAGTCAGTACAGTAGCCACCAAGTGGCACTTAGGAACATGAGCCGCATTTTACCATTGCAATAAATTCTACTAGACAGTGCTGCTCCATAATTTCATGGACTCTAGGTTAAGAACTCGTGCCCCAAATGAGCCCCTGTAGATCTACTGGCCTGTAACCCCACTCCCAGTAATATTCCAGCTATTTTATCTGTCTGAATAGGCCTCAAAAGGAGGAGGAATATTAACAGTAATTTTTAATAACTCAGAAAGTCCATCTAGCTTCAAGTCTCCATTAATAACCTTAACTTAGAGGTGCCTGGGTGGCTCAGTCAATTGGGTATCTGCCTTCGGCTCAGATCATGACCCAGGCTTCCTGCTCAGCGGAGAGCCTGCTTCTCCCTCTCCCTCTGCTTCTCCCCCTGCTGTGCTGTCAAATAAATAAAATCTTTTTTAAAAACCCTAAACTTAAATAACAGATGATTCATTCTTTCCCATCTCAAGGTATGTGTAGTTTTGCAAATATTCCCATGTCCCACATCCTGCAATAAAAATCCAAGTGGCTTTTCTGTGAGATAGGGTGAGCCTTCAGGAGTTGACTGTGCATTAGTAACAGCTGGTATTACACTGAGTTCATACTAAGTGCCCGGTACCATTCTAAGCATCCTACACGTTAGCTCATTTAATCCTCACCCAATGTTACAAGGTCGGGATAGTCTTATCCCCTCAAAACAGATGAGAGAACTGAAGTTTGCGGATTAGTGAAATTGAATAACTTGTTTGAGATAACGTAGTAAATGCCAGCGAAGTGGTTATTAGGTTAGAATCTGTAGGTTCCTGAAATATGTCAAAAACATGAAAATGGCCTTAGAGGACTCTGAGGTCACATGTCTCAACAAGGGTTTATGAAATGGTCGTATACCTGCCTGCGTGCTCTTCGGCTGCTAAGGCCACATTTGCCACAACAGCTGTGGACCTCTTTCCCTCGAGCACAAGAAAACAAAATACTCAGGACTCTTTCCAGCCAGTCGTCCAAAGCCAGCCTCTCCGTCCTCACATCACCCTTACTATTATGACAGCCTTGAACTTTATAAAGCGACAGACTAGCTGTGGGACCCCGAACAGGGCGTTAACTGACACTTGGTGCTGTTATCCGTACATGGGGATGATAATAGCGTCTCCGTCCCACAGTTTTGTGTGCTGTGAGCGCCCAGCTGCATTAGGCAGGCGCTCAATAAGAGGTTACTGGTTGTCACGATTCACTCCTACGAAGCCTCTATTTCTTGAGCCCACGGTCTTGAATGTCGCCGGAGGGAAAGGAGATGCTGAGCCAACTCTTGGGGTTTCCTTCCGTTAGCCCCTCGCAGTGAAGTTCACAGCTTTCATCACAAGACCTAGGACCTAGGAGGGAGCTGAGTAACGATCCTGCCCTCGCAGGGGTGAACAATAAGCGGCACGTCCCGAGCCTCCAAGAGCCCTCGGGGACGTCCAGCCTCCAGGAGCGAGGCCCTGACCGGGTGAGGGACAACAACCCGCGGGACGCACGGCCGCGGTGCGTAACTCCTCACCGCTGGGTACCTGCAGCGGGGCGGGCGCCGGCACGGGGCGCGGGGCGCGCCACAGACTACGTCTCCCGGCAAGCCCCGGGGCGACGCTTACCCGGGCGGGTCCGCACGCTTCCCGCCCTCCCCCGGGCGCCGCGCGGCGGCGGAGAGCACCCTGGCTTGCGTGCTTCTGAGGCCGTCGGGGCCACAGGACCCTCTACAGCAGCCCCGAGTAACCAGAGCGCGTGGGGACTGCCCTTAAATCGGGACAGTGGTTCTTAAACTTGTCTCTGGGGAAAGAGCTTAACAATTCAGATTGCTGCCCCCCTCCCCCCGCCCCCGGACACTGACGCACTGGATTTCGCGTGGCTCAGGGATTTTCACTTTAGCAAGCTTTCCGGGGAATTCTGATCCGGTAGCCCACCGGTCACGCCCTCAGGCTTGTTTTCCACTAAACTTACCTGCCCCGCCTCTCGTCTCCAATTGGCCCGTCGCTCGTCCCGCCCCTGCAGGCAAATCTTCCCTTCTGGTTGGTCGGGTCCGTGGCGAGACCTGTCCCAATGGGCGCTAGAATTCGCGGATCGTGACCCGGAAGTTGGTCCCGAGGCTGCGCCGTTGGCTGTGGTCGCCTAACGCGCGCTGGGACTTCCGGCGTGAAGCCAAGCGCCTGGTCTTGCGTGAGACCGCGACGAGCGTGAAGGCGCGGCGTTCAGGTCCTGCCCTGGGGGTGGGAGGGGGTTGCGTCCTGCGGGTGACTGGATCGGGGTTGGCGCGGCGGCGCCCGTGATCGACTGAGGCCAAGGTGCCGGAGCCAGCTGCGCCCGGGCTGGAGCTGGGCTCCTTGGCCGGGACTTGCAGCCGCGGGGCCCGGGGAGACTTCTCGGGCGGGCGCAGCTGGTTTCGGGGCCAAGGCGCTCCCGGGGCCTGACGATGGCGTCGGTCCCGGGGTCCCAAGACCGGGAAGGGCTCCTGATAGTGAAACTGGAGGAGGACTGCGCCTGGAGCCAGGAGCTGCCCCCGCCAGATCCAGGGCCCAACCCTGAGGCCTCCCACTTACGCTTCAGACGGTTCCGCTTCCAAGAGGCAGCTGGGCCCCGGGAAGCCCTCAGCCGGCTCCAGGAGCTCTGCCATGAGTGGCTGCGGCCTGAAATGCGTACCAAGGAGCAAATCCTGGAGCTGCTGGTACTGGAGCAGTTCCTGACCATCCTGCCCCAGGAGATCCAGAGCAGGGTGCAGGAGCTGCATCCTGAGAGCGGCGAGGAAGCGGTGACCCTTGTGGAGGACATGCAGAGAGAGCTTGGGAGGCTGCGACTACAGGTGAGAGAAAGAGCTGTCTTATCTGCGGTTTGTTTGGCCCCAAGGACTAGGACGTTGCGGCGGCCCTGTTCTCCATACCTTTACTTGGTCCCCCGAGTAGACTTTATATGGGCAAGAGGTCTTTTCATAGTTTAGTCAGGAAGACTCATTTTCCAGGTTTTCCCCGGAAGGACAGAGTGAGCCGTGAAGAATGCCCTATTTCCACATGGAGGCAGGGGTTCTGCATTAATGTGACCCCCAGAGTTAATTTGCAGGGTTCAAATCCTCACTCTGCTCTGTAGCTTTGTGACTTTGGGCAAGTTACTTAATCTCTTTGGGCTTCGGATTTGCCACTGGTAAAGTGAGAATGATAAAACATCTTTTTAGGGTTGCTTTGAGGGTTGCAGGGAGAGCATCATGTAGTTTTGATCACACTACTGGCCAATAGTGCTTAATGGCTGTTAGCTGTTGTTATGTTAAGTGCAGCAGTCTGGTCTCCTCTGCAGAGCTAGGTCAGGTTACTAGTGAATTTAGGAAAACAGTTTGTCAGTGAGGTTCCGAGGGCATTTTCCCCCAGGGTCACCCAAGTTTAACTTATCCAGGAGTGAGGAATGGAAGCATATAGAAAGAGTGGGGGGAGGCAAGAGGAAGTCAGGTGTGTCAGAGAGCTGTGTGGGGAAGGTGTGCCCTGGGAGCGGACACCCTCCCCTCCTATTTTCTCCCATGCTTGGAGGATCAGGAAAGCTTTTAGTGTGAACTGTCCTTCTCTCTTGCTGGATCCAAAAGGATTGCCAGTGGTTCTCTGTTGAAGGCTTGCCCTCAGAATTCTGTACTAATTTCCCTTCCTATTATGGGCCCTGTTGTGATGATGAGTGATGTGGGTTGGTTCCCAGGTCACAAACCATAGGCGGGGAACAGAAGTGCTTTTGGAGGAGCCTTTGCCTCTGGAAACAGCACGAGAGTCACCGAGCTTCAAGTTGGAGCCATTGGAGACTGAGCGAAGCCCTGGCCCCAGGCTGCAGGAGCTGCTAGGCCCCAGCCCCAAAAGGGACCCCCAAGCTGTAAAGGAGAGGGGTGAGGAACAGTTGTCTGGGCAGGTGGGAGGGAGGAGGGGCTTCGGGGTTGCCCCCTGACACCATCAGGTGGAGTACGGTTGCCTAGGTGAGGGAATTTCTGATCTCAGGGTTCCCATATGTGGAGTGAAGGACCTAAAAGTGGTGGCTTGGGTTCTTCTGGGGATGGGAGGCGGGAGGGGGATCTCTAAGTAAGCCCAGCACAGACATTTAGAGCTTTGGATGATTGAGGACTTGAATGCTGCAGGCCAGCAGGGCAGTTGACTGGTGTTTTTTACCTGCACCCCGCCATTTTGGATATCGCTTTATTATGCCTCTGTTGCCTTCTTTTGCTCATTGTACAATCCTCAGCAGAGACTGGGTGTTGGGGAATGGATACCGTGTTGTAATAATCCTTGGGTTCCCAAGAATTACAAATGCCATTCTCATCATGATTTCTGTCACTTCAGCATTGTCTGCTCCCTGGCTTTCTCTCTTTCCTGCTGAAGGAAACATGGAAGACAAGGAGATGACTGGGCCCCAGGTGATGTGGAAGTTCCCATTGTCTCCCCCCCAGTACCTCTCCCCGCAGTTGCTCTTGTGGGGATGGGGTCTTTTTGCCTCTCAGAGAGGATCCTTTCTCTCTCACCACGCGCAGCCTCCCCGCCTTCTGTATTTTCTCCACACCTCACTTGTGGGCCTGGCACCCTTCTTCCCCATGAAATGTGTCCTTGGCACCCTGGGTTTTGCCCCTATAACTCATGACTCTGCTTGAATTGTTCTTGGTGCCTCGGGCTAAAGGAGATCTTGTGCTGTTTCAGTTGCCTGAGAGCTTAGAGGACGTGGCTATGTACATCTCCCAGGAGGAGTGGGGGCATCAGGATCCTAGTAAGAGGGCCCTCTCCAGGGACACGGTGCAGGAGAGTTATGAGAATGTGGACTCACTGGGTAAGGACTTCTTTTCCAGGGATGAAGACTGAGCCGCTTCTTACCAGGGGCCTGTCCTTTAGCCACTCACCTCCAGGACATAAGTTCTGAGTTTTGCCAGAAGACCTCCTTTTTTCTAAAGCCCCCTGAATTAGGATCATTTAAACATCTGGCAGGTGGCACAGTTGGCAAACTTATGACCCCCGGCTGCCAGAGCTGAAGGCAGGGAATGTGAGTTTTATGGACTTCCCAGGGCAGAGCAAATCAAATCCACTGACAGCCTCCCCCCACCCCCACATCACACAGACTCTCAGTTCTTGAGGCCTTGCAATTTTGAGATGCTTATTCTTCTGACCTCATTTGTATTTTCTATGCTTCATTAGTATTTCTAGGCCCTTCCCCAACTTTCAGGGGGCACTGGCATCAATATTCCAGCTTAGCAGTTATCCCAGCCCTTAAAAATTCAGGAACGGGGGAGGCCTTTTGGAAATTTGAAAATGATATATATGTGTAAAATGGGATAAATAAATTAAGATGCATCTATGTGTTGAACTATTATGCAGAGATTAAAAATGAGGCTTGCGAAATACGACAAAAAACTGATAGTTGGATCTGGGTGAAGAGTGTACAGGTATTGTATAATTCCTTCAACTTTGGATGTATGAAAATTCTCATAATAAAAAGTTGTGGGAAGTCTTAGTGTAAAACAGTTCTGTATATGTTACAGTTGATTATAGCTGTATTAACACATGGTAGAAAAGAGTCACACGTACTTTTTTTCATACATCAGGTGTTTGTAAAGAGACACAGGTATCAACTCACTTGCACTAATTCTGCATAGGAGTCACTGCTGGGTTTGGTTTCCTTCACTGGGATCTTGTCCAGGTTATCCATTCTTGGGCCTGGCTTGGTGCCCTAACTTAAGCAGAGCTTTCAGTGAGTGCTGCATAGGAAGAGAAGTTTGGATCACAAGTTCTTAGAACTAAACTGTTTAAAGTCCATGTTTGCTGGGATTGGAATGAGGTTTTAGTTTTAGCATAGCACAGGAATGGTGCTTTTGGGTTTTAACCTCAGGGTCCTCCCAGAGCCCCAGGTTTCTTTCTGATTGTCCATCATATTATGTTTTCTCCTGGAGTTGTCTAGTGGAACTCAGTTCTAGTTTATATTTATCTGTGAGAGTCAGGGCTCTTTTATAATATTAAACTAATTCCTCAAGAACTGATCACTCTAATCATGTTTGTTTGATTGTTTTAATTACAAAAGTATACATTCTCATTGCAGAAGGTCCCAAGTACTACAAAAGTGTAAAAAGAAAAAAAAGCCATAGTCTCCCTCCTCCAATTTCTTTCTCTGGAGGTAATTACTGAGAACAGTTGAGTGTACATTCCAAGTATTTGCTGTCAGACTTATTGTACCTTCTGTGGATATGTCCACTAAGTGCGGGGAACAAGATTATCTTTGTTTCTTCTGCCTGGTAGAGAAAAACGGTGACATAGAAATCTGTTTCTTTCATTGTAAACAGAGTCTCAGGTTCCTAGTCAGGAGACCCTGAGCACCCATGTGGAACAAGGAGGAAAGCCATGGGATCCCAGTGTTCAGACTTGCAAGGAGGGCCTGAGTCTCAGAAGCCCAGCTCCAGGTAAGGAATGAAGATGAGCAGCCTGTCCAGCTAGCATCCCACTGTTGGGAGGGAGGCATTTGAGGATTTGGGTGTAGGACTAGCTCATCACTGTTGCCAGGAAGATACATTGCTTCCTGTGTCCCCACTGCCCACTTCCATCCCAGGGTACAGAATGCAAGGAGGCATTCACCCCTGGGCCCCACCCTAGTCTCAGCTGTACTCCATCCCATTCATTTCCACAGGGCAGAAGCTGGAGGCTTAGTTGTAGAGGGAATTGGGGGCCTGCCTGTACAGGGAATTCAGGACTGGTCTGAGTGAGCGCTGGTTCCTGAGCGATGGCCCCACCCCTTTTCCTCTCTAGAGTGCACTACCTACATGAGGAAAATGGGAAACTGGGGTAGAACCAGCCCTTCTGGGCTTTT
This sequence comes from Mirounga leonina, assembly GCF_011800145.1. Taxonomy (NCBI): domain Eukaryota; kingdom Metazoa; phylum Chordata; class Mammalia; order Carnivora; family Phocidae; genus Mirounga; species Mirounga leonina. The sequence goes on from NW_023270453.1 coordinate 23,809,239, forward strand.
GACCTCCAGGGAGTAGCAGATATGTGGGAATTCCTTTCTTCTGGTGTAGGAATAACATAGGGGTTTGGTTTCTGTTGCTCTGCCAGGAGAAGAGAAGTTTGAGAACCAGGAAGAAGGTGCTCAGTCCGTTTCCCCTGAGAGCGTCCACCCACAGGCACTGTTGCCTGGCCAGGCCAGAGGGGAGGTGCCCTGGAGTCCTGAGCAGGGAAGGCCTCGGGACAGGGCAGAAGGGCACTGGGAGCCTCCCCCAGAGGAAGGGATGGAGCCGTCCTTAGTGGGGGCCACAAGTTGCAGAGAACTGGGGCGACCAAAGGAATTGCAGCCAAAGAAGCTCCACTTATGTCCCTTGTGTGGCAAAAATTTCTCTAACAACTCGAACCTAATTAGGCACCAGAGAATACATGCAGCAGAGAGACTGTGTATGGGTGTGGAGTGTGGCGAAATCTTTGGTGGGAACCCACACTTTCTGTCACTACACAGAGCACACTTGGGAGAGGAGGCCCATAAGTGCCTGGAATGTGGAAAAAGCTTCAGTCAGAATACCCACCTGACTCGCCATCAGCGCACCCACACGGGTGAGAAACCCTATCAATGTAACGTATGTGGAAAAAGCTTCTCTTGCAACTCAAACCTTCACAGGCACCAGAGGACACACACAGGTGAAAAGCCCTACAAGTGCCCCGAGTGTGGGGAGATCTTTGCTCATAGTTCCAACCTCCTTAGACACCAAAGAATTCACACGGGAGAGAGACCTTATAAGTGTGCTGAGTGTGGGAAAAGTTTCTCTCGCAGTTCACACCTTGTCATACATGAAAGAACTCATGAGAAAGAGAGGCTTTACCCCTTCTCTGAGTGTGGGGAAGCAGTGAGTGACAGCACCCTCTTTCTTACAAATCATGGAACCCACAAGGCAGAGAAAAAACTCTTTGAATGTTTGACTTGTGGGAAAAGCTTCCGGCAGGGCATGCACCTCACCAGACATCAGAGAACGCACACAGGGGAGAAACCATATAAGTGTAACCTTTGCGGGGAAAACTTCTCTCATAGATCAAACTTAATCAGGCACCAGAGAATTCACACGGGAGAAAAACCCTATACCTGTCATGAGTGTGGAGACAGTTTTTCTCACAGCTCCAATCGGATTCGTCATCTGAGAACCCATACGGGAGAGAGACCCTATAAATGTTCTGAATGTGGAGAGAGCTTTTCTCGGAGTTCACGCCTTATGAGTCACCAGAGAACTCACACGGGATAGAAACAATGGGATTTCTCTTTGGCCCAGATAAGGTGGCATACTCAGAGTCCTGTTAAGAGCTGGTCTTTTTTGCCCAGCCCACCAAATGATCTGTTTTTAAAGTAATTACTATAAAGAGGAACAAGGTGGGGGTCATTGTGAGGGAGGTGCAGAGGCAGCAAAGGATTAGCATAGAACTAAAACAGAATTCTGTCCAAACTATTGAGGGTGGCAAGTCTTTGGGGTGACCTTCTCTATGAAGCCTCTTGTGCCAGGGTACACCTACTCCCTTGGTATATTTAGCCAGGTTGTGATTTGGGTGCCTTACTGTATCCATTGTCTATCCCAACAACTTTGGGAATCCATGTGACTTTCCGTTACTGCTTCCTCACTTGGAATGTTCAGCAGGGGCATTTGGGCTTCTGAGGCCTGGGACCAAAGAAGGGCGGAGTATTCTGGAAACCAGCTCATGGCCACAGAAGACTGGTTGGCGACTTGCAGCTCCCCCAAAGGCCTGGCTGGGAAGCCATGGGCAGTCCAGGGCAGCTACCACAGCGCCTCTCGGATGGGAAGGCCCATGCACAGGCCGGGCTTATAACCATCACCTCAGACCAAGAGGAACCAGAGACCTGAGGGAAATAGTAAGATGGAGTTTGCAGTTCAGCCCAGGTGTTGGCAGAGGAAACCGGATTTTGAATTAGTGCACCTTTGCAGAGATTAAGACTTACCCCACTTCTGTCCAAGAAAGAAACAGAGCTCTGGGGTCTTCAGAGGGTTCTATGAAAGCGGGGTTCCCTGGGAGGTTTTGCAAATGTGGATGCTGGGGAAATTAGGGATCATGCCTTTCCCTGTTGAAAATGTTTGGATGGTAATAAATATCTTCAGGAAACATGAGCGTGTGTGACTCTTCATTGAGGACCTTTTGTCTTGGCCTCCGTGTTGATTTGTTTCCTGTGTGCTTTGGCCAGAGGACCTGCTTTTTCTGTGGTTGGTCAAAGAAGGTTTGGATGAGGTTGGCTGAGGAGGGCTGAGGTAGGGTGGGGCCCTGACCGGTCAAGCTTGGGACTGCTTCGCGATAACAAAGGGTCAAGCCCAGTGGCTGCTTGGGGTCACGTTGTCATAAGGGTCTCCTAGAAGGCTTCTTTCCTTTGAGTGGTGGACAGCAGTAAAAATGTCTTTGATCGTTTGTTTAGAATGTTTACTTTCTTTTGACAAAGCTGAAGGAAAATGGCTCTTCAAAGACAGAACATACCTGAATTATTGCCTGTTAATGGAGGGAAAATAGAGGCAAGGGCAAGATTTTTAGGGGAAAGCTTTGTATTTTAGCATGGGGAATCGGGAATAGGAATTCCAGGAATGTGTATCTATGAGAAAGAGGTAGACTACCAGGAAGTATTCTAGGAGTAGGAAATTCTGATGCCAGGAAAACCTCTCAGGATTTGGCCCTGGAGGAAGATAGCTAACTGTTCTCTGGGAGAAAAAGGTGGAACATTACCTGGCAATTGGCTATCAAATACACTAATTTTAAGTGAGGGAAACAACCGTACATACCCCTCCCCCCATTTCCTGATCAGTTTTTAAAAAAATCTTAGTTTCTTGGGACACCTGGGTGGCTCAGTTGGTTAAGCGTCTGCCTTCGGCTCAGGTCATGATCTCAGGGTCCTGGGATCGAGCCCCACATCGGGCTCCCTGCTTGGGGGGAGCCTGCTTCTCCCTCTGCCTGCCGCTCCCCCTGCTTGTGCTCATGCTCTCTCGCTGGCTCTCTCTCTGGCAAATAAAACCTTTGAAAAGAATAAAATCTTTGAAAAATCTTAGTTTCTTATTTCTCTTCCTTTCTCCATAAGAGGGCAGGGGTAGTGCAGGGTTTGAGGGGCAGGAGAGAGGGTTAAGATTTGAGAGAGATTAATTTAGGACTGATTGGTGTGGCTGCTAATGCCATGAAATGTGTGGGTGACGTCAAGTTGATGTTGTTACTAAGCACTCTGGTTAAGATTGCAACTTAAATGGATTGTAAATCTCGTGAGAATGGAAAGCACCCCTCCCTTTCACCCCTCTCCCCTATAGTGTCATCCCTGCAGATCTGATAGTGGTCCAAGTGCTGTTGCTCCTACTGGGAGCACTGCAGCTTCAGGCTAGAGCAATGAGAGCCCCCAGAAATTCACTCCCCGCACTAAAAAGGCTTTCCAATAGGAAGCGCCCCCCGTTTAGCTCCCCTTCTAGCTAATTCACAAGCAGAGCTGTTCTTGGCTGTTTTAATGAGATGATTTCACAGAAAATTCCATGCAAAACATCTGGCTCAGGTCCTGGCACATAGAGAGTATTCATCTATTGGTGTCATCTGTGGGCAGAAAATACTGGCAAGACTGCCTTCTAAGCACCTGCCACTGATGCCAATGTAAGACCACGCTGGCAGAAATTTCTGTTACTGACAGGCAGGAATGATGATTTCTTTCCTTGTGGTTATATCAAAGAGCAGGTTGGAGGTCCTTTCTGCAGGCTCCCACGAGGTCCCTGCAAGGGATGGCCAATGTGTGCTTTCTTACATTTGTACTTTAATGCTGCACACGCACTTTTTACGTTTATACTTTTACCCACTAGTCCTTGAAAAAGAAACCAGACGTCTCCAACTGGCTCCTAGGTCAATGGGAGACTGACACTGGGGCAATAAAGACCCTTGCCCCCCTCAGCCCAGATGGGTACAAAGGAGACCTGGGAGATGTGGACTGACCCTGAGCAATAGCCACAGTCCTTGGAGCAAAGGTAGCACAGAAGACCAACAGAAGGAAGGACTCCTGGGTGGAGAATTGGTACTACATTTAAGCACTGTGAAAAAACCTGGCAGAGGCAAATTAAGAGCAGCGGGCCAGACATCACTGAGGACAAAGCTTGTAAGGCCAGAGACTGGAAAAAGTATTAAACAATTTTTTTCTCCAGAAAAAAACATCAGCAATCACTAAGAATTTTTATTGCAGTAAGGGAAGGATTTATGGGTCTCAATATCATAATCTGAAGTTCAAGATTCTGTACCCCCAGCCCTTTTATGAAGAGTTTACTGTTGAATTACACTGTCAACTGATAGCATTTTGGAAAGTGCAGAATCACCACCACTGCTTTAAGACTTGTAATTTTTGTAAATGTTTCACAAACATTTGAAACAACTAAGTCATTAAAAAGTTCTAGCAAATTTATTAGCACTAGGGGGCTAACTTCTTTGAGTGTCAGCAACTCAAAAATAGTTAAGATTAAAGCAAAAGTGCATTTATTAGAAAAATAGAGGTGCATTCATCCCTTTAGCCTTCAATCTAGCTTGCAAACACTTGATTAAAATTTGACTTCCACTGTTGAAAGGGAGACATAATTCTTTCTGATCAAGTCATTTTTACTAAAAGGAGCTATATGATGCCTCACGTAGGCAGTTAGGCAGTGGGAATGGTCCAGGTAAATTCAACAATGAGAAAATGGTTGATTAAAAGTCGCTCAGAACACCAACACATTTGGACAAATCTTTCAGTTAATATCCTCAATTTATCACTGAAATGTCCCAGAAGCTGTAGGCAGAGATCAAAACTGGTGACACGCCAGGTTCCAAACCTGCTCTGAGGAGGTGGTCAGATTTCCGGAGGCAAGAAAGGGTAAGGAAAGAAATTACTCAAGTTCCTTTCTCAAATCCTGGGGTATGTTTTTGGACATAATGCGTTGTCGTGTTTGCCTCCGTATCCCTACTCTTTCCCGTTCTTCAGGGGAGGGGGCGGGGGATCAGCCACCGGAACGAGACTGAGGTGCCTGGGTTTCCCGGAGGAGCTCTAGTCCTGAAAATATGATTTCCAGAACCAAAGACATCAGCCCCTTCCTGACGGCCTAACCCACCGAGAACGGCTTCTGCGCGAGCCCGGGAAGGAATAGGAGGTGACGGGGCGGGCGCTCGGCAGCGCAGTCCTCACAAACCTTCCCTCACCCTACGCCCAAGCTTTCTGGCAGCCTCTGCTCCCCGACCCGGGACAGTTAGGGCACGACGCCTCCCCACTCTGGCCTCTCTAGTTCGCCGGCAGGAACTCCATGGTTGCGTCCGGCCTCTCCTCCCTTCGGGCCCACCCCCTTTTTCCCGGCCGCTCTGGCCCGCCCCTTGACACTCTATGGCTGCGCCCGTCTCACGGGCCTGCTCTCCACCCTGGCCACTCTGGCCCGCTTGGCGGACGCCCTATGGCTGCGCCGGGCCGCGACTTCCCCTAGGGCCGCCCGGCCCTTACGCTCAGGTGGCTCTGGCACACTGGCTGGCGCTCCGCACAGTTCTCGGCTCATAGGGCTGGGCCTGGCCACCAGGCCGCAGCCTTCCCTCTCCCTCTTTCCCAGCGGACGCCGGCGGCGCTACAACCCTCCCCGAAACCTTCCCCGGTCTCTCAGGTGTGCGCTTACCCGGGGCCTACAGCGGGCCCGGCTTCTCGTGGTCCAGCAGGGGGCGAGCGCAGACCTGGGTGGTGTGGCCGCCGGGAAAGGGGAGTTTCAGGCGCCGGGAAGGGCGGGCCTGCAGGCCGACCTGAGGTCAGGAGTCTTTGCTTAAATGCAAAGGGAAGCCCACGAAGGGGCTACAGGATGAGAAAGGATCGGGAGAGGACAAGAAAGGAGACTGATGCAGTTGTCCAGTCAGGGGGTGATGGCAGCCTGGACCGGGACACGAACAGCAGGGAGGGAGAAGTGGAGACAAAAGGTGAGCCATTTAGGATGTCGAACCGACAGAACTTTACGTGGGCCCAGACGGATGTCTGAAATCCTAGGATGACCTAGCATGAAAATCTGGCCCGGACCTGTCTTTCCTGCTTTTCTTTGCCAGCTGCTCCTACAGCAACCATCCAGGGATCTTGCAGCTTCCCAGGGAGATTCACTCTCAAATCGAAGAGCCTGAGCTCTTTGCCCGGACTGCCCTGCCACTGCCAGCACTAAATTTTAAAGCTCAGCTCAGAAGTCACAGTTGACCCTCTTAGATACTTCCCCTGCTACCCAAACACTCCCAAAGCCCTCTCCACACTCACCTAGCACTTACACATTGAATGGTGGTTTGTTCCTTCCTATTCGTTTTCTTTCTAATTCAAGTCTAAATGCCCAACACCAGGCTCGGTACCTAGCACGGAAAGGCAACGTGAGGCTTCCAGAATTAGTGAATACTTTTCGAAAGGGTGTGACTGCCGGTCATTCACTCTGGAAATGTATTACCTGTGGCGGGGGCGGGGTGGGGGTGGGGCGTTTGATGCAATGACTTAAAAGGAACTAGAGAGCTGTCCAGTAAACTCATCTGACATTCCCATCAACTTCTTCCACAATCCATTCTACCCTAGGCTTAAAACAAATGCTAACGTTTTATTAATGCCAAGGCCTAAAGCATGTTAAGACAATAAGATATAAAAACTTGTATTTACCAAGTAATCTGCCTGTTTTTTAAATACATAAAATATACCAAAGTGTTAAACTATCATTGGTCGACAGATGTTGGGTGCTTTTCATCTTTTAAATATGTATCTTCTATAATCAGCATGTTACTTGCACAAGAAGGGGGGACAGCAGGTGGTACAAATTTAAGAAAGCAGAGCATGTCACACCATTAAACTGAAAACCAAATCTCTTTTTATTTTTTTATTTTATGTACTTTTAAAAAATCTTTTAAAAAATAACTAGAACTAGTCAGCATATAGCTTCTTGTTATATGCTCTGAATGAGATAGAATGTAATGCTTTTCCCACATCCATTCCACCTTAGATAATCTGGGACAATAACTCTTTGTTATTCAGATCCTTGGCTAAAACAGAAATAAAAATGGATTAATGAATGTTTTTATATTTTAAAGAAATTTATTTTTAAATTGTATGTATTATAAACAGTATATAAATGGGCAGTGCTATTCAAAATGAGGTCAGCTGATAAAAACAATGACAATTCATAACAGGTCTGCATCATACATAACTACAGAAACCTTTAAACACAAAATCTAATTACTAGAAGTTGAAGGCATATTGAAGGAGTCCTTCATAACACGAGGCCTGGGTTTCAAAAAACTACCAATCCTAGAATGGATTCTACTCTGGAACTCTTTTTTTATTATTTCTTGTTGCATCTCTTTCAGTGTGAAACGGAACCTTTGAAACTCAGGTGTGACATCAACAAAGTCAAGTAGGTAGTCCAAACTCTCTCTGACAGCAGGTAACTGAAATTCAGCAGTCTGCTCTTCAGCTCCTCCTCCTTTCTGAACAACTTCCTTTGTAATTCCACTTTTTGTTTTTGCGGGGCTACCCTTTTCTTCATCATCCCCATTGAACCACACTCTATCATCAGCCAGTGTGGTTTCCAACTCCCCACATTTCTCCAGGATTTCTCTATAATCTCCATCTTCTAAGCCTTGAAGATCATATTCAGGTTCCTTTTTGTAAAGAAGATTTTCCCATGCATTTGCTATGGTTATTTGTTTTACTTCATCCCAACTCTTTGCCCAGTTAAAAACTGCACTTTTTATGTTGTAGATTTTAATCTTGGAAACTCCTTTTTCTCCTTTATCTTGCTCATCATCACTTTCTTCAAAAATTACAAGACTCTCTTCAAGTTGCTTCCACCTATAAAGTCGTTTGCAGCTCAAGATCACACCTTGATTCATTGGCTGAATCAAGGTTGAAGTGTTATGGGGAAAGAACATGCATTTTATTCGACCATCCTCACTGGTTAGTGATTCGGCGGAAGAGTGAACTGGAGAACTGTCCAGAAGTAACAAGGCCCTGACATCCTCTTCATGGAATCCTAAAACACTAAGTTGAAAATGCCTGACCTCGGGAACAAAGTTTTGAAAGAACCATTCTGAAAACAATTCTCTGGTGAACCAAACATCTTTACTAGGCTTATATATCACAGGTAAGGTATTTGTGTCCTCTTTCACACTTCTGGGCAGCTTTGATTTTCCAATAATGATTGACTTTAACTTATGAGTTCCATCTGCATTTGCACATAAAAGAGCAGACAACCGTTCTTTGTTTATTTTCCTCCCAGGCAGGCAGATCTCTTTTCTGCTTGCCTGAATGTTTTCTGGCATTGACTTCCAAAAGAGGTCAGTCTCATCCCCACTGTACAGCTGAGCTAGACTCAGTTTCTCCTCTTTGATAAGCATGTACAGTTTTCGTCGAAATGGTTCAACATTTTCTGAAGCTGAACTTAGGACTTGTTCCCCACATACTTTTCGATTCCCAATTGCGTGCCTATTTCGAAATCTAAAAAGCCAGCCAGTGCTAGCTTTAAAGTCTGTTCGCCCAAAACACTGTGCGAATCTCTCTGCAGCAGCCTGAAGCTCCACACCTCTAACAGGGACACCAGCTGAGCGTTTCCGTTGGTACCACATGTAGACTGCATCATCCACATCACCATATTTGGCTCCTGTTGTCCTTTTTCTCTTCTCAGCCCCTGCTAATGGCATGTCCTGCTTCAGTACAAAGTCCAAAATCAATTTCTTATTCTTTTTAATGTCATAAAATGTTGATTTACTGATTCCAAATTCATCCATTACACTTTTAAGAGATCGTCCAGCTTCAATCCTACTGAGAACCTTCATTTTCTCCTCCAAATTCAATGTTGTATATTTCCCTCTTTTATTCATAGTGAATTTTGTTCAAACAACCAACAGGAGAAAAAGAGGGAAAAGCCTTACTGAATTGGAAAAAATTAAAAGCAAAACAAAAAACTAGCTTAAAGCCCCAAAAGGCACAGGCATTTGTACAGAAGGGTATTGGGCTAAAAGGGATAAAGGCTCATGACTGAAGTGTGAGTCTACAGATGAAGGTCTTATGAACTCAGAAAGCCACCACTATCAAAGCCCTATCTGGCTGTTGCTCCTGCAAGATATGAATGATGTGTTCTCAGAACCCCGTCCACCTCCTCCTTTCTTGACAGATACAGCAGCACCAGTCAGGAATAACAGGAATACCTGCATACTCTCCCTAACTCAACACAGAAAAAGACAACAGGAGCAGAGGTGAGATGTGTCCCCAAGAACAAAGCCAAGTGAGAGTCTACATAAAAAGTAGTGCTTGAGAAGGGAGTGTGAAAGCCTCAAAGGCATAGAGAGAGTAATCTTATGTAGCAGAGATGCAGAGTGGCTTCTCCCCTTCCAAAACGACCTGATTTTACCTCGCTGCCAGAAACAAAAGTGCTCGTGGTGCTCTGTACGTAGTGTTCACTGGGCGGCAGGCCACCCACCTGGATAAAGAGTCCACGCTATCCTAACATTGGGATGTCTGGAGAGCTGGTATTCCTGAACAATTGTTTAGTATCTTTACATGAAAAAGAAAGTTAATAGGTTCTGTTGTCCATGTGAAGAAATCTCACGTTTATTACATTCAATGTAGCATTCTCAATGACTGAGCTTTAACTTCTTATGTTTACCGAGGTAATCTCTAAGTATATAAAAATTTGTTAGTGGTACTTTTCCCACTCTCAGAACTTCTTCCTTGTGTACATCTGGTATATTCTCAAGTGTTATTTTTCACTGAAGCTTTTCCATATTTCGGAATTACTGAGTTTCAGAGTCATGGCAATTCTTAGAGATCAGTCCAAAAGTTTTAAAAATATTTTATCATAGTTAAACATTTTTAAAAAGATTTGACCTTTCATTTTTTTGTTCTAAATTTACATTAGGATGTTAAGTAACAGATTTGTTATATTTGAGACTTTATTCGAATTCTCTTCACTGTAGATGTTGCTTAATTTGAAACAATACTCACTTTTTCCCCTGCTTGAAGAAATTTAAAAGATTTCTCTACTAGTGTTTCTGATAATCCTCAGATATTCCTTGCAGGTCCTCCTGGTGATGCCCAATGCCATTCCATGTCCTTACAAATGTCCTACTCTAGATTAATTTCATTGTTTTCATTCCAGACACACAAACTCATGGGAAGTAACAAAAACTGCAACTTTTATCCATTTCAGGTGCTATGAAGAAAGAAAAGTATGTCAGAGAAATGAGGAAAATGATTGGCATTTCATTATTTTTTCTTCTCCTATACTGCAGAGCCTGATTGGCTTTCATTCATTCCTCAATTTCCAAGAATTATCACAAGCTTCTCATCTAGAAACCCAAGAGTCCAGGCTGCTAGTTTTTCTCTAACCTTTGTTGCCAGAAATGCCAACTGGTTTGTGGAACACTAAGAGGATCGTGAAAGAATATGATCGTGAATAGGGTGTGGAGCAAATTCAGACTAAGATCAAGCAACTTTGAAAAAGGCAGTCATAACTAAGGGAATTATTCAGTGATAACTAATATAAATGGAAAAAGAAAAAAGCAAGAATTGGTTAGTCAGTAGCAGCATTGTTAACTCCAGCCAGTCACGCAGCAAAGCCACTCAGCCCGCTACTGCAGTTGTGTGGTAACTCAGAATAAAGTGCAGGTCTTTGCTGTCATCGCTTCCCAGCTGTACATTTCATCATTTTTCAAGCAGTACCAAGGCAGGGGAATGTGATTCCTGCGGGGAATCCCCCTCCTGTGGGGGGGATGTTGGTGGCTCCACAGCAAGGGAAAGGAACTCTGACACAGACTTCAAACTACGAAAAATCATTACTGGCCGTCATTCACTATTCACCAGTTTGTGCCTTGTTTCTGCTTACTTCTGTTTACTGGCCCTCATTCACTATTCACCAGTTTGTGCCTTCTTCTTGCTTTCACGGGGGTCTCTTTTCCCACTTTTTCTCCCCCAACCACCTCTGTACCCATGTTATGAATCAGGCCCTCCAGTGCCATGCCAGGGCACCACTGGCAGAAGTTCATTTATTCACTTTAGTAAGTTCCAAGTATATGCTCAGCCTTGGGCCTGATGGTGAGGATCTCAATGCTAAGAGCACTACTGTCCTCTGCTTCTGGAAGCCTGGAAAGAATTGCTTTTGAAGAAACTTAAGTCTCAACCTGACTCGGATTCTAAGGAAATGAATCTGCTCTGAAACCTATTCAAGTGACTTAGGCAGATGCTTATTCTTATCTCCCGTGTTTAATCCTTTGAGAAAGGATCAGAGAAGCATAACAGGATTCCACCTAAAAGCAAAAGTAATATAATGGCCTGGTACTGGTCTCCCATTTTCATTCCCACCTTCACCTTACTTCCAGATGAACTGCCCTGGAAAGAAGCTCCCTCAGAAAAGCCTCCAGCGATGCTCCAGGATTTACTTTTATTAAATGCAGTCTCTTCACTGCCATGCAACGCACCCCGTGAGAGGGCTACTAGAACTTACTTTCTCACTGTTCAGTCTTCCTCCAAATGTAGCCCGATCACACTTAGTGGAAACGTATGACGGATCTTCTCACACCCCAATCTTTTCCAGCTTTCCCTCTGCGTGGATGTGGCCCCACTCCGTGGTGCGGACAGACCAGGTTCAAGGTCTTTGTCCATTTCCCCAACCATAAGTCAACTTTGACTTCCTTGGACTCCCGCAGCGCTCAGCCTAGGCCTCCCGAGCTCTTCCTAGCCTGTGTAACTACTGCCGGTCACGAAAATGCCCCGGTCCTTTGGTGAGATTCCTTGCAGCAAAGACTTTGCCCTGTGCACTCTAGCCCTGCCTGCACGTAGTGGACCTAGTAAGTAACCCGTTGCCTGGCGAAGGCTGACGCTAGGAGAGCCCTGATGATTAGGAGACGCCGACACCCTGAAATGCCCGGATCCTGAGAAGTAGGGTTCACGAACTCTGGCAGAGACTGCAGGGGACACAAGATGGAAAGGGGGTTCCCATCATCCAGGGAGCATGCCGTGGCGGACGGAGCGGGAGCCAAGACTGCAGGGGACCTAAATCCCATACTAGGGGCCGCCGCCCGTCGCTCGTGGGACCCGGGCCGAGCCGCGCCTCCATGTCCCTGTCAAGGACACTACAAATGGGGCCCGTCTCAGCGGCTGAAACCTACCTCACCAGGAAAACGTGATCGCTGTGAGGGACGCGCGGCCCAGAGGAGGGAACAAGCCCTCGGGGGCCGCCGATCCCGACCGGGACGCAAGCCCCAGGAAGAGCGAGGGCCCCGCGCGCGCAGGGGCGGCCACCCTCGCCGGGCGGGGCTCGGGGGATCAGGCGCAGCCAGCCGCCGGAAAGCTACGCAGGTACCAGCCGGACGCGCAGCGCCTCCCGGAGCCGGGACGCGAGGCGGCGACAGCAGCTCGCCGAGCCGCGCAGGCCCCTCTAGGCCGCGGCGGGAAACGGGACACTCGGTAGCATTAACTCTTTCCCGCCGCCAGGGCGGCACCCGGCGGAAAGCCGCTTTGCCTCCGCGAGGCCGCGGCCCGCGGCGCGGCTGCTCGAAGCCCCTCCCCGGAAGGGCGTGAGTCCGCTTCCGGCCGGAGCGCGGTGTCGGATGGGGCCCGGGCAGCGACGCGGGCCTGAGGGCCGGTGCTGAGGACGGTGTCGCACGGGGCGGGGCCCGCCTCGGAGCGGCGCGGGGCGGAGGGCGGCGGCCTGCAGGTGAGCGGGTGGCAGGGGGAGCGGCGTCGGCCGCGGAGGTCCCGAGGGAGCCTGGCCGCCGTTGTCCGTGGACCGCGGTGTTTCCAGGCCGGGCGGCGCCGCCTGACGGCGGAACCATTTCTGGAAGCCCCGCCGTCAGGCTCCGGAGGCCATCCTGTTGTCCGCCTTTGCGCAGCCGGCGTCGGGGCCTCGCTGGCCGGTGTTGCCGCGCGCCGGGGACCCGGGCGGTGCAGCCTCGGAGACGTCAGCCTTTGCTGGTACCCAAGCACGGCAAGCGTCCCGGTGCCCGCTGAGCCTGCTGGCGGCCGTCCGTTTGGGAATACCGTGGCATCCTGGTCGACTTCGGGTGCCGTTCCTGCGGGCTCACGCCAGGGAAAGCGAGGTCCCGGGACTCTCCTCAGTCTCGCCTCGAGGTCTAAATTGAGCGTCGAAGAAAGGGAAGGTGGGCCGAAGGGTCACTCTCAACACCACCAACTCTCCTTCTCTCCTCCTTTGCGACTTGGCCTGTGGATAAACGTTTTGTAAGCAAAGATCAGCTGTGATTTTTCTGGGTCAAGTAAAGAGATTTAAAAACACAGGAATGGATCTTGTGCACGGTGCCCTTTATGCTTCTTGCAGGGAAGTGTCAAACAAGAGTGTTGAGCATCTAGTTACTTAATCCGGGGATGCTGTCTGAGAAGAATAGGACTGCTTTTTCCCTAATTACTTCCCTTCTTCTCTGGTCTCACTTCGGTGTCCCAGCTCTCCTGCCAGTATTTGTAGAGTGAAAAGGAGAATCTGGAACGTTCCACGCACTGAGGGCTTCCGTCTTCACAAGAGGATGAAGGGTCAGAGAAGTTGGACCCCCTTAGTAGAGACAGAAGACTGGGATGACACGTTAAAATTTAAGAGGAACGGGCGCCTGGGTGGCTCAGTTGGTTAAGCGATTGCCTTCGGCTCAGGTCATGATCCCGGAGTCCTGGGATCGAGTCCCGCATCGGGCTCCCTGCTCAGCGGGGAGCCTGCTTCTCCTTCTGACCCTATCCCCTCTCATGCTGTTTCTCTCTCTCTCTCTCAAATAAATAAATAAATAAAATCTTAAAAAAAAAAATTTAAGAGGAACGCAGAATAGTCTCCTGATCTCCCTTGGTATGGAGAAGCTGGCATAGGAAGCACAGCAATGAAGTCTTTGGATAATCCCCAGGCTCCTTGCATCCAGAGGGTGTAAATGTTCTCACTGTCTAACCTTTCTTGAATCATTATTTTTGCAAAGGCCAAGTCCTCAGTGGGCATTTGTCTATCAATGCGCTGTGCCTTATTTCAAGTGGATAAGAGAAGAAGAAAGGGTCTGGCAGTGGATTCTTTAAAAGGAAAGCAGGGGCACCTGGGTGGCTCAGTCAGTTATGTGGCTGCCTTGGGCCAGGTCATGATCTCAGGCTTCTGAGATT
>NW_023270453.1:23823366-23825548 GCF_011800145.1 Mirounga leonina
CCATGTATTTTTCCCAGGAAGAATGGGAGTTACTGGATCCCACTCAGGAGGCCCTCTACAATGATGTAATGCGGGAAAACTGTGAGACTGTCATCTCTCTAGGTAAAGAATTTCCCTCTCCCATTGGGTGGAAGTTGAGTAATCTGTCATGTTCTCTGCTTACTGGGAATGTAGTGCTCTGAGAGGTTGTGTTCCAATAACGGGTTGCTTCTCAACTAAATGGTGTGTGGACAGGGGAAAGGTGTATCCAGATCACCTGAGCAGCTTTGTCCAGGTGCACACTCCATATGCTATGTAGATTTCTTGATTTATTTTTTTCTCCTTCCGCAACTCTGTTCTCATAGAGCCCTCTTCCTCAGTAAAGAGTATTCACCCAGTAGCTAAGAGGAAGGAACGTACAGTCATCCTTTACTGTGATCTTGCTGTCCTACCCCATTGTTATGCGTCACTGTCCTTTTGGTTCCACCTTCACAGTGTAGCCTGAGTGCAGCCATGTCTCATCTCCTTGTGCTGTTAGCGTCCTGGCTTAAGCCAGCAGCATGTCTAACCAGAATGACTTGGGTACTTTCTGACTAGTGCCCTCCCACCCTGTTTTCCACACAGCAGCCAGATGCTTTTAAAAACTGGTCAAATCATGACATTTCCCATTTCAAACCTTATGATGACTTCTCATCACATTCAGAATAAAATCCACACCTTACTGAAGTGCTTAGGGTCCTCCAGGGTCTGACCCTACTCACCACCCTGCCCTCATCTGCTGCCACTTGTGCCCTTGCTCAGTCCTCTTGAGCCTCTCTGATGTTTCTGTTTCTTGAACTTGCCATGGTCATTTCTACTTTGCCTTTTCCTCTACCTGGCACACTTTTCTGCCACATGGCAGAACTCTCACTTTTACATTCCTGCTGCAATATCAGTTTTTCAAAGGGGCCTTCCATACTACCTCATCTAAAATAACTTCAGAGAAGCAGAATCTTAAATGCTGAGTTAACCTGCCTTAGTTTTCTTCAAAATATTTATTATGTGCTGACAACTTTATTCATTGCTGTTTGGTTGTCTCATCCCACCAGAAGGTGAGATCCCATGAGATCAGGGTGCTTTGGCTCAATCACCCCTATATCATTAGCCCAAAGAGAGTTCCTGGCACATTATAGCCAGTCAGTACTTATTATTGTTTGAATGACTGAGTGATGCATACTTCCCCAACTTGGTGATGTATATTTAGAAAAGTTTCATTAAGTAATTCTAGTCTGTTTCTTCCACCTGGACAAAACCAGTGACTTAAGGAGTGTAAGAAATCTTTTCTAGTCCAATGTGTGGTGCTCAAGAGCTAAGTAAGAAGTCACTGTTAATCATGATAGGAATCACCTGTGCATAGGACATGCAGCCCACTGACCTTCACCTTGCTCTGCTAGACTTGGGCTAATCCTAAGGAATTAATAGGACTAACCTGTATTCCCTGCCAACTCTGGGGTTTGATTCAACATTGTTCAAATATAGGGTAATCTTGGTGGCAGAAGAGGGGCACTGTAGATGGATTCCCATGCCCTTTATCCTCTACATGGGTCCAGCTTAGGTTTATTTCTCCGTCTCCATGTTGTGTATCCACCCACAAATGCAGTATAGTATAAACCTGAAACTGGGTAGGAGAGTCCACCCATTTGACCATTGGGTAATGTACTGTAAACTGTCCTTTGCTCTTCCTGAAATAGTGTGGAGTTGGTGGACAGTTGTTGAGTTGCCAGTCCTTGACTTCCTTTTTCCCATTTCACAGCATTATTTGTGCTCCCCAAACCTAAAGTGATCTCCTATCTAGAGCAAGGGGAAGAGCCATGGATTCAAGGGCCCTTGGAGTTCAAGAACAGCCCTGGAGGGCTGCCTACAGGTAAATATACCATGGGAAGAGGACAAATGTGCCTTGATAGCAACCTTAGCATTTCAAATTCTGCTTATCTCTATTTTGTGAATCAGTAATCATTGGATTTTTCTCTCCATTCCTGTAGTTTTGCTTTGCCGTACAGTTGGCTGATTGTTATGTTTATTCCCACAGGGTTAAAGGTCAAAACTGACACTGAAAACCATCAGCCTGTGTGTCTTTCTGACTTAGAAATACAAGCACCAGGAGACATAGTATCAAAAAAGACCCGAGTGAAAGTTCCCCAGAAAACAACAGGCAAAGAAAATC
>NW_023270453.1:23830548-23854218 GCF_011800145.1 Mirounga leonina
TTTCAGATTTAGCTAAACTGTCAGAGTTGCTTCTCACTTCCATCACAGTAGGACGATGACTTTGGAGTTGCACTGATCTTGACACTAACACGAAAGTTAGTGGGTGGCTCAGTTGGTTATGCCTCTGACTCTTGATTTTGGCTCAGATCAAGATCCCGGGGTTGTGAGATAGATCCCTGTGTCAGGCTCCACATTGGGCATGGAGCCTGCTTAATATTCTCTCTCTCCCTCAGCCCCTCCCCCCTTCCTCTAAAAAATCAGAACAACATTAAGCTTTATAGTATTTGGATACTCTGCACCTTTAAGTGAAAACTTAAGAATGCTTACTTTTGAATTTTTTAGACCAATGGATGGATTTCCAAAATCATAATTTTCACACTAAGAATTTGTCCATTTTGTGTATAAACAACTGAACAGTGTCAAAGCATTTGAAGAAAAAAAGTGAAGGATCTTTAATATTCACAAATATAAAAAATATGCTTCAGTTTAGAAAGAATTTCTTAAAAAAATTATGTTAGTAGCTTAAGGAATAATGGCTTACAGGGATGAGTTCAGAAAACATGCTTAAATGTTTCCTTCATCCTTTATGGTGAGGGAGCATTAGCCAGCATCATAGCTACTTGTCCTCCTTAAAGGAAAAAATTTGTATTTCCATTCTTAATTTTTTAGTTAAATGGCACTTCTACAGTATCATTTTTACAATCTCTCCAATGTTCCTATTCTAAGATTCAGGGATAAAATTCCTCTTCCCTTGATCAAATACCTTAATCTTTCTGACTGGAGACATTTTCATTTTATTTCTCCTCTGACTTCATCCTTCTAAACAAAGCTTGTTTTGTGGTTTACTTGCCCCACTACCTCAATGTTACTCTACACTGAAAACCCTATTTCCCATTCTGATCAAGTCAGGAAAGAATAAGTTAGAAATTCCATGCAAAATAGTCAGGCACAAACTGAGCTCTCAAGAGTATCACTCTCAACCATCTTCCAAAAAAATTAAACACTTAAAACACAAAAACACATCTAGTCCTCTCTACCAGGATCAAAAATTTAGGATTACACTTTTTTTTTTTTAATTTTCATTTTTCTTTATTGCTCAGGCTACAAAGAATACTGAGAACACAAAGTCACAAATGGGGAGTGCTTGCAGCTCAGGACCAATTTTCGTGATAGGAGGCAGCCAACCCCAATTCGTGATGCGATAGCTAATCCACAAGTGACTACTTGCGGAGTATTGTGAAATTAGGGGAGGAATTGGCAGAAAACCGGGCAAAGGTGGGCAATTACAACATCTGGGATTGTCTTTCAGAAGCAAGTCTTGGCTGCTTTTCTCAATATTCTGAACAATTCAGGAGGGAGGAGACTGACTGACTGCTTTGGGACGTGAAAGCATCACGGGGATCATCCTAAACATCAGATGGCACATGTGTTCATATTCCATTCCCAGTAGTGAATCACTTTGTCAGTGACACAAAGTCAAAAACTGGGAAAGATGCAATTAAATATGAGGCAAAGCCCTTCATTCTTTGACATGAAGGGCTTTGAAGTTCTATTTCCAGAGTTCCAGAAGAAAAGTATGTTTGGTGTCTTAGTTGGAAATTTGAAAAATGAAAAAAACAACCAGACCAATTTTAAGTTTCCAGAATCTAAGTAAATGAAAGATGCCCAGCATATAAATATGCTAGTCTGGTCAGTGGATTTAAATGAATTGAAGGGCACACCATATAGAGCCTTTCATAGAGTCTATCTAGAACCATAATGTGCCTCATAATGTAGTGAAGTCTGTATGAATACCTGAATCAAAGGACCAAATTTTGAACCTGCCAATGCAGGGAGTCAATTATTTTCCTGTCTTCACAGTCCTGAGGTTCAATTCCATTGCCATGGTTAGGAGATGTCACAATAAAGGAGTTGGTGAGAAATAGGAATTGAAAAGTGAGTTTGGCTTGGTGAGCTTATGCTCTAGCATATGGGCTCTAAATTACAGAATGATTTGCAAGCTCCATTAAACATTTGGTGAAGAGGTCCAGTTTATTTGACTATATTACCCATAGCTAACTTTATTAGTACTTACCATGTGTTAGGTAATTATCTAACCTCTTTCTCAGAATCAATTCATTTACTCCTCACAACAACCTATACTGTTCCCATTTTAAGATGAGCACATTGGAGCACAGGAGGAAACTTGCTCAAGAGTACATAGTGGAGGCCTGGGAATCAAACCCAAATACTCTTGACTGTGAAGGTTGTGCTTTTTTCAAAAAACAGTTTTTCCTTTTTTGAAATAATGAAGAAGTTACAGAAAAATTGAAAGCATAATACAAAGGACTTTTCCCCTCTGAATCATTTGAGAATACATTGACAACTTGATACTCTGTCCTCCAAATATCGTGTGTATCTCCAAAAAACAGGAACATTCCCCTTTGGGACCACAATATAGCCATCAAAATTACTAAATGAACATTAACACATGATAGCTAATCCTCAAACTCCATTCAGCTTTTGCCAGTTGTCCCAGTAAAGTTTTTCATAGCAAGAAGATTTTAAGATTTATACATGCATTTAGTTGTCACATCTCATTTTTTTAATATTTTCTTTTTACATAATCTGTACACCCAACATGGGGATTGAACTCACAACTCACAATCGCATGCTCTTCTGACTGAGCCAACCAGGCGCCCGGTCACATCTTTGTCAGTCTGACATGGTTCCTCAGTCTTTTGTTGGCATTCATAATTCTGACACTTTGAAGATCATTAGCCAGTTATTTTATTGAACATCCCTCAGTTTGGGTTTTATGCTTCCTCTTAATTCAAGTCTTGCCTCTCTGGCAGGAATACCACAGCATGATGTTGCCTTCTCATTGTATCCTATCAGATGTTGCTATGGACTAAATTGTGCTGTTCCCCTCCCCCCTCCCCCAATTCATTGAAGCCCTAGTCCCCAGTGTGATTATATTTGAATATATGGCCTTTAGGAGTTAATTAGGGTTTGGTAGGCACCTAATACAATAAAATTGGTGACCTTATAAAAAAAAGGGAAGAAAAGGAGAGCTCTTTCTCTACACCCACTCAGAGAAAATGCCATGTGTGAACAAAGTGTTCATCTGCCAGCCAGGAAAGAGCTCTCACCATAAACTGAATCCTCCCACAACATTTATCTTTTACTTTCCAGCCTACAGAAACGTGGGAAAATACTTACCTGTTGAAGTCACCTACTCTATGGTATTTTGTTATGGCAGCCTGAGCAGACAAAGACAGGTGATGTATATTTCAATTTGTCCCATTGTTGTTTTTTTTTTAAAGATTTTATTCATTTATTAAATTGACAGAGAGAGAGACAGTGAGAGAGGGAACACAAGCAGGGGGAGTGGGAGAGGGAGAAGCAGGCTTCCTGCTGAGCCGGGAGCCCGATGCGGGGCTCAATCCCAGGACCCCGGGATCATGACCTGAGCTGAAGGCAGACGCTTAACCGACTGAGCCACCCAGGCACCCCCAATTTGTCCCATTGTTAATGATATTACTTGGATCACTAAGTGAAGGTGGCGTCTACTAGGCTTTTCCTGTATTTCATCTATTTTTATTTATTTTCTAATTAACTTTAATGGGGAAGTAATTTGAAACTAGGTAAATATCCTATTACTAACGAAACTCAATTTATTCATTTATTTACATGTTACAGAATCAAGGTTTCCTATTTTATCCAATGGTTTATAATCTGTTAATATTGTTTGCTATTTGATCATTGAGAGCCTATTCAAACTTTTGTTTTTTCTGACTTTTCCCTATATTCTTTCAGCACTTTTTTGCTTTCTAGCACCACAGGATATTCCATGCTCATCTTGTATTATCCCTGCCCCAGCCCACCCATTTCTCTCAAATGGTATTTAGAAGCCCCTTTCTGGACACCAAGTGTCTCCATTACTACTGGTAAGGTAATATACATCTCAAAGACAGTATAATATTAACTTCTTTTGTTTTTCTGGTGGGAGAAGTAGATCGAGACAAGGAGAGTGAAGACATTAAATTTAAAAAAGGAGGCTTTTAATACAGAAGATGCTCAGATGCCATAAACATGATGTCAGGCAAAAACTAAAAAGACAATCAGTGGGTGAACCCCTGTAAAAGCCATGTCCAATAATGAAAAGGGAGTACTACCTGATTTTGATTTTAGTTTTCTGTGCTACAGTTCCATTATTCTCAGGCACCAGGGAAGCCTCATATGAACCCTGTTTTGAAAAACAAGAGTACTGTGCCCCAAGCTTTGCATGCAGCGAGAAGCAGACAAGAAAGAGTGGAAGCAGCGTGGAGAAACAGTTAACAAAGGGCCAGTTGTGAAAGGTGGAAAGACTCAGAGCTGTACAGAGAACAAAATGACAAATGACAACCAGGAAAAGGCATTCCTAGAGAATCTGAGAAATACTTGAGGTCTAAATTTCTAATTGTAAGAAACAATTTGTTAATCATCTATCAAAACATACCAAATTTCATTAGGAATCGGATTCAAATTAAAGCCACATGAAATATTATCTTATTCCTTCTGATTGGTAGTAATTTAAAAGACTGACAGTGCCAAGAGATGATAATGATATGAAACACCAGGAACTTTTATTTATTTATTTTTAAGATTTTATTGATTTGAGAGAGAGAGAGCAGGGAGGAGGGGCAGAGGGAGAGGGAGAAGCAGTCTCCCCACTGAACAAGGAGCCTGACGCAGGGCTGGATCCCAGGACCCTGGGATCATGACCTGAGCCAAAGGCAGACACTTAACTGACTGAGCCACCCAGGTGCCCCAAAACACCAGGAATTTTTAAATACTGCCTGCGGTATTTGGCATTATTTAGTAAATTTGAGGATGTGCATACCAATGACTTATTTCCCTGTGGCATATTCTGGAGAAAGTCTTTTATTTATTTTTATTTCTTTAAAAGATTTTATTTATTTATTTGACAGAGCGAGAAAGCACAAGGAGAGGCAGAAGCAGGCTCCCCACTGAGCAGGGAGCCCGAAACGCAGGGCTTGATCCTAGGACCTTGGGATCATGACCCTAGCCGAAGGCAGATTCTTAACAATCTCAGCCACCCAGGCGCCCCAAAAGTCTTTTAAAAATACATCTATTTGGGCGCCTGGGTGGCTTAGTCGTTAAGTGTCTGCCTTTGGCTCAGGTCATGATCCCAGGGTCCTGGGATCAAGCCCTGCATCGGGCTCCCTGTTTGGCGGGAAGCCTGCTTCTCCCTCTCCCACTCCCCCTGCTTGTGTTCCCTCTCTCACTGTGTCTCTCTCTGTCAAATAAATAAAATCTTTTAAAAAATACATCTATTTACATATAATGTTCACAACAGCATTGTTTGTAATAGAAGACTGAAATAGCCCAAATGTTCACTAACAGAAGAATAGATGAATGAATACGGTAGTCGTACAGTGGAATACTATACAGCAATAAAAATAACATAGAGCTACATGCATCAACGTGGATGTGTATCACAAATGAGATGTCTAGTGAAAAGTTGCAGAAAAATGTGAAACAAAAACATCCTACAGCCATGCAAGAAGAAGCCTCATGTCATTATTTGGATAATAAAAAATACGGTAATCCCAGAAAGCTAGGAAACTTGGAGACATACACAAATATGCCATAAGATTATAGTTGATTTTTTTTTTCCTTTTTTTTGGTCCTGGCCCTCAACTCCACTGAGACCATTCTCTTAGCAGTGATAACCTTGGCCACACATTGTCATCTGTTGGCTTTCCACCATGCTGTGGTCAAGCAGTGATAAAACTGCTTGAAGTTGGCAACTCTGGCCCTGCGTAATGTTTTTGAGAACTCCCTAGTTCACATGCCTGCCACATTACAGCTGTCCCTCTGTGAAAAGCAGAGGGACAGTTGACCACTTCCTTTATGAGGTGCCTGCCTAGATAAAGTTACATGTGTCCATAAACATTTCAAAAGTTCAATGTCTTTGTGACCACAGTCATCTTCCTACAATCATACTTCCTTTCTCCATGGGTTTGGTCCTTGTGTCCTTGTTAACTATATCTACATTACAGAAGTTGGCCAAGGATCTACTAAGCCATGGACAGAGAGAAGCAAAGGCTTAGGAACCCAAGGGTCCCACCTGGTGGTGCAGGAATTCTCTTTGGGATAGTTACCTCTGACTAAATCTCACCTAGAATAGCTACTTGGTCAGACCAATTTCCTTATCTTTATCCTGTTCTTAACATAGTTACACCCATACTCCACTCTCTCATCCACAGCCTAAGGAACAAGGACCTTAAGGGTGCACCAAAGAAGATTTTAGGAGGCTGAGGAGACACGTAACTGGGGTTACAGAGAAGCGCTGCTATGCCATTGTTTCCCCCCACACACCAAATCAGACTCTTATGTCTCTCCCTCCTGTTAGTGTAGTGGTCCAGTTACACTGTCCTGTGAATAGAGAGGCATCAAGAAACCGTAAAAAGTTCATGACACTAGGTGCCAAGAGCCTTGGGCATTTTGGTATACTGTGCAAATGAGATATGGTAACCAATGGATCTGATCTCTCCAGCACTCCCTTTCATCATATGTAAAATGAATAGAATAGCCAGCAGGAACATGGTAAGGATCAAATAGATAACGTATGTGGGAGTGTTTAGTGAAAACCGTTCATGTTATTTTTAATCAAAGTGGAATGTTTTCCAAGGGAGGTTTATTAGTCTATTTCATATCCCACCTCCCTCCGTTTATATCTTGATGGAGGGCTACTCCTTCACTGTGCTAACTACTGTCTTCATAAATGATGAATGGATAAAGGGGCCAGAAAACACTGACAGATCCCTATTCTTACCCTCACACTCAACATCCCAATCCATCAGCTCCCTCTTCAAAACAAATCCAGAATATCCCAATCTAGAATAATACAAAAACATACGTGAAAATTAGGAAAGTGTTTTGCTATATATCAAAGAAGAAATGATTGAGGATTGAATATATTCTGGTACATGACTAAACGCAGAAGCTTTTAAAAAAATGAAGTCATTATACTGAAACAGAAAAATTGAGATAAATAGGCAAAATTGCATATGAAGGTACAAAAAGATATACACACAAGTAACAGTTATTTCCTCTGTAAAGAGAGTGCAGCTTGGGAAATAGGAATCGAGAGAATTCCTTTTAATATGAGAATGATTTGCGGTACTCACGGAATTTTTGAAAAATGAAACGGAAGAAAACACGGGATTGGAAGCTAGTTCTAGCCCTACTTCTGTCATGGCAGTCACTTAAAAACGGTCTTGGTTTCTACTTCTGGAGGATGAAAAAGGTAATACTACTGACTTTATAGGATTGTTGTCAGGATTACGTAGTATGGACGTGTTTACAACTGTGCCTAGCACACCAACAGCGTGCCGGTCTGACTCCTGCCGCTGTCAGATCCGTAAAACCCTCTGAGCAACACCAGGGCTGGAAAGAGAACCCATTCAAGTCAAGAGGCGGAAGCGCCTGGCCAAGAGAAGAGCAGTAACCAATAGGAGAGAGTTAACAAACGCCATAGCCCGGGCCCCCGTTTTCTTAACTACCCTGATTGGCCCTAGGGTATGACGCCAAGAAGATCCTGTCGATTCACTGGTTATGAGGGCTGTCGATTAGCGAAGGAAGAAACCAGAGAAACAGAAAGGTCCTTTAGGCATCGCTTGCGTGCTCCGCCCAGCTCGTTTCCGGCTGAGCCTGGCGCAAGCGTCCGTCCTTCTGGGCGTCCCGGCATACCCCGCGGCTATTTCCGGCCCACCGCGTTGGGAAAGACGGTGAGGCTAGTGAGTGACGCCCGTGAAGCCGACCTTTCCTGTTGGGAAGGTCCTGAGTGCTGCGGCTCCGCCCTCTACCCTCCCGGGACGCGAAGACACCGAGGGGCCGTGTGCCGGGACCTCGCCCCTGTGGGGAGGAGGTGGCCAGCGCGCCACCCGTCTCCCTTCGGGGCACCCGTCCGTTCATTTCCCCCTGGAGAGACCTTTGAAAGGTTACGAACCTCTTGCCCTTGCGATTTACGCCGATGAAGCACTTGTTCCCTGAGGGCTATTGCCTCAGAAGAGCACTCAGACACTCCCCTTGCCCTCAGAGAGCTCCCAAACAGGTGATCAAAACCCACCAGAAACATCCTGGTATTAGGTGGAGTTAGGATAAGGCGCTTTGAGAGTGAGTAAGAGACAGGGCCGAGGAGTTCAGAGCATTCGGAGGCTTCAAGAAGGTGGTGGTGGTGGTGCTGGTGCCAGTACTCATCCTGTGGGGTGCTTGCCTTTCGATGGTGCTCTCCTTGAGGACATAAAAGTATCCATCTTTTTACATTTCTAGGCTCAGGTGCCCTTCCTCCCCTGGTTGGGAGGGACGGAGACCTGCAGCCCCTTGTGTTCAGTGAATCGGACCCTGAGAAGAGTAGTTTAGGCAGAAGTCAGTGGGTCAAGGCACTAAGGCTTGAAATCCCAGAGCCTGTTTGTTCCAGCACCTGAGACTGGATCGCCTGTGCTGGTTGGAGAATATACATGGAGGAGTGGGCACTGAAGCTGGAGTGGTAGATTGGGTCTGAATGCTGAGGACAGCCTTGTAAGCTTGGAGATCTTGGCTTATTTCAGTGGCAACAGGAAGTCTCCAGGGCTTTGGAAGAGACTAGTTAGACAATTGGATTAGATATATGGAAAGTGAGGAAGTCCAGATCTGCTCTGTAGGAAGACTAGGTGGAGAGATGAAGACTTTTATACCAGCCTAGTCTAATGACTTGTCCCTAGACAAGGGTTTCCAACCAAGGACGATTTTGCCCCCAAAAGGATTTGGTAACAATGGAGCCAATTTTGTGGTCACACCTCAGGGTTGCTCATGACATCTAGTGGATGGAGGCCAGCGGTGTGCCTGCACCGTCTCCTATAATGCACAGAACAGCATCCCCCCCCACCCCCCAACCCACCCATCCACAATAAATCCCTGTCTGGACCAAGATGTCAGTAGTGCTGAGGTTCAGCAATCCTGTTTAGAATGTTAGTAGTGGAAATGGAGGGAAGACAGATGTCAGAGACATCTCAAACAGACCTGTTCAGTTTTGTCTCCTTTTGTATTCTTTATAATGCTAAGTACTTTTTTTTTTTTTTAAGATTTTATTTATTTATTTGACAGACAGAGTGAGAGCACAAGTAGTCAGAGAGGCAGGCAGAGGGAGAGGGAGAAACAGACTCCACTGAGCAGGGAGCCCGACATGGGGCTCGATCCCAGGACCCCGGGATCATGACCTGAGCCGAAGGCAGCCACTTAACCAACTGAGCCACCCAGGCGCCCCAATGCCTAAGTACTTGACAATTAGGCAATTAATCAGATCTGATGACCCCAGTCTTCCTTGTATTTTATTTTACTTTTTTTTTAAGATTTTATTTTTTATTTATTTGACAGAGACACAGCGAGAGAGGGAACAAGCAGGGGGAGAGGGAGAAGCAGGCTTCCTGCCGAGCAGGGAACCCGACATGGGGCTCGATCCCAGGACCCCGGGATCATGACCTGAGCTGAAGGCAGATGCTTAACCGACTGAGCCACCCAGGCGCCCCGTCTTCCTTGTATTTTATCACCCATTCATTCATTTGCCAAATAGTTAAATGCACCAAACAGTATTGGAGGTGCTATGATTCCATCATGACCAAACCAATTCCTGCTCTCCCAAGAGGCTTACATTTTTGCAGGGGAATCACATTGAATCTATAAATACATATCAGGTGGTGAGATACGCCATGAAGAAATTCCTGTAAGATGGAGTTTCTCTTACTACCACACACCCTTTACTCTGCACCTTCTAATTGCCAAGCGCAGAACTAGAGGCTTTACAAATAGCATTTCTAATCTTTTTCTCATTTGTGCAATATAGGTACTGTTATCCTCAGATATGAAAAAGAGACTTAGAGAAGATGCATAATTTGGCCCAAATCCGTTAGTGTGGAGTGAAGCAGGGACTGGAAACCAGATCCACCTGTGGTCCAAGGCAGTGCTATTTCCATTAGGTGTCACTCTGTCTTATGCCCCCTGAAGAGATCTGTACTTTTTTTCCTACACTTAATGAAAATGAAGTAGATATGAAGCCTCACATTCACCACTTTCTCTTTCCAGAGCGCAGTTTTTATTGGAGAGGCCTACCTGGAGGTGATCTTCAAAGTTGTAGGAACTGTTCAGCATCTGTTGGGGGTGAATTCCTCTTTATTGCTCACATTCTCTCAGGTGGCTGATGGCAGATCCTGACCTCTTTAAGGGTTTGGCAAGTTGAAGATGTCCTCCCAGCTCTTCAGACTGCAGTTACCAGCAAGTGCTCAGCCTCATGAGGTCTTCAGTCAGCTCTGGGAGGCCTGCTGTGGATGGCAGCGCCCAAGATGCATCAAAGAAGATTCTGGAGCTGAAGCAATTCCTGACCATTCTGCACAGGGACATCCAACCCTGGGTGAGGGCATGTCATCCAGAAAGCCCTGAGAAGGCAATGACCTTGGTGCAGGATTTGGAGTGAGAACCTGGGAGACCAAGGTATGGTGAGAAGGGGAGTATGTAAAGAGAAAGTGAGACCAGGTTGTGGAGGGCCTGAAAGTGGAGAAACTTGATTTTTCTGCTGCTGCTTAAGCGCTTGTTTATTTTCCTGATGGGCATTGGTGCTAGCTTTCCCACGAGGTCAGGCTGTCTCCCCACCGTGCAGGAAGGATGGTGGGTGGAGAGTGAGGTTGGACCCTCACGGTCACTGAACTTTCAGTAGGTCCTTGTCCCCAAGGATGAAGGAAGGGCGATAGTTGTTCCCTGTAAGTGAACCGAAATGTTCTGTTCTGCAGGTGTATTCACCTGAGCAAGCTCTGTGGGGAGAATCTTCTGCCTCTTAAACAGGCCTGCTCTATGGTGCAGGAATTGCAGTGTCCAGCAAGCTCTGGGAACTTTGGCTGTGTCCTCAGTGTCTGGGTCACACCCCTCCCTCAAACAGACTAATGTAACTGATTTTCTGCTCAGGAGAGGGCCAGAGTGAGACCAGCTGGGGGCTGAGAGCAGTGCGGCAAGGTGTCAGAGCCACAGGGCTCTGCATGGGGGCTGCCACGGCTCTCCCTGCACTGCCCTGAGCAGACAGGACTCTGAAGTGCTCTCTGCCACTGTCCATTGTGACCCTGGGTTCCTGACTCTTCTGTTCTGCCCTGCCACACATACGGCACTCCTCATTTACGTTTTTAGCTCTGGCTCTCCAGCAATGTCTCTACCTATACCTTTCTTCCCTGGGCCCATATGATGATCTGCCTGGGGGAGGTAAGGTATTTTTGCCAGGTGATGGTGTGTGTGCTCCCAAGAAGAGCCAGCAATTCTGCAGTTCTGTGAGGACTTGCAGAGCTTCTCTTGGAGCCCACAAAGCCCGTGCACAGAGATTTTCCCAAGAGAAGAGTCAGAAGTCGCATTCAGACCATGGAGCCTTCAAAGGAACCCAATTATTTTAGGAAAATGGTGAGAATCAGAGTCTCAGGCTGGAAATGGGAGAGGTAGGAAGGATCAGGGATGAGAGTTTGTCACTGCCTGTGACATCATAGATGTGACCTTGTAGTTGTGTCTTGCCCTGAATTGGGAACAGAGAGCTAGTGAATTGGTGTGCAGGTGTCAGGTTGAGACAGCTCAGTTCCATATGTAGGCTTCACGGTTCCCTCTGGTCGTCTCCTCAAAAGGCTCATTCCATGATAGTTCTGAGCAGGGTCATGTATGAACCAGTCTGTCTTGGGGCATTTGTGGTGCCTTTTTGTCACCCAAGGAAGAGTGTCTGATCTTAGTATAGACTGATAAAGTTTTCTGAACAGGTATATGGGAGCTAGTTCAGCATGGACAGAGGGGTGATCTATCAGAAGACACTACCCGGGGGAAAGCGGGTGTGGGGCACATCTCTACTGAGAAGACCCCCTTTGGACATGTCAGGTGGCTTGTCAGTTGAAAAAGAAGGAAAATACAGGTAAAATGATTGAGAGCCCCGCTTTTAGCAGAGGCTAGGAAGCCAAGGAGAGGGAGACTGTGGGTGAGTGTATGAGGCCCCATCGTCCTTGGCCAACCCCAGAAACCACAGTGAGTAAGGCAGCCCACATGGGATATGTCTGCTTACTGCTTCCTGTATCAGAGTATAAAGTCTTGACCCTAAAGCCAATCCAACCAGGGATTCCAATGGACAATGCTTGTTGCTAAGCATGGATGCCCTCCAATGGATAATACCTTGATGGTAAGAGGTAAGCTTAAGCTTCAGTAAGCATGCTTGTAACAGGTGAGATCTCTCCTTTAGCCTTTTCCACCTTGAGGCTGTAAAAGCTTCTTAGGCGCCATGTCTAATCTCTACTGTACTACCTAGCTCTTACTCTGATGCCCCAGGCACTGTGGCACATCTGGGAGAATTGGTGGTAGTAGGTGTGACAGGACTCCTAAGCTGTGTCTGCATACTCGGGGGGTGGGGGGCAGGTCTCTGGCACCACAAGACTAGTCTGATGGTACTAACATGCAGTAGAAGGTGTGTGTCCTGAGGTTCCACAGAAAGTGTTGACCAGACAGGTTGTGGGAGTGAAACACTGAAGTAATTAAAGGTTTTGGAATTGACACGACCCACATTCAAAATCCAGCTCCGTGCGCTGAATCTCTATGCACATCACCTAACCTGTGATAGCAGTGTCCATTGGGCCTCCCAGGAAACCCCTGCAATACTCAGTGTATCTCAAACTTCTGCAAAATCTCCAGAGGTGCCAAAAGAATGGCCAAATCCACAGAGCATATCTGAGCCACATCCTCCATCTGCCAGACCAGGGCTGCACAAAGTTCACTCTTGGAGGCATGACCCCTACCACAGGGACTTAGGTTACTTCCTAGGGTCCTGTGTTCTCCACGAGTAATGATTGCTCAGTCCTCACTGTCTGCCAGGAAGCCAGCCAAGGATGAGTACCAGGACTATGAGGCTGGAGCTAAAATAGGGAAAGCAGAGAATTGCGTGTGATGAGGTCAGCAGTGAAATGGGCACACTCCAGCCGAGGGTCCCAGGATTCCCCAGGCTGTTCCTGCACTGGCTGGTAGGGTAGTCCCTTCACAGGAGAGGCTGAGAAGAGGTGCCCAGGGGTATGTGAAGTGGGGTCAGGAGGCTGGAGGGATCCAGCTCCTGTTTTGGCTGCAGGCACCCATCTGCCACCTTAGACTGAAGAACCACAACAGATATCTGTGGAGGGGCGTGATCTATGGCTTTGGCCTTCTTTGGGTTGTGAGAATATGGATCTTGCCTATAGGAATGGTTAGTAATCTTCAGCAAGGAAGTGTCCACTGAGAAATTATGTCAATTAGTTAAAATGTTCCAGTGAGGAAGTATAGAAACCATATGGAGAGTCCTAGTATTTCATATACAGGAGGGAAAACTGGCTTCTCAATAGACATATGAAAGGCTGAACCAAACCAGGAGGGTGTTCTATACCTGAGAGGAGATCTATAGGCTTGGAGGTATTACCTTTTATACACCTACTTCAAATTCATTCTCCAGTGGCTAGAGCAGAGATCAGGCTGTGTGAGTCAATGGGAGGTAGACAGTAAGGTATCTAACACAGTAAGTGCAGGGGACAGATACTCCACATGGGGTTGGGGGAACACAGCAAAAAGGTTGGATTAGTCAAGACTTGGAAGAGAGGCCCTGCAAATCTGGGTCACATCTTGGGGGTGTTGGAGCTGGGTGGTGCTGCCCAACTGGTGCTGGTACTTCCAAAGGTCTGGTGAGGTGATTCTGGAAGATAGAGTGTCTACCTCATTGACAGCGTTGTATCTGGCTGCTAAGGAACCTGGTATATCAGAGAACCAGGAAATATCAAATATTTCCTGAAGGAATGAATAAATGAATGTGTTCTCCAATTCTTACCTGTCTCCTCCAGACTGTCCGGGGCAGCTGACAGGCTGGGCTTGGGCTGAGTTCCTTTCTCTGCCCAGCAGACTGGAGCATGAAGCAGTTTGGAGCGTGGAGGCAGCCCCCACTTCCAACAAGGCAAGCAGTCAGCAGTTGCCCCCAACTCCCTGGCCGTGGCACCCCAGGAGTGGGAGAAGCCTGCTACAGAGGCCTCCCTGGGCACCTCCATTCCTTGTTTCCATTGACTTCCACTGGTTCCCTCATTAAGCAAATCCAGCTCTTTGAGCGGGTATCCAAAGCCCTTCCCTAACTGATCCACTCTGGGCTGTGTCTCTGTTCCCCACCATGATGTCCAGTGAAGTCAGCTGTCCCAGACATGGCACAGTGAAACCCTTCTGTTTGCCTTCACATGGGCTCTGGAAAGATGTTATTTTTTTCCCTCTGTGTACAGCAGAGTTAAGCCTGGGTCTCTGGGAACTGACCTGCCTAGCCTGTTGTGAGGGTCATGCTCAGGGACAGTGTGTGCAGGGAAATGAGCCCGGGCAAGGCTCAACTGGGGGAAACGCTGACATAGATTCTTAGGACTTGCCTTCCTTACCTTTCTTCCCCCAAATTAAAACTTTAAAAATTTTTTATTTTTTGGTTTTGAAGTAGAACATTCTTCTTTGTTCTTGTTTAATTCTTTAAAAAGACTGAAGCAGAGACCATGACACTTGCTTTCACCATAATTAGACAAGGTACTAACAGCTTGTATGCACAGACCAGGAAACAGGACGACGTGCCCAACTTTTACCATGTTTTATCCGTGGAAATTTCACAGAAGGTTAAATATCTGTTCAGAATTAATATGATTTAGATTGGATTTTAGTGCTCTTGACACCCCATTCCTTTTCCTGCACCCCTGAGTTTTCCTTTCACCTGTGATGTCCCTCTCAGTGAGTGTGCAACCCTCCCCAACCCAATTCTCCTGCTCCTCTGCATGTTCTCCACCGCCACAGGCTCTACCCTTGGATCATTTTGGGACCCTATGGGCCTCCGCATGAGGATAAAGTTTCTTTTCTTTTTTTTTTTTTTTAAGGTTTTATTTACTTGACAGAGAGAAAGACAGCCAGAAAGGGAACACAAGCAGGGGGAGTAGGAGAGGGAGAAGCAGGCCTCCCGCGGAGCAGAGAGCCTGACATGGGGCTCGATCCCAGGACCCTGGGATCATGACCTGAGCCGAAGGCAGATGCTTAATGACTGAGCCACCCAGGCGCCCTGAGGATAAAGTTTCTAATGCAGAAAATTAGCACCAATGGCCAAGAGAGTGGAGGGAGGGACACCTTTTTTTTTTTTTTTAAAGATTTTTATTTATTTATTTGAGAGAGAGAGAATGAGAGACAGAGAGCACAAGAGAGAAGAGGGTCAGAGGGAGAAGCAGACCCCTTGCCGAGCAGAGAGCCCGATGCGGGACTCGATCCCGGGACTCCAGGATCATGACCCGAGCCGAAGGCAGTCGTTCAACCAACTGAGCCACCCAGGCACCCCGAAACACCTTTATTTTCATTAGAAATAGTAATGCTTAGGGCATTACAGGGAGAGCCCTAGTCCCGCTGTGGTTCTTGAGATCTACTTGTAGGTCTCCTGCTGAGCCACGGACTGGCTGGCAGAAGCCTCCACAAGCCAATGGAAGCTCCAGGAGAGACTCAAACTAGGGAATTGATCTGTTGGCTTTCCTGCACCATCGCAGCATGCGTCCCTTCTTGGGGTGTGAGTGTGTCTTCTGTGTGCCCCCTGATGGTGGATGAGGACGGGATTCTTGGGGAAGCTTTTCTCACTCCGAGGGCACTTGTACGGCTTCTCCCCGGTGTGTGTCTTCTGGTGGGCATGGCCGTGGGCGCCGTTGTTGAAGCTTTTCCCACAGTGCGCGTGGGGTGGAGGGGGGGCTCTGCCCGGTGTGGGCTCGCCGGTGAGAGCTGAACTGGGAGCTGATGTTAAATCTCTTCCCACAGACAGCGCACTCGTAAGGCTTCTTGCCAGTGTGGGTCCTCTGGTGGACAATGAGGCTGGAGCTCTGGTTGAAGCTTTTCCCACATTCCCCACAGCGGTAGGGTCTCCCCCCGTGTGCGTCCTTAGGTGGGCAATGATGTTGGAGCGCTCACTGAAGCCTTTCCCACATTCACTGCACTTGTGAGGCTTCTCTCCTGTGTGGATTCTCTGTTGCCGAATGAGGTAAGAACCTTGGCTAAAGCTTTTCCCACACTGCTGGCACTTAGATGTTTTTTCCAATTTGGGGACTGGCTGGTGGTGACAGGGAGAGCCCTGAGAGTAGTCTCCCCTACTCGGGACATGCGCCCAGGCCTTCTCACCAGCACGGAGAGTCTGCTGACTCCGCCTGTCCTGGGACGGGGGTCTCCGTGCACGCTCCCCTGGAGAACGTCTACGTTGCCCTCTTGGCTCAGGCTCACCCTTCTGGCCTCTCTTGGGCTCGGGGTGCCAAAAAATTTCACTAGACTTTCTCCATAGGGCCTTCTTCACTTCTGCTTGCCCTGAATCATCCCATTTCTGATTCTCTGTTTTAGTTTTATTCTTGATCTCAAGACTGGAGGGAACAGAAAGACACGGGAGTATGGAGAAAGAACAGAACAATGAGGAAAGTTACAGTTAAAGCGCCATAAGGGAGAAATACCTAAATGGAATTCTTCACGGGATTTAGCCTTCTGCTGAGTAAGAGCCTCATTTCATTTTCCAGTTGTTGTATATTCAAGCTCCAAACCCTGTGGTCATGGGGAAAAAAACTGCTAGATTCCACTTACTGTTCTATACTGTCTCTTTCTTTTCTTTTTCTTTTTTATTTTTTTAAAGATTTTATTTATTTATTTAACAGAGAGAGAAAGCAGGTGGAGCGGCAGGCAGAGGGAGAAGCAGGCTCCCCGCAGAGTGGGGAGCCCTATGCACAACTCGATCCCAGGACGCCGGGATCACCAAAAGCAGACGATCAACTGACTGAGCCACCCAGGTGCCCTCTTTCTTTCTTTTTTTAGGATTTTGTTTATTTGAGAGAGAGAGAATGAGAGAGAGAGAGAGAGAACAAGAGGGGGGAGGGTCAGAGGGAGAAGCAGACTCCCTGCTAAGCAGGGAGCCCGATGTGGGACTCGATCCCGGGACTCCAGGATCATGACCTGAGCCGAAGGCAGTTGCTTAACCAACTGAGCCACCCAGGCGCCCTCCCTCTTTCTTTTTTTTAAAAAGATCTTACTTATTTATTGGAGAAAGAGAGAAAGCAAGTGTGTGCACCAGGAAGGGATAGGGAGAAACAGGTTCCCCACTAAGCAGCGAGCTCAATCCCAGGACCCCGGGATCATGACCTGAGCCAAAGGCAGATGCTTAACCACCTAAGCCACCCACACACCCCTTAAATGGAATTCCTCACGGGATTCAGCTTTCTGCTAAGTACTAGCCTAGTTTCATTCTCCGATTGTAGTACTTTCAAGCTCCAAACCCTGTGGTCAAGGGAAAATTGCCCCTAGATTCCACCTACTGTCCTATACCATCTCTCTTTTTTAAAAATAGATTTTATTTATTTATTTGACCCCAAGAGAGTGTGCGCACAAGTAGGCAGAGCAGCAGGCAGAGGGAGAGGGAGAAGCAGGCTACCTGCTGAGCAGGGATCCTGACACGGGGCTGGATCCCAGGACCCAGGGATCACAACCTGAGCCGAAGGCAGACGCTTAACTGACTCAGCCACCCAGGCGCCCCATACTGTCTCTTTTTGGATGTTCAGACCGTGACACGTCTGAGGCCGAGAGGCCAGCACTGGGTTATCTGCCAGTCTATCTCCAGGCTTCACCTCAACTCTTGATGGTCTTGCTGCCGGCAGCTGAGTAACAACAGGCTGCCCTGAGCTTGGCTGAAATGAGAGGAAAGCGTGTTACCACGATGTGGCCAGCACACGCTCAGGCCAGGAAAGGAGGGTGGTGCTGGAGCAGGAGGGCAGGGGAGAGAGTCTGGGCTGGAGCCTGTGGCAGTCTGAGGAAGCCGAGGAAGGGAGCTGCAGAGGAAAAATGCCACATACTCCGTGAAAGAGGCTGGCGGATGCGGACCTGGGCTCTGAAGGTCAAGGGGAAAGCCTCCACACCGAGAGCTGGCCTCCCGGGCCCGTGCCAGGCCGTCCATCAGGACAGTGAGCACGCCAGCGGCAGAGGCAGCTCCCTCTTGATGGCTGGGCTGATGGCCACTGGGGGGATGTCCCTGTCCCTTGGCTGTCAGAGCCAAGAGTTCCACCAACTCTGTGTGGGAACAAGACTGGCGGGTCACGTCTCCTACCTTCCCGGGCAGAATCCCGGAAGTCCTGCTCATCCCCGGCTGCACCATCTGCCCGGGCCCCTTCTCCGACCTCTGTGGGCTCCCCGTTCTGCTGACTCAGCTCTCCGGGCTCTGCAGCCCTTCCTTCTTGGCCAGGAACAGCACCGCTTGCCACCGTGGGTGCAGAGGCCCAGGAGCTTGACAGGGCCTCACAGAGGACACAAGGCTCAGGCACACGGCCTGCCCTCCCCTTGTGGTACCTCGACGGCAGGCTGGTGAACTCGGTGCGACACTGCTCTGGGGTCCGCAGAAAGCCCTGCTCCCGGAGTCGTCCTGCCATCGCCCTGTAGGTCTGGCTGTGCTCACGAGTCTGGAGTTTCTCATGATGTTGAGCATCCCACAGGATGGCCAGGAGCGTCTCGGTCTCCTCGTCGCCCCAGTGCACACCTGCTGCCCAGGGCCAGGGGACACACGATAAGACCACGGGGGCCTGCACACCACACGGCCGGGTTAGCAGCTCAGGAAGTTACGTGCCGGTTTGTCAGGCTCTGCCACAACTGTGTGCTGTCATCCCTGGGAAGCTACCCCACTGTGGGCTTCTTCCCTAAAACACACACTCGGCGTAGCGGGAAGGGCATCCTCTCTGACGGAGAAGGGGCTGTGGAATATTTACCAAAGCTGCCCCTTTGTTTCTCTTTATCCTGAATCCCACTCATTTGTCCTGAGAGCCGATTCATGGTAAGCGTGATGCTCGCCTGTGTCCCCGGTGGGGGAATCCCTGAGGGAGTGCTCTAATGGTCTGATGCTCAGAACGGGCCCGCTGCCCCCCAAAGGCCTGGGCCGTTCGAGTGCCTGCTGCCCCTCAGTCGGTCTCCGCTGTGTGCGTGAGCACATGTGCATTCGTGTCGCCCTGCTCTTCCCACAGGCCGTGTCTCCCTCGCTGCGGGCTGTCCCCCAGTGCCATGCTCTACCTGCCACACTCTGTCCCACTGCTTTCCATATCTCGCCCCTCCCTTGTTCCCGCGTGCTGTCACACGTGCTGTCCACCCTGTCCTGAGCCCTCTGGTGTCTTGCTTTCCCTTTCTTGCAGTCTCTGTGTGTCGTGCCTGCTCTCAGACTCTTCGGCTTTATCTCCCTCCCTCCACCCAACAGTCTCCGCTGCCTCTGTCTGTCTCCTCCTTTCTCGGGTCTTCCGGTCTGCGTCTCTCTCTGAACAAAGGAACACAGACAGTCTGGCCCTGAGGGAATGGGCATCCTTACGCAGAGTGATCTTTGTCATTCTTCTGAGTGACGCCCCTGTAGAGGGCCCTCTGTGTAGGGCCATAGAGTGTCTGTCCTTCCTGACAGAGGGATATGGCTCTGTCCTCGCACGTGACTGGTCCCTGTAACAACACCGGGGGCTGCTGCCGCCTATAAAGTAGCACTGCTCCAGCCTGGCGTGGGGCAGAGACAGGACCACTGGCACCAGATGCGGGCAAAGCAAGGCAGGGAGGTCAGGCCTCCGAGGGAAGCACCAGGGTGAGCACAGAGCCATGTGGAGACGCCAGATGGACAGACAACAATGCAAGGGACGGCCAGTGGATAGACCTCATGATCTTTCTAACATCCCTGGTAAGAAGGGGCTTGGGGGGAAGAGTGAAATGGGAACCTCGGGAGACAACAGGCATCAAGCACAGCTCACCTGGGCCCCAGCTGCCCAACACACAGTCTCCTGGTCTCGAAGACCCCTCTTCTGGGAAAGGTTCCTGGGGGCCTGCGCCATCAGCCAGGCTGAGGAGAAAACGGCCTCTGGTGGAGGGCGGCTGCCACAGAGCACGGGCTGAGTGGGGTCACAGGCCAGCCGCGCTGGTAACCTGTCACAAACGCATATTCCTGGGCCCCACCTGCACCCACTGTATCTGAAGTTCTGGGGATGTGCCTGAACACGCCCCCCAGGTGCGTCTGAGCCAGCGCCAGTGGCCTCTGGGTGGTGAGAAGCTCCTTTCAGTAGATTGCTGGCATAATAGCTGTTTATTTAAAAAAAAGACTTGCTTCATTCTAAAGTAGTTGTATGCACATTAGAGAAAAAAAATGTTTCCTATGCACATTATAGATAAAGCTCCAGCCCCACCACCTAGAGATGACCCTAGTAGTCCTAAAAATACCACAGTAACTCAAGCCTTTCATTTTTTTCAGGCCAGCATAATATATTCTGTCCCAGAAATCCATCTGCAAGAATTCTAGTAAGGAAGGGGTTCATTTTTTGACTTATTAACGGAACCTCGGGGGACACACACAAGTCTGATTCTGAGCAGTTTACAGCACTAGGGATCTGAACAGCCCGAAACCAGGGTGAGCAGCAGGAGCGGAACTGGGCACACGGTGAGTCCTGCCCCCCTTCACATTCAATCCCAAAGCCTCAGGAACCCCACACTAGAGAGCCGTGATGTTCCCAGGGACTAAAAAGAAGTAAATGCTAAGATTTATACTGACATACCGATTGTTTCATCTGTAGAAAACATTACAGCAAATACACCTCTTAGACAATTTTCCACTTCATCAACAGAAGTTAGCCAACATACACAGTGTGAACATGTCATATTTTCCTATAGAATTTGGATTAAATAAAGAGCTGACTTTGTTTTTAAGATTTTCAATTTATTTATTTGACAGAGAGAGAGAGCACAAGCGGCGGTGTAGCAGATAGAGGGAGAGGGAGAAGCAGGCTCCCTGCTGAGCAGGGAGCCCAATGCAGGGCTCGATCCCAGGACTCTGGGATCATGAACTGAGCCGAAGGCACTCGCTTAACCAACTGAGGAACCCAGGTGACACAAGAGCTGACTTAAAGGTTACAGAGCACGCGTGCCTGGCTGGCTCAGTCAGAAGAGCATGGGACTCTCGATCTTGAGGTTGTCAGTTCGAGCCCCATGTCGGGTGTCGAGATTACTTAGATAAGTAAGATTTTAAAAATAAATAAAAGTTACTGAGCACCCTATAATGGAAGCTTTCAATTAAGCATAAAAGGCAGCAGTGGCTGTGGGCCGTCTTTAAATGTATGCAGCCACAGTGTTTCACTGGAAGACATGTATAAAGTCTGTCCCTGCAATGGATCATTCAGACATGAAAAGGAACGAAGTAGTAATACAGCCTTGAAACCTGCTCAGTGAGGGAAGGCCGGCAAGTCATGTGTTGTAGGATAGATACCCTTCCTAGAATTCACAGAAAATGCAAATCGAAAGAGAATGAGGAGTAACTTCCTAATTGGTACAGGGTTTCCTTTTTGGGGGTGAAAATGTTTTGGAACTGGGTAGAAGTGGTGATTGTACAGTACTGTGAATTTTCCCTTGGAGAGGCCGTGCCTGCTTCCTGCGTGCCCCACGGTCCTTGTCCAGCACGTCAGCCTGCTCATTCCTGTAGAGCACTTATCCCAAAGTAGCTTTCTTCCTTTGCCTGTTGTCTGTTTCGCCCATGGAGTGTAGGCTCCTGCAGGCCAGGGACCACACCTGTTATGTTCACTGTGAAATCCCCAACCAATACGTGGCACGTGGCAGGCTCCTCAGAGCTACTTGTGTCTCTCAGAGCCACCTGCATCCCTTACGTCCCAAGCTTCTAACTGGTCCTTGGTGACCGAGGGGTGGTAGGGAGAGGCAGCTGGGCGTCCTGACACATGCTACCAACCTGCACTGCTCCCTGTCACCTCCACTTCTTGCTCACCTCTACTTCTTGCTCTGCCCTTCACATCCCAGACAGGTTTCAGGTAGCTCTTTTAACCCTTACATTCCTGTTAGGATCTTGGCTCTGAAATGGTGGGGGCCCCAAGGGAGAGACCGTCCCCCCAGAGAGAGGGCAAGGGGGCCTGGAGCAGGATGCCTACCAGCATGTAGGGGCTCCCGCTATTCACCTGCCCAGGGTCTAACTCCATACATGTGCTGCTGCTTGCCCTTCTGCGCTCCCTCCTAGGTGTTATTAATTATCCCAACCTCACGGATCCTTCATGAACCTCCTCAGCTTGGACCCTAATGTGTCCCCACCACACAGCTCTGCCTTCTCCACATTATGTCAACACCACTCTTCCCCCTGCTGCCCGAGGACATGTCTGCCTCCTCACTGGGGACACCAGCATCTCCCTTCCAGTCATGCAGTCTCCGCACCCAGTGAGCTGCTTCCTGTTGACCACAGAGGCGCTCAGTCTACAGTGTCCCTCTGACCCACACTCCTCCTTTACTCTGTGCCTCTCCCAGACTTGGGATTGGGATCTCAGTTGCTTTCTTCCCACAAATCTCCCACAACCAAAGCCATGTTCCTTCTCCTGTGCCTGTCACACCTCCCTTCTCCCAAAATGTACGAGATCGTTGCACTGACCAGATGTCAGACCTAGTCCCTAACTGGACAAGTGCATACT
Organism: Mirounga leonina; assembly: GCF_011800145.1. Taxonomy (NCBI): domain Eukaryota; kingdom Metazoa; phylum Chordata; class Mammalia; order Carnivora; family Phocidae; genus Mirounga; species Mirounga leonina. The sequence continues at coordinate 23,853,075 of NW_023270453.1, forward strand.
TTGTGAAACTCATCACTATCCCATACTGACCCGTTAATCCTGGCAGCAGCAGCAGCTCTAATACAACATTATTTTGTGTATAGCACATGGCATCTGCACTCAAGGAACCTTTCCACAAGAGACACTGGATTTTAATTCACCAACTCCCAATTTTCCTGATTCCCTGGGTGAGGGATAGTTGTCCTTTCCCTGGCCTTCTGTTGGGAACTATTCTGAGGTTCTACATTTGTATCAGGGACCCTAAACATTCACTGAATGTATCAGTGTCTATGTTATTGTAGCAAATGAGAAATTCTCCCCATAGACGAAGGGCAGGGGACCACCCCAAGCTAGCTCATAGTTTCTGGTGGATGACCGAGGGCTACTGTGCATTTCTCAACTTGGCTCCTCTCCACTAGCCAGATTCTAGTGCTTTTCACTTAGTTCTTCATAATGAAACTCACCAGGTTCTGAATGCCCTTCCTCACCTGTCGCCCAGATGCACTTTGTATATCCTCACCAAGAGCTGCTGCTTCCTCACCATTACTAGACACTGATCACTCATGCACATCCCGATCTCAAGAGATTATGAAGCATGGAGGGGATCATGAAAAAATATGATTGTGAATGGGGTGTGGTGCAAATACAGACTAAAATCAAGCAGCTTTCTAAAAGGCAGCCATAACTAAGGGAATTATTCAGTGATAACTAATATAAACGGAAAAAGAAAAAGGCAAGAATTGGTTCGTCAGTAGCAGCACTGTTAACTCCAGCCAGTCACGCAGCAAAGCCATTCAGCCCGCTACTGCAGTTGTGTGGTAACTCAGAAAAAAGTGCAGGTCTTTGCTGTCATCAATTCCCAGCTGTACATTTCATCATTTTTCAAGCAGTACCCCTGGCGGGGGATGATGGTGGGCTCCACAGCAAGGGAAAGGAACTCTGGCACAGACTTCAAACTACAAAAATCATTACTGGCCCTCATTCACTATTCACCAGTTTGTGCCTTCTTCTTGCTTTCACGGGGGTCTCTTTTCCCACTTTTTCTCCCCCAACCACCTCTGTACCCATGCAAAGGCACCACTGGCAAAAATTCATTTGTTCACTTTAGTAAAGTTCCGAGTATATGCTCAGCCTTGGGCCTGATGGTGAGGATCTCAATGCTAAG
>NW_023270453.1:23869218-24035103 GCF_011800145.1 Mirounga leonina
TTTCAGATTTAGCTAAACTGTCAGAGTTGCTTCTCACTTCCATCACATCAGGACGATGACTTTGGAGTTGCACTGATCTTGGCACTAACACAAAACAGCAGGCTTTATAGTATTTAAATACTCTGCACCTTTAAGGGAAAACTTAATAATAAAGCTTACTGTTGAATTTTTTTAAACAAATGATAGATTTCTGATAATATAATTTTCACACTAAGTATTTTCCCACTATGTTTATGAACAACTGAACAGTGTCAGGGCATTAGAAGAAAAAAAGTGAAGGATCTTTAATATTAATAAGGGTAAAAGTACAATGTGTTTAACTTTAGTAAAGTTTTCTTTAAAAACATTAGTAGCTTAAGGAGCATTAGTTTATGGTGGAGAGTTAGGAATAGGTTTTTTAAAACATTTCCTTCATCCTTTAGCTATGGTGGGGGAGCATTCATCCTCATTAAAGCTATTTATCATCCTTAAAGGAGAAGTTTGTATTGCCAATCTTATTCTTTCAATGAAGAGGCACTTTTGCAATATTCAGTTCTGTGAGCCCTCTAAAACTCCCACATTTTAAAATCCAAACTTGCACAAGGGCTCTCTCTCCCTTTTACTCATGTACCAGTCATATCTGCTCTTCTCACTCTGAGCACTGTGTATATTTTCATCATAGCATGTATCACCACTTAGAGTTATTTGGTTTGTTTACTTGTTTTTGTCCATTTTCCCCCATTAAAATGTAAGCATGAGCAGGGCAGGGGCTGTGTCTTGTGCAGCCTTGAGTCTTCAGTGTCAAGCACAAGACTGACACATTATCATACATAATAAACACAGTGGAATATTACAAAGACGGGAAACTGCCATGGCCCCCTGCACACTATCTTAGTTTACTCAGAACATCCACTGGCTCAATAATCTTCCTTCTTGAGGTATCAAATGCTTCATTGATTGTGATGACCATGAGTCCTTGTCTTGCTCTTTACCAGAAGAGGTGGAAGAAAAGAGCATCAAGTCCTCTGAAGGATCACACATAGTATTAAATGTGGGAACCTATGAATATACAAGGCTATCATTTTATCCACAGGAATGCTCAAACTCAAAGCTCAGGGATCTTCACCCTGGAATAGGAAGACTGGATTCCATGTACACTGCAGGAAAATCACCTCCATTCAGGTTGCTTCTCTGGGCACCCATCCCTGCAATGTCTGCTCTCTAGCATTTGCCTTGCTGGTAATAAGGGCCTGAATGCTCACATAGACCTGGTGGTCTTGCAAGTACTTGCGCCTCTCCTGCTATGGAGGACATAGATAGAAGGATCTGGAAAGGACCTTAGAAATCTAGCCCTGTCAGTGTGCCCCAAAGCAGTTCTCAGAAAACACTGTCTGTGAGACTTGCAGAGATGTTCCATGAAAAAAAGTATTCTTCATCCAAGTAAATTTGGGGACAATGGGTTAGAATAAAGTGAATGTTTTGTTATAGGAAGATTTCTCAGAACATTTATGTTTAAATGTGTAGCGTGAAACTCAGGGTGGGGGTTAGTCAAAGTAGAGGAGTGTAAGCATACAGAATACCAGCCCTGTTTGACTGTGGAGGCCCTTGTGGTGGGGCTTTTGTGTGCAACACTCTCACCTACAACTCTCAAGAGTGTTTTTGGAACACCAGTTTGGGAAACACAGACCTAGTTAATCCTTTCACCATTATTGAAAGCTGGGAGAATAACTGATTTAGTAGGACAAAACTAGTTCCCACAACACATGACTCACAATTTATCATCCTTTTCCCCCATACCACACAGCTTTTCAGTTAGTGGGACAGGCATCATTATTACATAGCTTTGGAAGCTGAAGCTTCGCATCCCATGCTACCTATTGCAGACAGTAGACTAGGACCTGTGCATCCTCCTTCTAGGATATGACTTGGAGAATTCTCCTTTGCAAGAGCCTGGCAGAAGAATTCACTTCTCCAAGTTCAACACGAGCAATTGTGTTCAGCATCTTCTATAGCTATTAGAAGATCCAAATGTTTTAGCAAGAACAATCTCAATAGCTTCCAACATCTGCCATGGCAAAGAGTGCTTTACAAATGGGATTGGATAATGGCACTTCAGTTTTACAGAGGGCATTGATACCAGGCTATGGTGAAGGATCAATCCAGTATAACAACTTTCAACTTCAAAGCTCATCTTACAGGATCTCATCTATGCTACTTGCCAGAAGGGGTGAAGAACAGTGATCATCTGAGAGGTATATAAGGCAAATGTCAGGAAGCAATTGTCTTAAGTTGTGTTGGAGAAGATGCAGGGAGAAAATTGGGGGTTTCTGGTTCCTACTTCAGATACAACAAAGTCCTTTGATTATGAGAGCTCCAGGAAGAAATCAAATTCTTGTCCATGCAGTTGGGGAACAGAATTTAAGAATCAGGGCTCCTGGCTGACTACTGATTATGCATTCTTCCCCTTCGGCTGAGACAGCCTGCTGGATCTCCATTCCACCACCATCCTGACCACTCATATCAGTGCTCACCATTTCAGAAGGAAGAGAAGGAGAGACTGGGGCAGTGACATCTAGGGAAGTGCTATCTGGACTAAATGTTGATCTCTTACCTGTCTCTCCAAGGGCTAAAAATCCCTTCTTAGGAGTGGTGTCTTGTTCTCAGAAGGAACCCTAATTTTTTCTCTTGGATAATCCTGAAGAGTTAACCAGAATGCTGTGTCCTCCAAAATCATTTCTTGTTCCTGTACACAGTCTGAGGCCTGGAAACAGCCCCTCCTCTAACCATACTCAGGCTCAAAGGGGTCTGAGACTTGCAGGAGAGTAACAGGAACAACTGTGCCATTTTTGCATTCCCATCAGCAATGAACACAAGTTCCTGTTCCTCCACATCTTTGCTAGCAATTGTTTTCAGTGGTTTTGGATTTTCACCATTCTGATAGCTGTATAGTGTTAAGTTGTTTTTGTTCGCAGTTCCCTAATGACATCTGATGTGGAGCATCTTTTCATCTGTGAACCTTGTTTGGTGAGGTGCCTGTTGAGATCTTTGCCCATTTTTATTGGTTTATTTTCTCATTTTTGCATTTTAAGAGTTCTTGACATAATTTGTATAACAGTCCTTTATCAGATATGTCTTTTTTTTTTTTTTTTTTTTTTTTTTTTTTAAGTAAGCTCTACACCCAATGTGGGGCTTGAACTCACGATCCCAAGATCAAGAGTCCCATGTTCTGGGGCCCCTGGGTGGCTCAGTCAGTTAAGCATTTGACTCTTGATTTCAGCTCAGGTCATGATCTCAGTATTGTGAGATTGAGCCCAGCGTCAGGCTCCAGGATGGGCATGGAGCCTGCTTAGGATTCCTTCTGTCCCTCTCCCTTTGCCCCTCCCTCTCCCTCCCTAAAAAAAAAAAAAAAAAGTCTCATGTTCTACTGAGCCAGCCAGCACCCCTATCAGATATGTCTTTTGCAAATTTTTTCTCCTACTCTGTGTCTTGTCTTCTAATTGTTTGACAGTGTCTAATTGTTTGGCAGTGTAGAAGTTTTTAATCTTAATGAAGTCCAGCTTATCACTTATTTCTTTCATGAATGGTGTATTTAGTTTTGTTATCCAAAAAGTCATCACCAAACCTAAGGTCATCTAGGTTTCCCCTTATATTATCTTCCACGAGTTTTATTGTTTTGTATTTTACATTTAGGTTTAGAATCCATTCTTTTTTAAAGATTTTATTTATTTGTCAGAGAGAGCAGAAGCAGAGGGAGTGGCAGGCAGAGGGAGAAGCAGGCTCCCCGCTGAGCAAGGAGCCCCATGTGGGACTTGATCCCAGGACCCTGGGATCATGACCTGAGCTGAAGACAGGCGCTTAACTGACTGAGCCACCCAGGTGTCCCAGGTTTAGAATCCATTTTGAGTTAATTTTCTGAAGGGTATAAAATCTGCATCTAGATTTCATTTTTCTTTTTCTTCCTTCCTTTTTTTTTTTTTTACATGTAGATGTCCCCCTTTTAACACCATTTGTTGAAAAGACAATCTTTTCTCTATTTTATTTATTTTAAAGATTTTATTTATTTGACAGAGAGAGCACAAGCAGACGGAGAGAGAGGGAGAAGCAGGTTCCCTGCTGAGCAAGGAGCCTGATGTAGGACTCGATCCCAGGACCCTGGGATCATGACCTGGGCCGAAGGCAGCCGCTTAACCGACTGAGCCACCCAGGCGTCCCTCTTTTCTCTATTTTAGTGTCTTCACTCATTTATGAATAATCAGTTGACCATATTTATGTAGTTTTATTTCTGGGCTTTCTATTTAGTTCCATTGATTTGTTTGTTTATTTTTTCACCAATACCACATTGTCTTGTAGGTTGAGAGTAATTCAATGTTGGGTAATGATAGTCCTCCAACTTTGTTCTTTCCATATTCTATTGGTTATTCTGTGTCTTTTGGCCATATATATTTTAAAATCATTTCATCAACATCCACAAAATAACTTGCTGGGATTTTTATTGGGATTCCATTGAATCTACAGATCAAGTTATGAAGAAATGCCATTGAACAATACTGAGTCTTCCTATCCATGAACATGGAATCTATCCATTTATCATTTTTTTCTCTCTTTCATCTTGTAGTTTTCTTCATACATATTTTGTACATGGTTTTGGTATTTATAAGATACACAAACCGTCTTATTATTTTATTAATGTAAATGGTATTTTGTTTTTAATTTCAAATTACAATTGTTTATTGTTAGTGTATAGGAAAGTGACTGACTTTTGTTTAGTAACCTTGTCAAACCTGCAACTTTGCTACAAATGCTTTGTTAGTTCCAGGAGGGTTTTTTTTTTTTTTTTTTTTTTAAGATTTTACTTATTTATTTGACAGAGAGAGACACAGCGAGAGAGGGAACACAATCAGGGGGGAGTGGGAGAGGGAGAAGCAGACTCCCCACTGAGCAGGGAGCCCGATGCGGGGCTCGATCCTAGGACCCTGGGATCATGACCTGAGCCGAAGGCAGACGCTTAATGACTGAGCCACTCAGGCGCCCCAGTTCCAGGAGTTTTTTGTTGGTGGTTTTTTTGGGTTTTACACATACATGATTGTGTCATCTGTAAACAAAGACCGTTTTATTTCTTCTTTCTCAATCTGTATATCTTTTATTTCCTTTTTTTGTCTTATTGAATTACATAGGGCTTCCAGTATGATGTTGAACAGGAGTGGTGAGAGGGGACATTCTTACTGTGTTCCTGATCTTAGTGGGAAAGCTTCTAGTTTCTCACAAGTAAGTACAATATTGGTTGTAGGTTATTTTGGCAGTTTTTTTTTTTAATCAGGCTGAGGAAATTCCCCTATGTTCCTAGTTTGCTAAATTTTTTATCATATATCAGTGTTGGATTTTGCTAAGTGCTTTTTCTGCATCTATTGATATGATCATATGATTTTTATTCTTTAACCTGTTGATGTGATATATGACATTTTAATTTATTTTTTATTATTGAACCGGCCTTGCATACCTGGAATAAGTCCCACTGTATAATTCTTTTTTTTTAGGATTTATTTATTTTAGAGAGAGAGAGAGACCGAGCACGGAGAGGAGGGGCAGACAGAAAGTGAGAGAGCATCCAAGCAGACTCCATGCTGAGAACAGAGCCTGATGCAGGGCTTGATATCATGAGCCTGAGATCATGACTTGAGCCAAAACCAAGAGTTGGACACTCAACCAACTGTACCACCTAGGCACCTGGACTGTGTTATTCTTAATATACATTGTTGGATTTGATTTGGTAGTATTTTATTGAGGATTTTTAAATTGATATTCTTGGAGATACTGATTTGTAGGTGTCTTTTCTTGTAATTTTTTTTCTGGTTTTTGGTATTATGGTAATGCTTGCCTCATAGAATGCCTCACCACTATTCCCATCCACTCCAGACACTGCTTGTCCTTTCATTTTTCATTAAGGCCATCTTTCACCTCTACAGACTATCCAGGTCCCTGTTCTCTGACCATAGCTTTACATCTGTATTTCAGTTTTAGAAGATGTCTTTCAATGCCCTCTATTCTATTGTATTGGAAACTTTACATGTGGAGAGTTTAGCAGACATTTGTTGACTGCCTCTTAACATCCATTTTCCCTTTCCTCTTTCCCAAAAACACTTATTCTATTTGGAGATCTGTGAGCTTCCTGACCCTGATTTCTAGGAGTGAAGAATGTTAATAAAAGAGGATTCTACCTCCATGGTTGGAAGATGGCTCAGTGTTAAGCATATGACCTTAAACTGGTCCCATCAGACTTTTGTTGAAAATGCTAGTACAAATCCAGCTCTTGCTGGATGATACATGTAACCCAGTGGTTGTTAGCAGTCCTCCTGAAACTAGGAGTAATGTGAGCCTTAGATTGAGACCAACTACCATAGAAAGCAGAGCAGAGTGATATATATTCAGTCCTGGTGACACCATTGAGCTGTAGGATCAAGCATCACCTGATACCTCAAACTGCCCTTGCCTTTTTAGCTACACGAATCTATACATTTCCTTTTATTGTTTAAGCCAGTGTAAACTGGAGTTTCTGTTCTTTATAACTGAAAGAATCCTAATACATAGAGAAATAACTGGTATATAGATGTAGGAGATGAAGAATCCTTTTATATACACCTATTTGAAATTTTCCATTATGGAAATTATTAAACATACATAAAAGAGTAATATGATGAACCCCTGTGTAGGCTTCAACATTTTGCCAATCTTGTTTCATTTGTCCCCTCCAATTTTTTTGTTTTGTTCTGTTTTTATTCTATTAGTTTTGTTAGAGTTTTTTGTTTAGGAGTATTTTTATTTTTTGTTCTATTTATTTTTATTTTTAAAAAAGATTTTATTTATTTATTTGAGAGAGAAAGAGCACAAGCAGGGGAGGGGCAGAGGGAGAAGCAGGCTCCTGCTGAGCAGGGAGCCCAATATGGGGCTCGATCCCAGGACCTGAGCTGAGGGCAGACGCTTAACCAACTGAGCCACCCAGAAACCCCTATTTTTTAATTATTTTTTAAAGTAATCTCTGCAACCAACATGGGGCTCAAACTCATGACCCTGAGATCAAGAGTCACATGCTCTACTGACTGAGCCAGCCAGCTGCCCCTTAGGAGTATTTCAAAGGAAATCTCAGACATTACAGCATTTCACCCATAAATAGTTTAGTTTATAAAAGATAAACAATTCTTGACAATCTCCATTCTAAACCATCTTTGAGAAAAAAATTTCCCCTCAACAGAGGCACTCTCTCCCACAGAGGGAAGTTTAATTGAGAACATGGGAGCTTCTTTTCACTTGCTCTGAAGGCAACCAGAACTTCACTAACTTCTCGAGATGGCCATGTAAGAGGACTCTCTGGGGTTCCTCTCTGTGGTATTCAATTATGAGAAAAACTGGCAACCCAAATATATCATAATGAGGGTGGTCCTGGAGGGATGAAAGGAGCCTCTAACAATCAGCAGAGCAATTTATTAATAAGGTGAAACTACATGATCAACTGTTGTACTTTTAACAAGCCCCAAAGTGATTCACTCATTAAAAGTTCAGTAGCAACAGTTAATTGATAGTTTTCTGGAAACTAAAAAACAAAATAATAATAATTATTATTCTCTTATGTATTTGTATAGAACATTCTCCCACGAGGTAAAGTGTCCTCATTTACCTACTTGCCTTGGCTTTAAATTTTTGTTCTTGAAATAATGTGTAATGTGTAAATGATTTATACTAAAATCAGCATTCCTGCTTGATAATATTTTTTTAATTAGCATTTGACCATCACATTTCAGGAACAGGATGCAAAGTGACCTGGAAATTTAATATTCCTATTCTATTTTATTCTCCATTTGGTATCATACTTAACTCTTAATGAGAAATTTTCTCTCCTTTTCCTTTGTTGGTGCCCATTCCATCCCTTGATCCTCTTTCTGGAGTTATTCTAAAATAGCCACTGTGTATTCCAACACCCAGGGCCCTGATCATCAAGAAATGTACTGCATACTTCTGTGAAAGATTCTTTTATGACCTGTTAATATTTTCCATAGTTTATCCTTTATAAAAGCCTACTTAACTAACCAAGTGTTACTGCAACTGGAATTGCTGGTACAATAAGCTATTGTTTATCACTTGCAATTCCCAGATTGACACTAAAATTAACCTGCTTCCAAAACTGGTTCTGTCCTTATTTCTATATGGGGATGTTTGCTCCTTAAAACTTATAGAAAGATATCCACTGTGAGTGTTCATTCATTCATTCAACATGAGGCAAATATTTATTGAGCACTTTCTATGTGCCAGGTATTATTTTATGTGCTGGGATGTTACATCCACAAGGGACTGGAAGGTGATGGTAAAGAATAAGGGGTTTCTTTTTGAGGTGATGCAAATGTTCTGGAATTAAATAGTTGTGATGAATTGGGATTATACTAATAAAACCACTGAATTATACCCTTTAAAATGGTGAATTTGGGGCACCTGGGTGGCTCAGTCATTAAGCGTCTGCCTTCGGCTCAGGTCATGGTCCCAGGGTCCTGGGATCGAACCCTGCGTCACGCTCCCTGCTCCTCCCGAGCAGGGAGCTTACTTCTCCCTCTCCCACTCCCCCTGCTTGTGTTCCCTCTCTCACTGTATCTCTGTTAATTAAATAAATAAAATCTTTAAAATAAAATAAAATGGTGCATTTTATGGTAAGTGACTTATAGCTCAATATTAAAATTGACTAAGAATGGGAGTAAAGTGGAGAGTGACAAGTAAGCTTCCAGGTAACGGATGCAACAGGGAAGAAGAGTGCGGACAAAAAGAAAGAAAAAGTACAGGCTTTGAAAAGAAACTAATTTAGGAAGTCTCCTTTGGATGCAGGGACTAGGTTTCAGAAGGGAGAGCCAATAATACAGAGAAGAAGCAAAATGAATAAAGATTGGGAAGACAGAAGCAAAACTATTGGTATTGAGGTTCCAGTTCTGGGTAAAGTGGAGTGAACATGCCTCATCTTTTCTCTCACATAGAAACAACTATAAAACCTGGATAAAACAAATGGAGCAGCTATTTTAGAACTTCAAAGAGCCAATAGCAGGAGATGATATGGAGAAGAGCACCAGAATTCAAAGTACCACTGAATTGATTGTGAGTTTACAGTTTATTTTCTCTGATATCCCTTGATCTCAACACAACTAGAAACCAGAAAGTGAACACTTGTAAAAGTAGAGACAAACATAAAACATTTATTTCTGGTAAAAACCCTCAGCAAGTTAGGAATGGAATGGAACTTGTTCAACCTGTAAGAGAGCATCTATTTTAAAAAACTATACCTAATATCATACTTAATTGTCAAAAATTAAATGATTTCCGGGGTGCCTGGGTGGCTCAGTTGGTTAAGCGACTGCCTTCGGCTCAGGTCATAATCCTGGAGTCCCGGGATCGAGTCCCGCATTGGGCTCCCTGCTCAGCAGGGAGTCTGCTTCTCCCTCTGACCCTGCCCCTCTCATGCTCTCTCTCTCTCTATCTCATTCTCTCTCTCAAATAAAAAAAAAAAAGATTTCCCTCTGAGATCAGGAAGAAGGTGAGAATCCCCACTCCTACTATTCCTATTCAGCATCATACTAGAAGTCTTAGCCAGTATAATAATGCAAGAAAAGGAAATATAAAACATTTAGATTGGAAAGGAAAAATCAAAAACATTCTCTATTCACAGATGTCATAGATTGTCAATGTAGAAAATCCTAAAACCTTACAAAAATTTCTAGAATAAGTAAATTTGGTGAGATCATAGGATGCAAAGTCAATAAACAAAATAAATCCTATTTCTGTACACTAGAGACAATATCATTTACAATAGCTTCAAAAATAAAATATTTAGGGGGGCCTGGGTGGCTCAGTTGGTTAAGTGACTGCCTTCGGCTCAGGTCATGATCCTCGAGTCCTGGGATGGAGTCCCACATCGGGCTCCCTGCCCAGCAGGGGGTCTGCTTCTCCCTCTGACCCTCTTCCCTCTCGTGCTCTGTCTCTCATTCTCTCTCTCAAATAAATAAATAAAATCTTAAAAAAAAATATTTAGGGATGCCTGGGTGGCTCAGTTGGTTAAGCATCTGCCTTCAGCTCAGGTCATGATCCCAGGATCCTGGGATCCAGTCCCACATCAGGCTCCTTACTCAGCAGAGAGTCTGCTTCTCCCTCTGCCTGCTGCTCCCCCTGCTTGTGCACTCTCTCTCTCTGACAAATAAATAAATAAAATCTTTAAAAAATATTTAAGTATAACTCTTACAAAACACTTACAGGACAAAAAAACACAGGATAGGTATGTTGAGAACTTCAAACCACTGGTGAAGTAAGTCAAAGAAGTCCTAAATTAATAGAAAGACATACCATATTCATAAATTGGAAAGACTCAACATAGTAAAGATGTCGGTTCTCCCCAGAATGATCAACAGTTTTAATATAAAGTGGAAAGGTAAAGGAACTAGAGTAGCCTAAACAGTTTTGAAAAATAAAAGATTTGAAGGATTCACATCATTCTATTATAAGACTTTCTCTAAAGCTACACTAATCAAAACAGTGTGGTATTGGTAAGGGATAGACACATACATCAATGGAATAGAATAAAGAGTCCAGAAATAGACCCACATAAACATGGCAAATTGATTTTTATAAGCAACTTTTTAATAGATGATAGTCACATTAAACAAAATTAACTATCTTAAAGTGGACAATTTAGTGACATTTAAAGCATTCACAATGTTGTGCAACCACCACCTCTATCTAGTTCCAAGACATTTTAATCACCCCCAAAGAAAACCCTGTATCCATTAGGTAGTTATTCCCCATTCCCCCTTTCCCACAGTCCCTGGCAACCACAAATCTGCTTTTTGCCCCACTGGATTTATCTATTCTGACTATTTAAAATAAATAGAGTCATACTGGGTGCCTGGGTGGCTCAGTTGGTTGGGTGTCTGCCTTCAGCTCAGGTCATGATCCCAGGGTCCTGGGATTGAGCCCCACGTCAGGCTCCCTGCTCGGCAAGGAGCCTGCTTCTCCCTTTCCCCCACTTGTGCTCTCTCTCTCTCTTTCTCTCAAATAAATAAAAATATTTTAAAAAAATAAATGGAGGGGCACCTGGGTGGCTCGGTCATTAAGGGTCTGCCTTTGGCTCAGGTCATGATCCCAGGGTCCTGGGATCGGGTCCCACATTGGGCTCTTTGCTTTGCAGGGAGCCTGCTTCTTCCTCTCCCACTCCCCCTGCTTGTGTTCCCTCTCTCACTGTCTCTCTCTCTCTCTCTCTGTCAAATAAATAAAATCTTTAAAAAAAAAATAAATGTGGGGCACCTGGGTGGCTCAGATGGTTAAGTGTCTGTCTTCGGTTCAGGTCATGATCCCAGGGTCCTGGGATCGAGTCCCGCATTGGGCTCCTTGCTCCTTGGGGAGCCTGCTTCTTCCCTCTGCCTCTCTCTGTCTCTCTCATGAATAAATAAATAAAATCTTAAAAAAAAAAAAAGAAACACCAACATTCTTTTAAAAAAATAAAAATAAATGGAGTCATACAATATGTGACCTTTTGGGTTTGGGTTTTTTTCATTTAGCATAATGTCTCTGAAGTTCATCCCATTGTAGCATGTATCAGCACTTCATTCCTTTTTGGTTGAATAATATTCCATAGTATTGATACACCACAATTTGTTTATCTACGCATGTGCTGATGGACATTTGAGCTTTTCTACTTTTTGGTTAATGTGAATAGTGCTGCTATAAACATGCATGTATGAGCATTTGTTCGAGTGCCTGTTTTAATTTCTTTTGAGTATATACCTAGGAGTGGACCGGTGAGGTTATATGGTAATTCTATTGAGTTATTGAGGAACAAACTTTTCTATAGTGACTGAACTATTCTACATTCTCACCAGCCATGTACAGGGGTTCTAATTTCTCTACATCCTTGCCAACATTTGCTATTTACATATTTTATATTATTATTAAAGTCATCTAAATGAGTGTGAAGTGGTATTTCATTGTGGTTTTGATTTGCATTTTCCCAATGACTAATGATGTTGAGCATCTTGTTATGTGCTTGTTGGCCATTTCTCTTCTTTGGAGAAATGTCTTTTCAAATCCTTTTGCCATTTAAAACTTGGGTTGTTTGTCTTTTTGGTTTTGAGTTATGGAAGTTCTTTATATATTCTGGATATTGAGTCCTAATCCTATATATGATTTACAAGTATTTTCTCCCCTTCTGTAGGTTTTCTTCTCACTTTCTTTTTTTTTTAAGATTTTTTTAAAATTTATTTGAGAGAGTGAGAGTGAGAGCTTGAGCAGGGGGAGGAGCAGAGGGAGAGGGAGAAGCAGAGTCCCAGCTGAGCAGGGAGCCCACACGGGGCTCAATCCCCAGACTCCAGGATCATGACCTGAGCCAAAGGCAGACACTCAACTGACTGAGCCATCCAGGTACCCCTCTTCTTCCTTCCTTCCTTCCTTCCTTCCTTCCTTCCTTCCTTCCTTCCTTCCTTCCTTTCTTTCAGATTTTATTTATTTAACAGAGAGAGAGAGAGCACAAGTAGGGGGAGCTGCAGAGGGAGAGGCAGAGGGAAAGGCAGAAGCAGGCTCCCACTGAGCAGGGAGCCCAATGCGGGGCTTGATCCCAGGACCCTGGAATCATGACATGAGCTGAAGGCAGATACTTAACCGACTGAGCCACCCAGGTGCCCCTCTTCTTACTTTCTTGATAAAGTCCTTTTACAGACAAATTTTTAAATTTTAATGAGGTCCAGTTTGTCTATTTTTTCTTTTGTTGCTTTTGCTTTTGGTATCATATATAAAAGCCCATTTCCAGGGATGCCTGGGATTGAGTCCTGCGTTGGGCTCCTTGCTCAGCGGGGAGCCTGCTTCTCCCTCTGCCTGCCGCTCCCCCTGCTTGTGCTCTCTCTCTGACAAATAAATAAATAAAATCTTTAAAAAATAAATAAATAAAAATAAAAACCCATTGCCAAATCCAAGGTCACAAAGATTTACCTGTATATTTTCTCCTAAAAGTTTTATAATGGTAGCTCTTATATTTAGGTCATGGATACATTTTCTTTCTTTGTTTTTTTTTTTAAAGATTTTATTTATTCATTTGAGACACAGAGATACAGAGAGAGAGAGAGAGAGCATGAGGAGGGGGAGAGGCAGAGGGAGAGGGAGAAGCAGGCTCCCCGCTGAGCCAGGAGCCCGATGCAGGGCTCAATCCCAGGACCCCGGGATCATGACCTGAGCTGAAGGCAGACGCTTAACCATCTGGGCCACCCAGGCATCCCGGTCGTGGATACATTTTCATTAATTTTTTTGTAGGGTGTGAAGTAGGGGTCCAACTTGATTTTTTTTTTTTTTTTGGCATGTGGCTATACAGTTGTCCCAGTACCATTTGTTGAAGAAGTCATTCTTTCCCCCCACTAAATGGTCTTGTAATGCCTATTGAAAATCAGTTGACCAGGGGCACCTGTGTGGTTCAGTTGGTTAAGCATCCAGCTCTTGATCTCAGCTCAGGTCTTGATCTCAGTGTTGTGAGTTGAAGCCCTGCACTGGGCTCCACACTGGGCATAGAGTCTACTAAAAAAAAAATCAGTTGACCATAGATATATGAGTTTATTTCTGGAGTCTCAGTTCTATTCTAGTGGTCTGCATATCTATGCTTATGTCAGTACCACAACATTTTGATTACTGTAGATTTATAGTATGTTTTGAAATTGAGAAGTTGAATCCTCCCACTTTGTTCTTTTCTAAGACTGTTTTGGCTAATCAGGGTGTCTTGCAATCCCATATGAATTTGAGGATTGGCTTCTCCATTTCTGCAAAAAAGACCATTAGAATTTTGATAGGGATTGCATTGAATCAACAGAGAGCTTTGGGGGCATATTACCATATTAACAACATTAAGTCTTCCAATCCATGAACACAGGGTGACTTTTTTTTTTTTAATATTTTATTTATTTATTTGACAGAGAGATAGCGAGAGCAGGAACACAAGCAGGGGGAGTGGGAGAAGGAGAAGCAGGCCCCCCACTGAGCAGGGAGCCCGATGCGGGGCTCAATCCTAGGATCTGGGATCATGACCTGAGCCGAAGGCAGACACTTAACGACTGAGCCACCCAGGCATCCCCACAGGGTGACTTTTGTTTTATTTACGTTTTCTTTATTTTACCAATGATTTGTAGTTTTCAGTGTAGAAGTCTTTCATCTCTTTGGTTAAATTTGTACCTGGGTATTTTACTCTTTTGGATTTTATCTTAAATGGAATTATTTTCTTAATTTCCTTTTTATATTGTTCAATCCTGGTGTATACCAAAAACAACTGATTTTTCTATGTTGATCTTGTATCCTGCAACTCTACTGAATTCATTTATTACTTATAATAGTTTCTATGTAGATTCTTTGGGCTTTTCTGTATATAAGATCATATCATCTATGAATAGGGAAAGATTTATTTCTTCCTCTCCGATTTGAATGCCTTTTATTTCTTTTTCTTGCCCATTTCTCACCAGAGAACTTTCTGTAAAATGCTAAATATTAGTGGTGAAATTGGGCATCTTTGTTTCTGATTTTAGGCAGAAAGCTTTTAATCTTTCACCATTGAGTATAATGTTGGCTGTAGATATTATTATTATTATTATTATTATAAATGTTGTTTATCATGTTGAGAAAGTTCCCTTCTTTTCCTAGTTTGTTGAGTGTTTTTATCATGAAAAGGTGTTGGATTTTGTCAAATGGTTTTACTGCATCATTCATTTTCCCCCTTCACTTTATAATGTGGTCTATTACATTAGTTGTCTTATGTTGAATCAGCCCTGCATTCGTGGGATAAGTTCCACTTAGTCATGCTATATAATCTTCTTAATATGCTGTTGGGTTCAGTTTGTTAGTATTTTGTTGAGGATTTTTTGCATCTATATGCATAAGGGATATTGGTATGTAGTTTTCTTTTCCTGGGGTATTTTGTCTGTGGCCAATTTATTTTTGACAAAGGTGCAAAAACAATTTAGTAGATAAAGGGCAGTCTTTTCAATGAATGATGCTGGAAGAATTGGACATCCATATTTTTAAAAAATTGATCCATGTAAACTTCACACCTTATATAAAAATTAACCCTAAATTGGTTATAGTCCTAAATGTAAAATCTAAAACTCTACAACTTCTAGAAGAACAACGGAACATGTGACCTTTGAGTTAAGCAGTGATCCATAAAAGAAAAACAAATACATTGGACACTCTTAAAATTTTTTACATTTCACATGAAAGGCACTGTTAAAATAATGAGAAGACTGCTTTGGGAAAGAGTCTGGTAGTTCCTCAGAAGGTTAAATATCTATATGACCCAACAGTTCCAAAACTAGGTACGTATCCAAAAGAAATGAAAACATGTCCACACAAGAGCCTGTTCACAAATGTTCATAACAGCATTATTCACAATAGCCAGGAGCAGAAACAGCCTGAATGCCCATCAGAAATAAAAGGAATGAAGTACTAATTTATGCCATAACATGGGTAAACCTTGAAAAACATGAGCCAATTGAAAGAAACCAGTCACAAAGGGCCACATATTATATGAGTCCTTTACATGAAATGTTCAGAATAAGTAAATCTGTACAGACAGAAAGCAGACTGGTTGTTGCCTTGGGTACAAGTGGAAGGTTCGGTCAAAATGGCAGTAGCTATGAAGTTTCTTTCAGTGATTATGAAAATGTTCTAGAATTGATTATGAAAATGGATTGTACAACTCTATGAATATACCAAAATCTATCAATTGCACACTTTAAATAGGTAAATAATATTGTATCTGAATTATTTCAATAAAGATGTTATTAAAAATAAGAATAAAAAGACAAGCTATTGACTGGAGAAAATATTTGCAAATCACCTATCTGACAAAGGACATGTATCTAGAATATATGAATAAATCTCAAAATTGAACAGTAAGTAAACAATTCAATTTTAAAATGGGGGAAAGACATAAACAGTAATTTTAACAAAGGATATACAGATGAAAAATTAGCAAATGAAAGATGTTCAACATTATTAGCCATCAGGGAAATGAAATTAAAACCACAATGAGATATCACTACACACATATAAGAATGGCTAACATGAGAAGTAGTAACACCAAGTGCTGGCAAGAATGTGGAGCAACTGGATCACATACCTTGCTGAAGGTAATATAAAATGATACAGACACTCTGGACAGTTTGGTAGTTTCTTATAAAACTAAACATGCAACTACCTTAAGAATTGTGATCTTGGGCATTTATCCTGGAGAAATAAAAACTTAGCAGCCTAAGGTGATCTCTGAAAATCGTTCGCTATTCACTTACCCAGAAAAACCCTACAAAGTCATGCAAATCAAGAGGTTCAAATCTTCATGTTCACTTTAAGAACACACATGAAACTGCCCAGGCCATCAAGGGTATGCATATCCAAAAAGCCACCAAGTATCTGAAAGATGTCACTTTGCAGAAGGCATGTGTGCCATTCCCTTGCTACAATGGTGAAGTTGATAGGTGTACCCAGGCCAAACAGTGGCGCTAGTGGCCCAAAGAGAGTGTTGAATTTTTACTGCACATGCTTAAAAATGCAGAGAGTAATGTTGAACTTAAGTGTTTAGATGTAGATTCTCTGGTCAATGAGCACATCCAGGTGAGCAAAGCCCCGAAGATGTAGCATAGAACTTACAGGGCTCATGGTCAAATTAACCCATACATGAGCTCTCCCTGCACACTGAGATGGTTCTTACTGAAAAGGAGCAGATTGTTCTTAAACCAGAAGAAGAGGTTGCTCACAAGAAAAAGATATCCTAGAAGAAACTGAAGAAACAAAAACTTATGGCCTGGGAATAAATTCTGCATAAATAATGCAAATAAAAGTTAAAAAAACCACACACGCACAAATATTCATAACAGCTATATTCGTATAACCCAAAACTGGAAACAATCCAGATGTCTTTCAGTGGGTAATAAACTGTGGTAAACTATTTAAATATCATGGAATAATATTCAGCAATAAAAAGGAATAAGCAATCAATATATGCAAACATGCAACAAGTTGGATGAATCTCCAGTGAGTTATGCTGAGTGGTGAAAGCCAATTCCAAAAAGTTTCATACTATATGGCTCCATTTATATTATTATTATATTATGTATTATATATTATATTACTATGTTTTTGAAATGGCAAAATTTTACAAATGGTGAACAGATTTGTGGTTACTAGGGGTTAAGGTGGGAGCAGGAGGTAGATTTGTATGCTTACAAAAAGGCAACCTGAGGAATCCTTATGTTGATGAAACTGTTCTTTATCTTGACTGTAGTGAAGGATACACTAAGCTACACATGTGGTAAAATTGTAGAGAACTAGATACACATACACATGCATACACAGGCACAAATAATTGCAAGTAAAATGGGGGAACTCTGAATAAGACTGGTGGGTTGTATCACAGTGAAATACCACACCTCACCCACTAGGATTGCTATATTTTTTTAAAGGAAAATAACAAGTATTGGGGTGCCTGGGTGGCTCAGTCATTGGGCGTCTGCCTTTGGCTCAGGTCATGATCCCAGGGTCCTGGGATCGAGCCCCGCATCGGGCTCCCTGCTCCGTGGGAAGCCTGCTTCTCCCTTTCCCACTTCTCCTGCTTTTGTTCCCTCTCTCGCTGTCTCTCTGTCAAATAAATAAATAAAATCTTGAAAAAAAATAACAAGTATTGGTGAAATACAGAGAAACTGGTGGGACTGTGAAATGGTACATCCTCTGTGGAAAATAGTTTGGCAGTTTCTCAAAAAGTTAAACATAGAATTACCATATGAGCCATAATACTACTCCTAGGTATATACCTAAAAGAATTAGAAACATGTTTCTAAACAAAAATTCATACATGAACTTTCATAGCAGCACTATTCATAATAGCTAAGAAGTGTAACCCACCCAAGTGTTCATCAACTGATGAATCGATAAACAAAATGTAGTATATTAATACATTGGAATATTATTAATCCATAAAAAGGAATTTAGTATTGATACATACTACAACATGGATGAACATTATGCTAAATGAAAGAAGTCAGACCCAAAAGGCCATATATTATATGATTCCTTATATATGAAATATCTGGAATAGGCAATTCCATATAGACAGAAAGGAGATTAGTGGTTGGAAGAGGATGGGGGCCAAGGTAGAATGGGGAGTAACTACTTAATGGTACAGGGATTCTCTTTTGGGATGATGAAAATATTTTGGAACTAGACAGTGGCAATAATTGTACAACCTTGTGAATATAATAAAAGTCATTGGATTTAATCCTTTAAAATGATTAAATTTGTGAATTTTATCTCCGTAAAAACTTGAAAGACATTAAAAATCTTTTTTATTTGGATATTTTTAATTTTTATTATTTATTTATTTATTTGTCAGAGAGAGAGAGAGAGTGCACAAGCAGGGGGAGTGGCAGGCAGAGGGAGAAGCAAGTTCCCTGCTGAGCAAGGAGCCTGACGTGGAACTCAATCCCAGGACTCTGGGACCATGACCTGAGCTGAAGGCAGACGCTTAACCGACTGAGCCACCCAGGTGTCCCTATTTGGATATTTTTAATTGTAAAGGAATTCATTCTTATTGTGCTCATCCAAGCAGTACAGAAGGCCATTTTAAAGCAAGTTAATAATCTTTTTGTGGCAGGGACTACTGCTTGACTACTCAATATCCACTCTCCATTTCTTAGTAATACAACACTTACATTGTTGGGGCTGCATAATATGATATGATGATATGATATGATATGATGTGATGTGATGTGATATTTGTGAGCAGGTGAAAACTACATTTCCCAGCCTTTGCTGCGATTAGATATTCTTATATCTAAATCCTCATCAATGAGATGTAAAGAGAAGCTATTTGATGGAACTTCTAGGATAGCTTCCCAAAAGAAGCAAAAACATCTTCCACCTTCCTTGCCGAAGTGGGGCATGATGACCAGAGCATCTGCCACCATCTTAGACCACAGGTAACCTGGAGGATAGAAGCCACTGATGAGGATGGTGGAGAGGGAAGGTGGAAGGAACCTGCATTGATGATTGTTGACCTGCTACTACACTAGATCCTGATTGTCTGTCTCTGAATTTGCTTTGTGTGAAGGAAAAATACCCCCCCCCCGGGTTTTAATAAAATAATTAAGTTGGATCACTATCTCATATACATATAGTGATGAACTCCCAAAGAATTAAAAACTTAAATGTGAAATATAAAACTATCTGAAGAAAATGAAATGGGATTTATTTGTATATTAGGGATTGGGAAGAATTTTTAAAAGCACAAATCAACTTCAAGGCAGATAATTATTAATTGGATTCAATATAAAAATTAAGGATTCTTGTTCAAAGAAGGTCAGCATAGGTTAGGGGAAAATATTTATAATGTCTATAACTGGCAAGGTTTATCTAGACTATACTAAGAACTACTGCAAATAAACCAACACACAGAAAAACTAAAAGCAGGCAGGATTGAAAATACAACTTATAGAAGAAATTTAAAAAGCCAACACATCTATAAAAACTATTCAACCTCACTAGGTAATCAGAGAAATGCAGACTAAACTGAGATACCATTTTATACCCATCAGATTGGCATACATTAGAAAATGTGATTATACTAGGTGTTGTCTAGGATGAGGGGAAACCAGAAATCTTCAGTTCTAGCTGTTGGGAGTCATAGACTGCATCAACCCATTGGCAGAATCAGAGAATGCTCATATGTATATCCCTCTTGCCCAGCAATCTCCATCTAGAATATACATATGTACATACATATGTATCTGTGATAGACACTCATCCAGGCCCATAAAGGGATATGTACATGAATATTCATTGCAGCATTCTTTGTGGTAGTGGGAAATTAAGACAGGCTGTATGTTCATTCCTATAAATGAAAAATAAAATATGATAGATGTATATTCAGTATGAGAAATACTGAAGCAAATGAGCACATACCAACATGGTTGTGTCTTTTTTTTTTAAGATTTTATTTATTTATTTGACAGAGACAGCGAGAGAGGGAACACAAGCAGGGGGAGTGTGAGAGGGAGAAGCACGCTTCCCACTGAGCAGGGAGCCCGATGCAGGGCTCGATCCCAGGACCCCGGGATCACGACCCGAGCCGAAGGCAGACGCCCAACGACTGAGCCACCCAGGCACCCCTGGTTGTGTCTTTTAAAACATAAGTGAGAACCTTGTGAAAAAAAGAAATTAAAAGGTAAGAAATAGAATGAAATTTATGGCAAATTGCATGGATGTCAATTTAAAATATTTACATATATAAGACACGTTATGTTTTACAAGGGTACAATTAGACCCAGGCACTTAAACATGTCAACCACATGAGACACAGTAGGTGTCTATGAGTGTGGAGCAGAATGAGAGTGGGGATTGGGTATAAAGTAGAAAAGTAAATAAAATAAGGTTAAATTAAACCAAAACAAGAGAAGTCTTACAGAGTCCAATGATGACATTTTCTGTAGTATTTCATAGAGGTGCCATCATTTACTGAATTCCCTATTTTTGTTCATTGAGATTCTTCGATTTTTCATGAGTATGGACTTTGTAGTAAATTAGACCTAGTTTAAGTTACTCTGCCATATACTAGCTCTTTGCCTTGGATGAGTTATGCAATACCTCTGAGCCTTAGTTTCTTGTAAAGTAGGAATAATACCTGCCTGGTGTGGTCATTGTGATAATGTTTGTAAACTGTTGAGCACAATGTCTGGCACAAGCCAGCAAGAAGTGCTAATCACTGTGAGACCCTTGCCAGAGACAGACCTATGGAGTGGGGAGCCCCTGTCAACAGGGGCCGTGCCCATCCTGCTCACCCCTGGACCCCACCAGCACCTGGCACACGGTGTACCTCAGTGACCAGTCCTTTGAATGATATGGTTTCTAAGTCA
Source organism: Mirounga leonina (assembly GCF_011800145.1). Taxonomy (NCBI): domain Eukaryota; kingdom Metazoa; phylum Chordata; class Mammalia; order Carnivora; family Phocidae; genus Mirounga; species Mirounga leonina. Next base: position 23,890,143 of record NW_023270453.1, read on the forward strand.
GCAGTTTCTGGGGTAATTTATCTTCCATAATATCTAATGACTTGATTAGGTTACCAGTCACCTTTTATGTATTTATTTAGTATCATTTGTAAGTGATTGCTCTTCACACAGCGTGGTGTCAGTGTCTAAGGTTCATACCACGATTCATGGTTTATGTTAGGGCCAGAGATAGTGGGAATCCCTTCTCCCCTCTCCCCTCTCCCTCCCAAAAAACACTCAAGAACGGCATCTCCCAGATGATGAGTCAAAAATACTTAACTTCTTCTGCATAGGATGGCTGTTTTATGCCCAGTGAGGAAACAAACACTGAAGTCACTGCTGTTTAACACTAAGCATGTCATATAATCACTTCCTGCTCAGTTCACTCATCTATTTAGTGGGGATAAGACCACCTGCTCCAACTGCCATAGAAAGCATTTTAAAGATTTTATTTTTAAGCAATCTCCACCCAAAGTGGGACTCGAACTCACAACCCCAAGATCAAGAGTCCCATGCTCTACCAACTGAGCCAGCCAGGCGCCCCAGAAAGCATTTTAAAAACTGAGTTAGATCATGTGAAAGTACCTTGAAAAATATAAAATAATATCACTGGTGATTAGTTACGGAATGTGGTTATTCTTATTACTATTCAATTAGTAGTGTATCTTTGGGGTGGGACTGAGGTGAAAGATGGAGTGGGTTCTTCAGAGACAGCCTTTTCTCCTTGTGCTGGCCACGCAAATGCTTTGTGCCAATTACCTGTGGGGTATGGATGTGCCCCCTTGGGCTCTGCAGAATGAGCCAGAGCCAGCTGGGCTTCCAGGCAGCAGAGCCAGTGCTCCTCAGATGGCCAGGGCCAGCCCCTGGGTTAAAAGCCTGCCTTCCTGACTAGTGGGCAGGGGAGCAGCTGCACAGCTCAGCCTCCTCCCTAATTGCTCTCTCTCCTACTTGGTCCACCAGGGACGGCGTGATGGATTTGGCAGAGTCCTGAGGCCAAAGGTATATTTCCTTGAACAATCCACAGACTTTTATTAACAGAGACTTCAGGGTATATGAGAGGCAAAAAGGGAACAAAGGTGGGGATCGGAGAGAGAAAGAGAGAGTGTGAAATGAATGGCTTTTTAAAGGTGCTGATTTTGGAATCTTCCCACAAAGAAGGGCTGGAGGTGACATGGCCTTAGAGCCCCAAGCCCATTTGTGACCTTCTCCATCAGCTGAGAGAAGAGATAGGAGGTGAAAATATTTGAACTGTGAAGGGAAGTTTTAAAACTACAAATGAGGAACTCTTTAACAAAGTCATTTGTAAAATGGTCCAGGAGAGGAGCTGGGAAATTCTTAATCTGATGAGAAGAAAAGAAAACAAAATTCTTCAGTGTGCACTTGAGTACTAGGAACAGAATCTTCAACAGGAGAAGGTCATGGAAGACTTGGTTATAGTCCAGTGTCCTCAGGCATGCAAATCTCTAGGCACACCTTTCTCGCTTGCCAAGGAAATTAACCATGTTTTATTGTGCCGAAATCTAAAAATGTCTGGTCGTAATTTCTCTTGCTTTTAATTTAAGCCTATTTTGCTTTTCAAAGGAAAACACCTGTTGTGCAATCACACATCTTTAAAATCCCCTCATTATTATGAAGAAATTAACTGAAAGAGAAAGCAAAACCAAACCTCCCTTTAACCATTTGTTAAACGAACTAAGTCTTGGCCATTCTCCATGGAAACTATTTCCTCCTGCTCCCTCCTCTGTAAAAATCTGCACATGCTCCATGTCTTTTAAGCCATCAGGCAAATCAGGTAAAACCTTCCACTAAGCAACTGCCTAGGCACTGCATGGCAGAAAGCTTCCTTCCTGGTCCTCAAGTCAAGCACTCCGCTTTCCCTTTGGTGACACCCATTGTAAACTGCTGCCACCTTGCAGAGAGATGTAGCCTGGAGAGCTATTCCTGGAACACCATGCTTATCCAGCCATTTCCATTCTGAGTTTGTGGTGTTCAGTTGGTACACCTATGTGATATGCTGCCATACATTTAGTCCTTTTCTATTTTTTTTTTAAGATTTTATTTATTTATTTGACAGAGACAGAGATAGCGAGAGCAGGAACACAAGCAGCGGGAGTGGGAGAGGGAGAGCAGGCTTCCCACCGAGGAGGGAACCCGATGTGGGACTCGATCCCAGGACCCTGGGATCATGACCTGAGCCGAAGGCAGACGCTTAACGACTGAGCCACCGAGGCGCCCAATCCTTTTCTGTTTTATGAGATCCTATGCTCATTAGAACTGCTGCCACCTGAGCCAGGCTCATGATCCACACAGCCAGGATTTTTGTTCTAACAGTAGCATCAGAAATCAATTTTAAGGGAGCTTGGTTGTCTTCCCTGATGTGAACATCAAAAGTTAAAGTCCCCTTCAGACAGCATTTATTCCCTTAATTTCTCTTTATAACTATTTCTTAAATTTCAATATTTTTAAACTGTGATGCCCCTTAGGCATTACAATTTACATAAGTTTAGTTTGAACTATATCACCTTTTTGGTTTACTGGTCCTATTTTACCTCTTTTAAGATTCAAACTCCCTTATCTCTCATTCTTGAATTCTAAGATTTGGGGATAAAATTCTTGTTCACCTGATCAAATACCTTAAATTTTCTACCTGGAGAGATTTTGACTGTATTTCATCTCAGATTTCATCCGTTTAGACAAAGTTTGTTTTGTTTTGTGGTTCTTACCTGCCATTCTGCCTCAATGTTACTCTCCACTGAAAACCCCATTTCCCATTCTGACCATGTCCTTAAGAAAGATTAACTTAGAACTTCATGCAAGAGAGTCAGGCACAAACATGGCTCTCAAGCATATCACTGCCAACCATCTTCCAAATAAATGAAATACTTAAAACATATCTATTTTTTTTTTATTTATTTGAGAGAGAGAATGAGAGACAGAGAGCATGAGAGGGAAGAGGGCAGAGGGGGAAGAGGGCAGAGGGGGAAGCAGACCCCCCGCTGAGCAGGGAGCCCGATGTGGGACTCCATCCCGGGACTCCAGGATCATGACCTGAGCCGAAGGCAGTCGCTTAACCAACTGAGCCACCCAGGCGCCCCAGAAATACTTAAAACATATCTAAAAACTTCTCTACCAGGATTGGGAATTTAGAATTGGGCTTGTTTCTCTGCTTTTAATAAATCACTTTCCTTTTATTGCTCAGGCTAATATTAAAGCGCAGCTTGGATCCTGAGAACATGCCGTCACAAATGGAGATTTGCCAGCAGCTCAGGAGCAATTTCCATGATAGGAGGCAGCCAACCCCAATTCCAGATGTGGCACCTAATCCACCAATGGTCAGTTGAGAGTTCTGGAATTAGAGGAGGAACGGGTGGAAAACTGGGTGAAGGTAGGCAATTACAATATCTGGGATTCTCTTTGAGACACAAGTCTTGGCTGTTTTTCTCAATATCCTCAACATTCAAATCAAATTCACAGGCGGGCCAGGATAAGAACCACCTATGCATCATATAAGCCATTCCTGAAAATCATTCTGTACTCAAACAACCTCCATCTGGGTGTTCCTCTGCCAAAATTGCCCCATAAATGGCATACCCTTTGAGTTCAGTATTGTCCTCTCTAGGCTCCTCTTAAAATGCAATTAGTGCTGGATCAATTTAACATTCCCAAATTATGAGAGAAATAGGAACCAAGGGAAGAGACTCTTTGAGGGAAGAAAACACTCTGAAGAGCAGCTGAGTTGCTGAATTCAAACTTGAAGTTATAGTCACATTAGCTTGGGGAGTTTGTCAAGTTTAGGCCAAGAATCCAGCTGGTCTGGCATTTCCTTCTGAACTTTCTGGTGACTGAGATCGATAGTTTCCCATTCTAGGTATAGTTTTTCCCTTTTTGCTTTGGCTGGTTTGTTCCTGGGCTAAAAACCATTCCATATGCATAGATCCCTGTCTGAAATTCTGGCATCCCTGAGCTGCCACAAAGCAAATCCTACATGGATACAAGAGGAGAAGCACTTCTACTAGCCAGAGGTATGAGACGGATTTCAGAAAGAACTTCAGAACAGAAAGATGAGATGACTTTCAGATGGTAACTCAGTTCCTCAGCATCCTTAGGTTTTAAATGAAAAGGATAAGTAGTTAACTCCACTTGAGGTATAAGGTAGAGGCCTGAAGGAGGGTTGAAAGGTTCTCTGAGGAAAAAAAGTTCTCTGAAACCCTTATCATCCCTGACTTGATAGAGGGACACTATTGACCCATTATTAACAAGGCCTAATTTTTGTATGTGAGATGTTAAGAATTACTCCACAGTTTAGATGTGGGGATGGTGCTCATATATCTCAAAGGATCAAGAATATCCTCTGAAATCTTCCAGTTTCCTTTACTAATAATGGGTAGATTCATCATGTTCTTCCTCAAACCTCATCTTTGTAGACCAGGAGTTTTCACCAGGGATGGGAGGGATTTGGAAGAGAGGGGGAGACATTTATTAGAAACTTCTGGAGAGCTTTTCCAAATATAGTGAGTCTGCTTCCCCTTCTCATGAACATATCAAAACCTTGGAGGGGGAAATGTGTATTTTAAGAATTTCTACATGTAATTCTAATGGTCAACTCCCTCTACCCTTTTGTAATCACTGTGCTGAACTGAAGATCTCTAATCTTTTTGTTCTTCATAAGGCCTTCTCTCATTGCAGTAATAACTCACGTTTGACATTTGGATGGAATAAAGTTTCCATTCATGTGGGACTGACAGTGGTTGGGGATTGCAATGAACATTTGCAGTTACAAAAATTAAATTGGTACTTACATATGATGCCCATAAAACTATTAGACCCTATCTGATGCAGAGCAGCCTTATCTAATTTGTTTTTTCACTTGCTTTTCTCTCAGTGGTTTTCCCTGAACAGATTCCTCGAGTGACTGAGCAACCAAAATGGCAGGGGCCAACAACAGCTTCTCGGAGGGCTTCATTCTGATGGGTGTATCTGACCATCCCCAGCTGGAGATAATCTTTTTCATAGTCATTCTCTTCTCTTACTTGCTGACCTTGTTTGGGAACTCAACTATTATCCTGCTTTCCTGCCTGGATGCCCGACTCCACAGCCCCATGTACTTCTTCCTCAGCAACCTCTCCTCCCTGGACCTTGCTTTTACAACTAGCTCAGTCCCCCAAATGCTGATTAACTTATGGGGACCAGATAAGACCATAAGCTATGGTGGCTGTGTGACCCAGCTCTATGTTTTCCTCTGGCTAGGGGCCACTGAGTGCATCCTGCTTGTGGTGATGGCATTTGACCGCTATGTGGCAGTTTGCCGGCCCCTGCATTACACCACCATTATGAACCCTCGGCTGTGCTGGCTGCTGGCTGCCATTGCATGGTTGGGCGGCTTGAGCAACTCTGTGATCCAGTCAACGTTCACTCTGCAGCTCCCATTATGTGGGCACCAGAGGGTGGACAACTTCCTGTGTGAGGTGCCTGCCATGATCAAACTGGCCTGTGGAGACACTAGTCTCAATGAAGCTGTGCTCAACAGTGTCTGCACCTTCTTCACTGCTGTCCCACTAAGCATCATCCTGATCTCCTACTGCTACATAGCTCAAGCTGTGCTGAAGATCTGCTCAGCTGAGGGACAGAGAAAGGCCTTTAATACATGCCTCTCCCATCTGGTGGTGGTATTCCTCTTCTATGGCTCAGCTATCTATGGGTATCTCCTTCCAGCTAAGACCAGCAGCCAGGACCAGGGCAAATTCATTTCCCTCTTCTACTCTGTGGTCACGCCAATGGTGAATCCTCTCATCTACACTCTAAGAAACAAGGAGGTAAAGGGGGCACTAAGGAGGCTGCTGGGAAAGGGAAGAGAACTTGGCTGAGAGAAGGGAAAACTCCATCATCATTTAACTCCTCTTCTTCTTCTACCTTTTCTCATTCTTGCTCTGACCTGATGAATATGAGGAGTACCAACCCTAGTACAACCAAGATATGTTCCCAACAACCCTAAGCTGCTAAGACATGGTTAGAGTTATTTCTAATATTCTATGCTTATTTACTAAAAATCCTGTGGACTACAGGTAACAATAGATCTTAGGTGTGTCTCATCAACAGCTCAGAGGTTTTTGACTTAGTACAGACCTAGCTCACTGTCCTTGTTGTACACATGTATTTATTACATGTAATGAATATTACTTGTTTTGTATTTCTAGAGAATTATGTACTTTAAAAAGCAGTTCCACTTGTAATATCTTTATATAATGATGCTACTATTCCATAAAATCAAGCCAGACATTAGTCCCAAATGAAAACTCAATTCATCTTTGTACCCTATCCATCCCCCCATCTTTCTCCATCTCTCTTTGTCTCTTCTGAGTATTTCAGTCTGTCTACCCATACTTCCTTTTTTAAAAAAGATTTTATTTATTTGAGAGAGAGAGAGAGAGAACAACAGAGTGAGAGAGAGTGTGTACAAGCTGGGGGGAGGGGGAAAGGGAGAGGGAGAAGTAGACTCTCTGCTGAGCAGGAAGCCTGATCCAGGGCTCGATCCCAGGACCCTGGGATCATGACCTGAGCTGAAGGCAGACACTCAACGAACTGAGCCACCCAGGTGCCCCTGTCTACCCATACTTCCTATCCATATGTTCCTCTGTCATCTTGTTTACCCTCTCCTTTATGTCTACATGCCATTTTCTGCTTCATCTAATATTTAATGAGAAAAAAGAAAGACTATTTTCCTTTCAATTAAACCTATTTATTTAAATTGTCTCCTCCAAAGTCCCAGCCATGAGATTTGCTATCAGCATTTGGATATGTTGTGTATGATTGGTGGATTGTGGGATGCTCTGAGACTCCTTAAGCAAGTTTAAGAGCCCAAGAAAGATTCTCTCTCCATAAAGTATGTCCCCTGCCTCCAGATCTGGTTTTTCAGTCTTAACATTCCTGGAAGTCAGCAATCAGTCCAGCACACCATGACTCACCTTGAGGAACACAGGTATTGGAATTAGAATGCAATATGTGATATAGCACATTACTAGAATTGCCATGGGAATACATACCTACTACCACATTTCATGTACTCTTTCCTTAGAGAAACTGGGTTAATATGAGTAAGTTGCTTAGCAATTACATTTCTAAAGAAAAGGAAATCAATAGATCTTAGGACTATTTTCAAAAGAGTGTTGTACTTTGTGTCTCCCACAGCACCTAAACACATGCCTCATACACAGCAGATGCTCAATAAACATTTAGTGAAATGAATTAATTAACAAGCCCCACAAGTATCCCATTTTCACACTATGAACTAAATTTGTGAAATGAACGATTTTTTTAAAAAAAGATTTATTTGACAGAGACACAGCGAGAGAGGGAACACAAGCAGGGGGAATGGGAGAGGGAGAAGCAGGCTTCCTGCTGAGCAGGGAGCCCAATGCGGGGCTTGATCCCAGGACCCTGGGATCATGACCTGAGCCGAAGGCAGACGCTTAACGACTGAGCCACTCAGGAGCCCTGTGAAATGAACGATTTTTATGTTTACTACTTTGGAGTTACCCTGTCCCTTGGACAATGGCAAACAAATGGTGACAAATACCCCTTTTCCACATATCTATAATGCCCCCTCCAAAGAAATCTAGAAATCCTTCTGAATTGGTTTTTCCAGTTGTAGACCAGAGCCATGACCTATATTCTCAGTTTTCCACTCAGTAATATTTCAAGTGTGTCTCCAGGACTAGCCAAGTACTGGCATTATCTTGGTGCATTTATCAAACTCCAGAGACTCGCAGGTTCAAAATTTTTATTGAACAGCACACTTAGAGTAGATGAAGTTCTCAGAAGGTAGGATCACAATGACTAAACTCCTATGTTAATATATAAACCAAAATGACAGTGGATTAATTTATGAGAACTGTAACTACCAAGGAAACTGAACAGTCATATCCTCTAGGAAAATCATTTAAATGACTAAATAACTTGGGAGGAAATAAGAGGAAAATAAAGAGGGAATCCTTAAACACTTTGGAATAATGAAGAACTCCCCATCAAAAATACAGATTATTTTTAATCTAACATGGAGTTAGGGGCATAGAAAAACACAGGGAATTGGAGGAGAAAAAGCTAATTGCCATATTTCTTCCCACAATCACTCTGCTCTCTCCCTCTCTTTCCTAACAATGTAGCTGTCTAGTTACTCTGCTGAGTAGGGAGGCAGCAGATAACTTAGAAAAGTCATGACAGGAGGAGCTAAGAGTCATTTTTATGTACTCTGGAAATAATGAGATATGGTAGCTAGTAGATCTGATCTCTCCAGCACTCCCTTCCATCATCTGTAAAGTGAAAAGAATAGGGGCACCTGGGTGGCTCAGTCGTTAAGCGTCTGCCTTCGGCTCGGGTCATGATCCCAGGGTCCTGGGATCGAGACCCGCATCGGGCTCCCTGCTCTGCGGGGAGCCTGCTTCTCCCTCTCCCACTCCCCCTGCTTGTGTTCCCTCTCTCGCTGGGTCTCTCTCTGTCAAATAAATAAACAAAATCTTAAAAAAAAAAAAAAAAGTGAAAAGAATACCTGGCAGGAACATTATAAAGATCAAATAGATAATGTGTGCAGGAGTGTTTAGTGGAAACTGCTCAGTGTTATATTTAATCAAAGTGGAATGCATTCATAGAGAGTTTAATCAGTCTATTTCACTTCCCACCTCCCTCCATTTATGTCCTGATCCAGTATACTCCTTCACTGGGCAACAAGTGTCTTCATAAATGATGGATGGATGAACGGGCCAGAATAAAGGCAGAGAGACCACAGAGGAGTGTGCATTGTTACTTCCTTCAAACTCCACATCCCAATCTATCAGCTCCCTCTTCAAAATACATCCAGAATATTCTAATCAAGGATAACAAAGAAACATAAAAATTAGGAAAGTATTTCAATGTCCACCAAAATGGAAATGATTGAAGATTGACTATGTTCTGGTACATGACTAAACGCAGCAGCCTAAAAAGAAAAGGTGAGGTCGACATATTGAAATAGAAAACCTTCAAGATAAAGTAAATGGGCAAAATTGCATAGGAAGGTACAGAAAAATATACACACAAGTAACAGTTATTTCTTCTGGAAAGAGAGTTCAGCTTGGGAAATAAGGAATGCGGAAACTTTCTTTTAATAAGAGAATGGTTTGCGGTACGCACTGGATATTAAAAAACTGAAATAGGGAAGAAAACATTGGGTTGGAAACACTAAATCTGTCATTACAGTCGCTTAAAAACGGTCTTGGTTTCCACTTCTGGGGGATAAAAAAGGTCATACTACTAACTTCATAGGATTGTTGTCAGGATTACGTAGTCTGGACGTGTTTACAATTGTGCCTAGTACACCAACAGCGTGATAGTCTTTGACTACTGTTGCTGTCACATCTGTCAAACCTTCTGAGCAACACCTGTGTTGTAAGGTAAACCCATCGAAGTCAAGAAGCGGAAGCGCCTGGCCAACAGAAGAGCAGTAACCAATAGGAGAGAGTTAACAAACGCCCATAGCACGGATCCCGTTTTCTTAAATACGCTGATTGGCCCCAGGGCATGACGCCAAGAAGATCCTGTCGATTCATTGGTGAGGAGGACTGTCGATTAGTGGAAGGCGGAAACCACAGAAACAGAAACGTCCTTTAGGATGCGCCTGCGTGCTCCACCCCGCTCATTTCGGGCTGATCCGTTGCGCATGCGTCAGTCCGGTTGAACGTCCCGGCATGCCCCGGGCGCTTCCGGCCCAGCGGATTGGAAAAGATGGCGTGGCTGGTGAGTGACGTTTGTGAAGCTGACTTTTCCTGTTGGGAGGGCTCTGAGTGCTGCAGCTCCTCCCTCTACCCTGCAGCTCTGGTCTTCCCTCCCAGGACGCGAAGACACCGAGTGGCCGTCTGCCGGGACCTCGCCCCTCTAGGGGGGCGTGGGGAGGAGGTGGCCGGCGCACCAGTCCGTCTCCCTTCGGGGCACCCGTCCGTGCATTTCCCCCTGGAGAGACCTTTGAAAGGTTCCGAGCCTCCTACCCTTGAGATTTACGCCGATGAAGCACTTGTTCACTGAGGCCTATTGCCTCAGAAGAGTACTCAGACACTCCCCTTGCCCTCAGAGAGCCCAGACAGGTGATCACAACCCACCAGAAGCATCCTGGTATTAGGTGGAGTTGGATAAGGCGCTTTGAGGGAGTGTTAGACAAGGCCGAGGAGTTCAAAGCATTCGGAAGCTTCAAGAAGGTGGTAGTGGTGGTGCCAGTACTCATCCTGTGGGGTACTTGCCTTTCGATGGTGCTCTCCTTAAGGACATAAAAGTTTACTTCTTTCTACATTTCTAGGCTCAGATGCCCTTCCTCCCCTGGTTGCAGAGACGGAGACCTGCAGCCCCTTGTGTTCACTTTCTATGGAAAGAATGAATAGGACCCTGAGAAAAGACTATTACTCTAGGCAGGAAAAATTTAGTTGGTCAAAGCACTAAGGCTGGAAAGGCCAGAGCCTGTTTGTTCCAGGACCTGGGAATGGTTCACCTGAGCTGGTTGGAGAATGTGCATAGGGTAGTGGGCAAGGAGGCTGGAAGGGCCTTGAATGTCGAGGACAGCCTTGCAAGCTTGGAGATCTTGGCTTATTTCAGAGGCAACAGGAAGTCTCCAGGGCTTTGGAAGAGACTAGTTATACAATTGGATTAGTTACATGGAAAGTCAGGAAGTCCAGATCTGCTCTGTAGGAAGACTCGGTGGAGAGATGAAGACTTTCATACCAGCCTGGTCTACTGACATGTCCTTAGATGGGTTCCTAACCAGGGACGATTTTGTCCTCAAAAGGCATTTGGTGACAATGGAGTCAATTTTGTGGTCATACCTCAGGGTTGCTCATGATATCTAGTGGATGGAGGCCAGCGGTGTGGCTGCACCGTCTCCTATAATGCACAGAACAGCATCTCCCCCTGCCACCCCCCAACCCACCCATCCACAATAAATCCCTGTCTGGACCAAGATGTCAGTAGTGCTGAGGTTCAGCAATCCTGTTTAGAATGTTAGTAGTGGAAATGGAGGGAGACAGATGTCAGAGACATCTCAAACAGACCAGATTCCTCTTCTTTTGTAGCAGTGTGCATTGGGCCTCCCAGGAAACCCAGACTTTACTTGTAATACTCAGTAAATCTAAACTGCAAAAACTCCAGAGGTTCCAAAAGAATGACCAAGCCCACAAAGCATGTCTGAGTCACTTCCTCCATCTACCAGAGCAGGGCTGCACAAAGTTCACTCTTGGAGGCGTGACCCTTACTACAGGGACTTAGGTTACTTGCTAGGGTCCTGTGTTCTCCAGAGTAATGATTGCTCAGTCCTCACTGTCTGCCAGGAAGCCAGCCAAGGATGAGTACCAGGACTATGAGGCTGGAGCTAAAATAGGGAAAGCAGAGAATTGCGTGTGATGAGGTCAGCAGTGAAATGGGCACACTCCAGCCGAGGGTCCCAGGATTCCCCAGGCTGTTCCTGCACTGGCTGGTAGGGTAGTCCCTTCACAGGAGAGGCTGAGAAGAGGTGCCCAGGGGAATGAAAAGTGGGGTCAGGAGGCTGGAGGGATCCAGCTCCTGTTTTGGCTGCAGGCACCCATCTGCCACCTTAGACTGAAGAACCACAACAGATATCTATGGAGGGGGGGTGATCTGTGGCTTTGGCCTTCTTTGGGTTGTGAGAATATGGATCTTGCCTATAGGAATGGTTAGTAATCTTCGGCAAGGAAGTGTCCACTGAGAATTCATGTCAATTAGTTAAAATGTTTCAGTGAGGAAGTATAGAAACCATATGGAGAGTCCTAGTATTTCATATACAGGAGGGAAAACTGGCTTCTCAATAGACATATGAAAGGCTGAACCAAACCAGGAGGGTGTTCTATACCTGAGAGGAGATCTATAGGCTTGGAGGTATTACCTTTTATACACCTACTTCAAATTCATTCTCCAGTGGCTAGAGCAGAGATCAGGCTGTGTGAGTCAATGGGAGGTAGACAGTAAGGTATCTAACACAGTAAGTGCAGGGGACAGATACTCCACATGGGGTTGGGGGAACACAGCAAAAAGGTTGGATTAGTCAAGACTTGGAAGAGAGGCCCTGCAAATCTGGGTCACATCTTGGGGGTGTTGGAGCTGGGTGGTGCTGCCCAACTGGTGCTGGTACTTCCAAAGGTCTGGTGAGGTGATTCTGGAAGATAGAGTGTCTACCTCATTGACAGCGTTGTATCTGGCTGCTAAGGAACCTGGTATGTCAGAGAACCAGGAAATATCAAATATTTCCTGAAGGAATGAATAAATGAATGTGTTCTCCAATTCTTACCTGTCTCCTCCAGACTGTCCGGGGCAGCTGACAGGCTGGACTTGGGCTGAGTTCCTTTCTCTGCCCAGCAGACTGGAGCATGAAGCAGTTTGGAGGGTGGAGGCAGCCCCCACTTCCAACAAGGCAAGCAGTCAGCAGTTGCCCCCAACTCCCTGGCCGTGGCACCCCAGGAGTGGGAGAAGCCTGCTACAGAGGCTTCCATTGGTTCCCTCATTAAGCAAATCCAGCTCTTTGAGCGGGTATCCAAAGCCCTTCCCTAACTGATCCACTCTGGGCTGTGTCTCTGTTCCCCACTATGATGTCCAGTGAAGTCAGCTGTCCCAGACACGGCACAGTGAAACCCCTCTGTTTGCCTTCACATGGGCTCTGGAAAGATGTTATTTCTTTCCCTCTGTGTACAGCAGAGTTAAGCCTGGGTCTCTGGGAACTGACCTGCCTAGCCTGTTGTGAGGGTCATGCTCAGGGACAGTGTGTGCAGGGAAATGAGCCCGGGCAAGGCTCAACTGGGGGAAACGCTGACATAGATTCTTAGGACTTGCCTTCCTTACCTTTCTTCCCCAAAATTAAAACTTTTAAAATTTCTTTTATTTTTTGGTTTTGAAGTAGAACATTCTTCTTTGTTCTTGTTTAATTCTTCAAAAAGACTGAAGCAGAGACCATGACACTTGCTTTCACCATAATTAGACAAGGTACTAACAGCTTGTATGCACAGACCAGGAAACAGGATGACATGCCCAACTTTTACCACGTTTTATCCGTGGAAATTTCACAGAAGGTTAAATATCTGTTCAGAATTAATATGATTTAGATTGGATTTTAGTGCTCTTGACACCCCATTCCTTTCTCCTGCACCCCTGAGTTTTCCTTACACCTGTGATGTCCCTCTCAGTGAGTGTGCAACCCTCCCCAACCTGCTCCTCTGCATGTTCTCCACAGCCACAGGCTCTACCCTTGGATCCTTTTGGGACCCTATGGGCCTCCGCATGAGGATAAAGTTTCTAATGCAGAAAATTAGCACCAAGGGCCAAGAGAGTGGAGGGAGAAACACCTTTATTTTCATTAGAAATAGTAATGCTTATAAACCTGTTGAAACCATTAAATGTAAGACCCAAGAAACCAGGAACCTGGGTGGGGGTGATCTAGAGGAGAAATCTTAGAAAGAGGAACCCAGATGTCACACTTGCTCTGAGATTAAGTCACTTAGAGTAGTGGTACCCTGTGGCTGAAGCTGTCCCTCCTGCTTTGCTGTCTTTTCTGGGTGACTGGAGTACAGAGCAGTGACCTCTCTGAGGTCGATGTACCAGAGAGCAGGTGCCTAGAGGTCATTATTGGTTTAGGATACGTCGAGGCCATTCACTTCTAGATGTGCTTCCCATGAGCCCGAAAAATTTCTTCTCTCACCTGCCCCAGGAACAGTTCCCAGGCCACTAGCCACCCATTCTCTTTTCAGAACAAGTTTACCCTAGTTTCCTAGCAGGACTTTGGATCCTGTGTTCAAAGCAGATGGAAGTCCATGGTGACACAGGACTGGGGGTCACAGGCAGACCTAGAAAGAGAGCTCAACACTCTAATGCTGATTCCTAGTCCTGCTGTGGTTCTTGAGATCCACTTGTAGGTCTCCTGCTGAGCCACAGACTGGCTGGCAGAAGCCTCCACAAGCCAATGGAAGCTCCAGGAGAGACTCAAACTAGGGAATTATCTGTTGGCTTTCCTACATCCTCGCAGCATGTGTCCCTTCTTGGGTGTGAGTGTGTCTTCTGTGTGCCCCCTGATGGTGGATGAGGACGGGATTCTTGGGGAAGCTTTTCTCACTCCGAGGGCACTTGTACGGCTTCTCCCCGGTGTGTGTCTTCTGGTGGGCACGGCCGTGGGTGCCGTTGTTGAAGCTTTTCCCACAGTGCGCGTGGGGCGGGAGGGGGGGGCTCTGCCCAGTGTGGGCTCGCCGGTGAGCACTGAACTGGGAGCTGTTGTTGAATCTCTTCCCACAGACAGTGCACTGATAAGGCTTCTCGCCGGTGTGGGTCCTCTGGTGGACAATGAGGCTGGAGCTCTGGTTGAAGCTTTTCCCACATTCCCCACAGCGGTAGGGTCTCTCCCCCGTGTGCATCCTTAGGTGGGCAGTGAGGTTGGAGCGCTCACTGAAGCCTTTCCCACATTCACTGCACTTGGGAGGCTTCTCTCCTGTGTGGATTCTCTGTTGCCGAATGAGGTAAGAACCTTGGCTAAAGCTTTTCCCACACTGCTGGCACTTAGATGTTTTTTCCAATTTGGGGACTGGCTGGTGGTGACAGGGAGAGCCCTGAGAGTAGTCTCCCCTACTCGGGACATGCGCCCAGGCCTTCTCACCAGCACGGAGAGTCTGCTGACTCCGCCTGTCCTGGGACGGGGGTCTCCGTGCATGCTCCCCTGGAGAACGTCTACGTTGCCCTCTTGGCTCAGGCTCACCCTTCTGGCCTCTCTTGGGCTTGGGGTGCCAAAAAATTTCACTAGACTTTCTCCATAGGGCCTTCTTCACTTCTGCTTGCCCTGAATCATCCCATTTCTGATTCTCTGTTTTAGTTTTATTCTTGATCTCAAGACTGGAGGGAACAGAAAGACACGGGAGTATGGAGAAAGAACAGAACAATGAGGAAAGTTACAGTTAAAGCACCATAAGGGAGAAATACCTAAATGGAATTCTTCACGGGATTTAGCCTTCTGCTGAGTAATAGCCTCATTTCATTTTCCAGTTGTTGTATATTCAAGCTCCAAACCCTGTGGTCATGGGGAAAAAAACTGCTAGATTCCACTTACTGTTCTATACTGTCTCTTTCTTTTCTTTTTCTTTTTTATTTTTTTAAAGATTTTATTTATTTATTTAACAGAGAGAGAAAGCAGGTGGAGCAGCAGGCAGAGGGAGAAGCAGGCTCCCCGCAGAGTGGGGAGCCCTATGCACAACTCGATCCCAGGACGCCGGGAT
This sequence comes from Mirounga leonina, assembly GCF_011800145.1. Lineage (NCBI taxonomy): Eukaryota > Metazoa > Chordata > Mammalia > Carnivora > Phocidae > Mirounga > Mirounga leonina. Next base: position 23,905,394 of record NW_023270453.1, read on the forward strand.
CACCAAAGGCAGATGCTCAACTGACTGAGCCACCCAGGTGCCCTCTTTCTTTCTTTTTTTAGGATTTTGTTTATTTGAGAGAGAGAGAATGAGAGAGAGAGAGCACAAGAGGGGGGAGGGTCAGAGGGAGAAGCAGACTCCCTGCTAAGCAGGGAGCCCGATGTGGGACTCGATCCCGGGACTCCAGGATCATGACCTGAGCCGAAGGCAGTTGCTTAACCAACTGAGCCACCCAGGCGCCCTCCCTCTTTCTTTTTTTAAAAAGATCTTACTTATTTATTGGAGAAAGAGAGAAAGCAAGTGTGTGCACCAGGAAGGGATAGGGAGAAACAGGTTCCCCACTAAGCAGCGAGCTCAATCCCAGGACCCCGGGATCATGACCTGAGCCAAAGGCAGATGCTTAACCACCTAAGCCACCCACACACCCCTTAAATGGAATTCCTCACGGGATTCAGCTTTCTGCTAAGTACTAGCCTAGTTTCATTCTCCGATTGTAGTACTTTCAAGCTCCAAACCCTGTGGTCAAGGGAAAATTGCCCCTAGATTCCACTTACTGTCCTATACCATCTCTCTTTTTTTTAAATAGATTTTATTTATTTATTTGACCCCGAGAGAGTGTGCGCACAAGTAGGCAGAGCAGCAGGCAGAGGGAGAGGGAGAAGCAGGCTACCCGCTGAGCAGGGATCCTGACACGGGGCTGGATCCCAGGACCCAGGGATCACAACCTGAGCCGAAGGCAGACGCTTAACTGACTCAGCCACCCAGGCGCCCCATACTGTCTCTTTTTGGATGTTCAGACAGTGACACGTCTGAGGCCGAGAGGCGAGCACTGGGTTATCTGCCAGTCTGTCTCCAGGCTTCACCTCAACTCTTGATGGCCTTGCCGCCGGCAGCTGAGTAACAACAGGCTGCCCTGAGCTTGGCTGAAATGAGAGGAAAGCGTGTTACCACGATGTGACCAGCACACGCTCAGGCCAGGAAAGGAGGGTGGTGCTGGAGCAGGAGGGCAGGGGAGAGAGTCTGGGCTGGAGCCTGTGTCAGTCTGAGGAAGCCGAGGAAGGGAGCTGCACAGGAAAAATGCCACGTACTCCGTGAAAGAGGCTGGCGGATGCGGACCTGGGCTCTGAAGGTCAAGGGGAAAGCCTCCACACCGAGAGCCGGCCTCCCGGGCCCATGCCAGGCCGTCCATCAGGACAGTGAGCACGCCAGCGGCAGAGGCAGCTCCCTCTTGATGGCTGGGCTGATGGCCACTGGGGGGATGTCCCTGTCCCTTGGCTGTCAGAGCCAAGAGCTCCACCAACTCTGTGTGGGAACAAGACTGGCGGGTCACGTCTCCTACCTTCCCGGCCAGAATCCCGGAAGTCCTGCTCATCCCCGGCTGCACCATCCGCCCGGGCCCCTTCTCCGACCTCTGTGGGCTCCCCGTTCTGCTGACTCAGCTCTCCGGGCTCTGCAGCCCTTCCTTCTTGGCCAGGAACAGCACGGCTTGCCACCGTGGGTGCAGAGGCCCAGGAGCTTGACAGGGCCTCACAGAGGACACAAGGCTCAGGCACACGGCCTGCCCTCCCCTTGTGGTACCTCGACGGCAGGCTGGTGAACTCGGTGCGACACTGCTCTGGGGTCCGCAGAAAGCCCTGCTCCCGGAGTCGTCCTGCCACCGCCCTGTAGATCTAGCTGTGCTCAAGAGTCTGGAGTTTCTCGTGATGTTGAGCATCCCACAGGATGGCCAGGAGCGTCTCGGTCTCCTCGTCGCCCCAGTGCACACCTGCTGCCCAGGGCCAGGGGACACACGATAAGACCACGGGGGCCTGCACACCACACGGCCGGGTTAGCAGCTCAGAAAGTTACGTGCCGGTTTGTCAGGCTCTGCCACAACTGTGTGCTGTCATCCCTGGGAAGCTACCCCACTGTGGGCTTCTTTCCTAAAACACACACGCTCGGCGTAGCGGGAAGGGCATCCTCTCTGACGGAGAAGGGGCTGTGGAATATTTACCAAAGCTACCCCTTTGTTTCTCTTTATCCTGAATCCCACTCATTTGTCCTGAGAGCCGATTCACGGTAAGCGTGATGCTCGCCTGTGTCCACGGTGGGGGAATCCCTGAGGGAGTGCTCTAATGGTCTGATGCTCAGAACGGGCCCGCTGCCCCCCAAAGGCCTGGGCCGTTCGAGTGCCCGCTGCCCCTCAGGTCGGTCTCCGCTGTGTGCGTGAGCACATGTGCGTTTGTGTCGCCCTGCTCGTCCCACAGGCTGTGTCTCCCTCGTTGCGGGCTGTCCCCCAGTGCCATGCTCTACCTGCCACACTCTGTCCCCACTGCTTTCCATATCTCGCCCCTCCCGTGTTCCCGCGTGCTGTCACACGTGCTGTCCACCCTGTCCTGAGCCCTCTGGTGTCTTGCTTTCCCTTTCTTGCAGTCTCTGTGTGTCGTGCCTGCTCTCAGACTCTTCGGCTTTATCTCCCTCCCTCCACCCAACAGTCTCCACTGCCTCTGTCTGTCTCCTCCTTTCTCGGGTCTTCCGGTCTGCGTCTCTCTCTTAACAAAGGAACACAGACAGTCTGGCCCTGAGGGAATGGGCATCCTTACGCAGAGTGATCTTTGTCATTCTTCTGAGTGACGCCCCTGTAGAGGGCCCTCTGTGTAGGGCCATAGAGTGTCTGTCCTTCCTGACAGAGGGATATGGCTCTGTCCTCGCACGTGACTGGTCCCTGTAACAACACCGGGGGCTGCTGCCGCCTATAAAGTAGCACTGCTCCAGCCTGGCGTGGGGCAGAGACAGGACCACTGGCACCAGATGCGGGCAAAGCAAGGCAGGGAGGTCAGGCCTCCGAGGGAAGCACCAGGGTGAGCACAGAGCCATGTGGAGACGCCAGATGGACAGACAACAATGCAAGGGACGGCCAGTGGATAGACCTCATGATCTTTCTAACATCCCTGGTAAGAAGGGGCTTGGGGGGAAGAGTGAAATGGGAACCTCGGGAGACAACAGGCATCAAGCACAGCTCACCTGGGCCCCAGCTGCCCAACACACAGTCTCCTGGTCTCGAAGACCCCTCTTCTGGGAAAGGTTCCTGGGGGCCTGCGCCATCAGCCAGGCTGAGGAGAAAACGGCCTCTGGTGGAGGGCGGCTGCCACAGAGCACGGGCTGAGTGGGGTCACAGGCCAGCCGCGCTGGTAACCTGTCACAAACGCATATTCCTGGGCCCCACCTGCACCCACTGTATCTGAAGTTCTGGGGATGTGCCTGAACACGCCCCCCAGGTGCGTCTGAGCCAGCGCCAGTGGCCTCTGGGTGGCGAGAAGCTCCTTTCAGTAGATTGCTGGCATAATAGCTGTTTATTTAAAAAAAGACTTGCTTCATTCTAAAGTAGTTGTATGCACAGTATAGAAAAAAAATGTTTCCTGTGCACATTATAGATAAAGCTCCAGCCCCACCACCTAGAGATGACCCTAGTAGTCCTAAAAATACCACAGTAACTCAAGCCTTTCATTTTTTTCAGGCCAGCATAATATATTCTGTCCCAGAAATCCATCTGCAAGAATTCTCGTAAGGAAGGGGTTCATTTTTTTGACTGATTAACGGAACCTCGGGGGACACACACAAGTCTGATTCTGAGCAGTTTACAGCACTAGGGATCTGAACAGCCCGAAACCAGGGTGAGCAGCAGGAGCGGAACTGGGCACACGGTGAGTCCTGCCCCCCTTCACATTTAATCCCAAAGCCTCAGGAACCCCACACTAGAGAGCCGTGATGTTCCCAGGGACTAAAAAGAAGTAAATGCTAAGACTTATACTGACATACCGATTGTTTCATCTGTAGAAAACATTACAGCAAATACACCTCTTAGACAATATTCCACTTCATCAACAGAAGTTAGCCAACATACACAGTGTGAACATGTCATATTTTCCTATAGAATTTGGATTAAATAAAGAGCTGACTTTTTTTTTTAAGATTTTTAATTTATTTATTTGACAGAGAGAGAGAGCACAAGCGGCGGTGTAGCAGACAGAGGGAGAGGGAGAAGCAGGCTCCCTGTTGAGCAGGGAGCCTAAAGCGGGGCTCAATCCCAGGACCCTGGGATCATGAACTGAGCCGAAGGCACTCGCTTAACCAACTGAGGAACCCAGGTGACACAAGAGCTGACTTAAAGGTTACAGAGCAGGCATGCCTGGCTGGCTCAGTCAGAAGAGCATGGGACTCTCGATCTTGAGGTTGTCAGTTCGAGCCCCATGTCGGGTGTCGAGATTACTTAGATAAGTAAGATTTTAAAAATAAATAAAAGTTACTGAGCACCCTATAATGGAAGCTTTCAATTAAGCATAAAAGGCAGCAGTGGCTGTGGGCCGTCTTTAAATGTATGCAGCCACAGTGTTTCACTGGAAGACATGTATAAAGTCTGTCCCTGCAATGGATCATTCAGACATGAAAAGGAACGAAGTAGTAATACAGCCTTGAAACCTGCTCAGTGAGGGAAGGCCGGCAAGTCATGTGTTGTAGGATAGATACCCTTTCTAGAATTCACAGAAAATGCAAATCGAAAGAGAATGAGGAGTAACTTCCTAATTGGTACAGGGTTTCCTTTTTGGGGGTGAAAATGTTTTGGAACTGGGTAGAAGTGGTGATTGTACAGTACTGTGAATTTTCCCTTGGAGAGGCCGTGCCTGCTTCCTGCGTGCCCCACGGTCCTTGTCCAGCACGTCAGCCTGCTCATTCCTGTAGAGCACTTATCCCAAAGTAGCTTTCTTCCTTTGCCTGTTGTCTGTTTCGCCCATGGAGTGTAGGCTCCTGCAGGCCAGGGACCACGCCTGTCATGTTCACTGTGAAATCCCCAACCAATACGTGGCACGTGGCAGGCTCCTCAGAGCTACTTGTGTCTCTCAGAGCCACCTGCATCCCTTACGTCCCAAGCTTCTAACTGGTCCTTGGTGACCGAGGGGTGGTAGGGAGAGGCAGCTGGGCGTCCTGACACATGCTACCAACCTGCACTGCTCCCTGTCACCTCCACTTCTTGCTCACCTCTACTTCTTGCTCTGCCCTTCACATCCCAGACAGGTTTCAGGTAGCTCTTTTAACCCTTACATTCCTGTTAGGATCTTGGCTCTGAAATGGTGGGGGCCCCAAGGGAGAGACCGTCCCCCCAGAGAGAGGGCAAGGGGGCCTGGAGCAGGATGCCTACCAGCATGTAGGGGCTCCCGCTATTCACCTGCCCAGGGTCTAACTCCATACATGTGCTGCTGCTTGCCCTTCTGCGCTCCCTCCTAGGTGTTATTAATTATCCCAACCTCACGGATCCTTCATGAACCTCCTCAGCTTGGACCCTAATGTGTCCCCACCACACAGCTCTGCCTTCTCCACATTACGTCAACACCACTCTTCCCCCTGCTGCCCGAGGACATGTCTGCCTCCTCACTGGGGACACCAGCATCTCCCTTCCAGTCATGCAGTCTCCGCACCCAGTGAGCTGCTTCCTGTTGACCACAGAGGCGCTCAGTCTACAGTGTCCCTCTGACCCACACTCCTCCTTTACTCTGTGCCTCTCCCAGACTTGGGATTGGGATCTCAGTTGCTTTCTTCCCACAAATCTCCCACAACCAAAGCCATGTTCCTTCTCCTGTGCCTGTCACACCTCCCTTCTCCCAAAATGTACGAGATCGTTGCACTGACCAGATGTCAGACCTAGTCCCTAACTGGACAAGTGCATACTTTGTGAAACTCATCACTATCCCATACTGAGCCGTTAATCTTGGCAGCAGCAGCAGCTCTAATACAACATTATTTTGTGTATAGCACATGGCATCTGCACTCAAGGAACCTTTCCACAAGAGACACTGGATTTTAATTCACCAACTCCCAATTTTCCTGATTCCCTGGGTGAGGGATAGTTGTCCTTTCCCTGGCCTTCTGTTGGGAACTATTCTGAGGTTCTACATTTGTATCAGGGACCCTAAACATTCACTGAACGTATCAGTGTCTATGTTATTGTAGCAAATGAGAAATTCTCCCCATAGACGAAGGGCAGGGGACCACCCCAAGCTAGCTCATAGTTTCTGGTGGGTGACAAAGGGCTACTGTGCATTTCTCAACTTGGCTCCTCTCCACTAGCCAGATTCTAGTGCTTCTCACTTAGTTCTTCAAAATGAAACTCACCAGGTTCTGCATGCCTTTCCCCACCTGTTGCCCAGATGCACTCTGTACACCCTCAACCAGAGCCACAGCTTCCTGTTTCCTGGATGTTGCTCCCTCACCCAGGTCTGGATCTCCTCTGGCAACATGGTTAGAAACTGCCCCAAAACCAGCAGCTCCAGCATTTGCTCTTTTGAGTGTGTCTTAAGCCTTAGCCACTGACAACAGATTTCCCAGAGCTTGCTAAAAGCTTCGTGGGGGCAAGCTACCTCCTGGTAGGAGAACCGCCTGAAGTGCTGGCGGGAAGCTTTCGAGTCAGGGTTGGTGCCGTGAAGGACTTTCTGTCCCTGGGAGCAGTCCTTGCTTGGGGATGGGTATGCCTGGGGTTCCTTGTTGCAGCCACCATTTGCCTCATCAAACTGGCTGACTGGCAGCCACTTCTACCCTGTAGATCAGATTCCATTTTTTCTTATATCACTGGGAAGCCATTCTCCTGGACACCAGTGAAAGTCCTCCTGGAATCAGAGAAACATGAGAATATCTTAGTGGTGCAGAATCACGGCTGAAAAAGACTCGACGACTTGATAGGGAAGCTGCAGGAAATGGAAAAAGACAGCATAAAGTGATCTCATATTCCTTCCCTCTGCTTCTAGTGATGTACTTTCTGTCCTTTTCCTTTGCTCCCTCTACAATCCGAGAATCTAAAGCGCTGGAAATATCGAAACAGTTTTCTCCACAGCCAGACTGGTGTTTGCTCATGTATTCCCCAAGCTACTTTCACAGTGTAGTCCGGCTGTTCTTTCTTGTGTTCCATATTCTTGGGTCTTGTTCTCTCCCCTCCCTCCCCTCAGGAAGCCAGGAGCCACCTTCCCAATTGCCACCTTCTTGTAAGGTACCTTTGGATTAACCTCTTCATCATTTACACCTTCCTCTATCACCACCACACACACAGTGTGGATGAGAAATGACTGGCTTGCTGTATGCTTTCATTTTCCAGTATTCCTTCTTACTTCAGAATGCATCTTCTTCCTTTGTGATTGAGTCCCTCTAAACTCCAGTGGGTCTGGTGGGGCTATTCATTACAGTACCCTTCCCTCCCACCACAGGAGCAGGTATCTGACATAAACTGAGCCTGTCAGAATTCTCTGAGGTTTTACCTAAGGTGAGGTGGGAGAAGTTCCAAATTTCCTAGGAATTGCTGAATTGGGAGGATGTAAGACTGGAGCTATCTGTAATTGTGTCACTCAACATTCCACCCCTCCATCAAAGGAGTGGGCCTGTTCACACAAGTAAAAAAACACACCAAAAAAAAAAAAAACCTTTTAAAAAACTGGATTCAGGGGCGCCTGGGTGGCTCAGTCGTTAAGCGTCTGCCTTCGGCTCAGGTCATGATCCCAGGGTCCTGGGATCGAGCCCCGCATCGGGCTCCCTGCTCGGAGGGAAACCTGCTTCTCCCTCTCCCACTCCCCCTGCTTGTGTTCCCTCTCTCGCTGTGTCTCTCTCTGTCAAATAAATAAAATCTTAAAAACAAAACAAAACAAAAAACTGGATTCAGGTTGCTCTTCTTCCAAAGAACTTGAGCTGCCTTCACTTATAATCTCTTTACATATAATGCAGCCCAGGAGGCTAGAGATAGAGAAACGAAGGCATTACTGGTAGCAGTCGTTTTTAACAAAAAAGGAGCATCACACGGCACAGCTCCTCAGCAGCAAGGCCCCGGCCTCGAAGATGTATGCCATGCCGCAGATTTGCACCTTATCCGGATGACGAATAATTTAGTAAATGCTATCCTACTTTCATGCGGAATACGGAGCCTGTGCTCCTGACCGCTAACATCCCGTCCATAGTTCGTTTGAGAATGCTGCTCTCGCGTTCCACTCTGGCGAAGACCCAGGCGCTCGGCGGAAAGCAGGACGAGGGTGGGAGCCGGGCTGGTTCACGTCTCGCTCGGCAGAGATGCCCTGAGTCGTGCCGGCTCGCTGGGCGCGAGGGTCAGCAGCTGGGGCGGAAGCGGCGTGGGGAAGCACCCGCATGGTCACGGCCTGCAGGGAGTCCGGGCTGGCGGGTTCGGGGGGCCGGGGCGCGTGCGGGAGGCGCCCGCGCCTGTGCCCACCGTCCTGAAACGGCGGCGTCGGACCCAGCTTGGAGCCCCCGGCCGCGAGGAAGCAGAGCACTCAACCGATTCGCTCAGCCGCCGGTCCGGAAGTCAGCCTCTGGACACACCCCCACACCGCCCCGTACCCCCGGCGCTTGTCCACCCCCTGCGCATACTCGGGAGCAGCGCCATTGAACTACAGCTCCCGGCGCGCACTGCGAAGGCCGGTCGCCTTCCTTCGCCAGCATCGACAGATTCAGCAGCAAATAGGCGCGAGAGGCCGCCCTCTGGGAGCCAATCCCCCAGGAGAGGGGCGGGCCCGCCTGCGCCGTACTTCCTCGCGTCATTCCCCCTCAGCCAGTGGGAGTGTCCGCAACGAGCGGCCTCGGTCCCGCCCCCAGCCCTGGCTCCTGGGTTCCGGGTCCCAGGTCCCCAGAGAGGTGAGTCCGCTGCAGGTGGGCGCGGGGTCCTGGGCGGTCGGCGACGCTGCCGCCTCAGGCGTCAGCCCCCCGGGCTCGCGCGCAGCGGCGAAGTTGAGCAGCGCGCCGGAGAGCCGCCGCTTCGCCCAGCTGGAGGGCCGCCGGGGCGCTCTCCGAGGCCGGAGCGGGCGGGCCTGCCGGGTGTCGGGAGCTAGCGGCCGCCGCGCTCCGCCTGCCTTGCTGCGAGCTGGGGGCTTCCGCCCCCTCCGTGCCGCCTGCCCCGCAGCTCCCGGCGAGATGCTCGAGGTCGGCCCCGCCCGGGTGCCGGGGAGGTGGCGCAGGCCACCTGTGTGACAACTCGAACTTTTCCTGGGCTTTCCCGACCGCCAGTTGGGTCACGTTGCGCGATTCCTATGAGACCTCGTGCGTTTATCGATGAAATAAAAGCAGGGTTTTCCTCCAGTTCCTTTCAGGACGTTATGACTTTGCTCCATTTCGAGACAGTTGAGGAAACTGCCAGAGGGACAGACTCTCCTCACCGTCAGGCTGTGTGTTGTTCTCCGGAGCTTGGGGCCTGTGTGTGCCCCGCCCTCCGCAACATCTTGCTGACATTTAGAGAGACTTCTGCAGAGCCATGAGCCCGAAGGCCTGAGCTGCTTCAGAGGAGAGAGATCCTGTCTCCTGAGCCCCAAAATGGCGGCTAAGATGGAGATAACTTTGAGCTCGCAGTCCCACATTCAGGCTTCCTCCAAGCCAGAGAGACACATAATAACAAAGCTGGAAGACAAACGGGGACCCGCTCTACAAAAAGACCGCCCCGATCCTGAGCTCTCCCGTCAGAGCTTTCGACGGTTTTGTTATCAAGAGGTGTCTGGACCCCAAGAGGCACTCTCCCGGCTCCAGCAGCTCTGCCGTCAGTGGCTGCAGCCCGAGCTGCATACCAAGGAACAGATTTTGGAGCTGCTAGTGCTGGAGCAGTTCCTGAACATCCTGCCTCCGGAGATCCAGGCTCGGGTCAGGCATCGATGTCCAATGAGCAGCAAGGAGATTGTGACCCTGGTCGAAGATTTTCAAAGAGCAGCCAAGAGACCAAAGCAGTGGGTAAGGAGGCCCCTCTCTCGTGGTCGCCTTTTTTCATCTGGATAGTATCTGGTCTCTGGATCCCTCCCTAGTTACTCAGAGTCCAGAAATGGACCTGATGGCTTCAAATGTTTCTTCTGGCCTCTATTTGGGAACCCCCCCTGGGAGGTGTAATAGGTTTTTAGAAAACCAGCACTCCAGTGAGAAAGATGAGGATCAAGTGCAAGGATCCTTGCATTTTTGCCCACACATCCTACACCCATTCCTCCTGAAGTTTTCCTACAATCAGGATTCTTAGCAGGCAGGATCATCTTGTTGTGTAGGAATTTGATTTGGGGGGAACTTCATGGTGGACCTTGTTTCGGTGACGTGTCTTCCCTTCGGATCAGGAAGTTGCAGCTCACTTACTTGGCCAGTATTTCTTCCAACCCCACCCCCCAATTCAGACCGCATTCAGGCCCTGGGCAGGAAGCAAGTAACCATGTGCTTTGAGGAATGGAGGCAGTCAGGGAACAGGGTAGGCAGTCCTCTCCTAGCCCTACTACTACTGGGATCTCCTTATCAGGGAAGCTTTGGGCAGAACAATTTATTAGGTATGGGTGTTTTTTAATGGTCTCATCATATGCTTCTTGATCCAACGGGGCCTGTTTCCAATAGAATCTGCTGGATGGGTGACATAGGGTGGACATAGGGTGAGACATCGGATGTCTGGATGGACATAGGGTGAGAATCTGCTAGGCTAGTGTCATGACTGACCCTGTTACCTGTGCCTTCTCTCTGATGAGTTTGAGGCCCTGAGAAAGACCCGTTTACAGTTACCCACTCAGGAAGTCTTGGCCGATTTGAAGTAGCCTCCATGGATTGGGATTAGTCCCCCTAGTCATTCTGCATGTCCTTCCCTTTGCTACCTTTGAGAGTTTTCATAGTCTCAAAGTTGGCCTCCAGGCTGTTGTTGGTAATTCCCAGGGTAAAGGGATCATTACAAAGCAGTAAGAGGTCAAGCTGCCCCCAGTTAGTCCTCGAGCTGCACTCTAATGCATGGGGCTTGTTCCTAGGTGGCCGTTTGTATGCAGGGGCAGAAGGTGCTCTTGGAGAAGACTGGATCTCAGCTTGGAGAACAGGAACTGCCAGACTTTCAACTGCAAACTCCTAGGAGGTATCCCAGGGAGAGCTCTCTGGAGGAGCCATCCCAGGCTGGATCTCAAGATCAGCTGAGCTCTCATTGGGAAAAATCCCCGCTCCTTCAGGAGCCAAGCCCCAAATTGGCTGGCACAGGTAAACACTCTGTGCCTCTTCTCTCCCTCTCCTAAGTTCTTTACCTCCATCAGAACATCTTGTGGTTCTGAAACACCATAGACTGCATGTTGGGCTTTTTAATGTTTTATGTAACAGTAGATCTTTATTCCCTAACAGATTTCATTGATTAGAATAGCAGTGATAGTGTATATCAAAAGTACGGTTTTATCATTTCCTGTTAATGACTCTTTGACAATCTGTTAATGACTCAGTGACAATACATAACAGGATTACCTCCTCTGTCCCCTTCAGAGCTTCTTGTAGTGAAGACAGATCACATATAACCACTGATGAACTTGCATCCAAACTGGCTGAGTTTCATCGCTTAAAATGGTCCCATGTTGAGAAGGGGCCTAAAGAATGTTATACTCATTAGAGGAAAAGTCCTGCTCCGTATTATTTTCTGCATCTTCCTCCTCGTTTGACATTGTCTGTGCTTTAAACCCTGTGTCCATTTCCCTGTCTGTGGTACAATGCCAGTCATTGCTTGCCCTGCTGTACTCAGTCCTGTGATCTCTAAGACTGAATAACAGAGACACTTTGGCCAGTCTTAGTGATGTGAGTAGAGGGGATGGTCAGCAGGTTAGAGAATGTTACCAGAAGGCTGGAATGCCTTGATTTCCTTAAGGTTTGCTACATTCAGTGAAACACTTCAGTTTGGTTATTCTCGGAATTTAGGAATGGAGAAGACCTGGGGCATCCAGCGGAAAAGCACTGTGACCCTGGCTGAGGTCCTGCCCCATATCCTATGGGCTTTGTGGTCCTGAGCATGCACACTCCCTTTTCCTGGCTCATCGTAGGCAGCTCAGTGTGCGTGCAGTCTCCATCTCCTTTTATTTGATCCCCAAAGGTAGGTTCTCATGTTCCTCACTCCTAAGATCCAGTAATGCCTTCCTTCAGAATTGCACTGCCCAGTAAGTTGCCAGTGTCCACATATGGCTATTTAAATTTTATTTATGGAGATATAATTCACATACTGTAAGATTCACCCCTTTGAAGTACACATTTCAGTGGTGTTTAGTACATTCACACACTTGTGTGACCATCCCCATTCGTCTAATTCTTAAAAATGTTTATGACCTCAAAAAGAAACCCAGACCTCTTGGCAGTTACTCTCTGGTGCCCCCTCTCCGGCCCCTGGCAACAACCATCTACTTTGTCTCTGGATTTGCCTATTGTGGATATTTCAGAATCATATATGTTGTGCTCTTTTTTGACTGGCTTTCACTGAGAAGGTTTTCAAGGTTTAACCATGTTGTCACATGTGTCACTCCTTCGTCCTTTTTACGGCTGATATGTCATTATATGGACATTTTGTTTATTCATCAGTTGATGGTCATTTGGGGTGTTTCCACTTTTTGGCTATTATGAATAGTGCTTCTATGAACATTTGTGTACAAGTTTTTGTGTGGATCTATGTTTTCATTTCTCTTGGCCATATACCTAGGAATGGAATTGCTGAGTCAGACATTAGCTCTTTGTTTAACCTTTTGAGGAAACGCCAGACTGTTTTCCAAAGTGGCTGCGCCATTTTACATTTCTATCAGCAATCCCTGTGAGGTCTCTAATTTCTCCACATCCTTGTCAACACTTGTTGTTGGTGTTTTGGTTATAGTAATCGCATTAGGTGTGAAGTGGTATCTCATAGATGTTTTATTTCCCTGATGGTGGATAATGTTGAGCATCTTTTCTTGTATTTATTGGTCAGTTGTATGTCTTCTTTGGAAAAATATCTATTCAAATCCTTTGCCCATCTCTAAATTGGGTTAGTCTTTTGTTGTAAGAGTTCTTTATATATCCTGGATACTCTACCCCTACATATAATTTGCAAGTATTTTCTCCCACCCTGGGTTGTCTTTCACTTCCTTGATAGTATCCTTTGAAGCACAAATGTTTCTAATTTTGGTCAAGTCCAATTTATCTATTTTTCTGTTAGTTTGCTTGTGTTTTGGTGACATATCTAAAATACCATTGCCTAATCCAAAATCACAAAGATTTACACCTATGTTTTGTTCAAAGAGACATTGGCTTAGGTCTTCTATTTAGGTCTTTGATCCATTTAGAGTTACTTTTTGTATGTGTTGTGAGCAAGGGTCCAACCTCACTTTTGCATGTGGAAATCCAGTTGTCCCAGCACCCTTTATTGAAAAGACTATTCTTTCCCCCATTGAATTGCCTTGACAACCTTGTTGAAAAGCAGTTGACCATAATTGTATAGGCTACTTATTTAAATCTGAATTAAAATGAAATAAAATTAGATAAAATTTAAAATTCAGTTTTCTCCATCACATTAGCCACATTTCAAGGACTCAGTAGCCCTATGTGGCTAGTGGCTGCCATATTGAATAGTATGTGCACATGCTCACGTACACACATACTTCCCACCTGGCAGGAATCCTGTGGGATAACACAGCTCTAGATCCTCCAACTTGCCCACAAACATTCCGACTTGGTTCCATCCTGATCCTTAATCCTCATGGTCAGAAATTGCAGAGTTTCTGAAATTAGGATACATGTCTAGCCCATATTGCAGTTTGTAACCCTAATGCTGTCACGTTTATGAAGAGAAGAAAGAACATGCCACATTTGCTGGATTTCCCATTATTTGAAGAGACAGTGGTGATCAATCAGTGTCCATGTGAGTGAGTAGATTTGCAGTGTTGAAAGTTCAACTCTCTCCTTTCTTTTCATTTGTTAATTGACACTCAGGTCTGATAGGTTTGCTTTTCCATATTTCTTCTTTCCCTGACCTTTCACTAAAGGTAGGAAGGAGAGATGGCGTTGGAGAACCTGGTTCCTAATATTGATATAACTTATAATCACCCCAGGAGCCTGTTAGCCATGTAGATTTCCAGGACCCCACCGCCCAGAGATTCTGACTCAGCAGCCATGGGGATGCAGGGGCAGCCTGCTTGTCTAACAGGTGGCCCAGATGAGTCGAATGCAAGTTGCCAGTGGAGGACCACACTTTGAGAGTATTTCTTAGCTCTTTGGCTGAGCTGCTTTCTTCAAAGCCCAGAAAATGAAACATATTCTTTCTGATTATAGAGGCCCCCAGAATGAAAAGTGACAACAAGGAAAATCCACAGCCAGAGGGGGCTAAAGGAGGAAAGCCATGTGCAATGTCCCCTGGCAGATCCAAAGGGAATGGTCTGCAGAGTCCTGAGCCGAGAGGGGCGAATATGAATGAACCCCGGTTGTCACGGAGGCAGGTCAGCCCCCCGAATGCTCAGAAGCCATTTGCTCACTACCAGAGACATTGCAGGGAACTGGAATACATCAGCAGCCCCCTGAAAAGCCACCCACTGAGAGAGCTGAAGAAAAGCAAAGGAAGCAAAAGGAGCCTGAGCAGTCGTTTGCAGCGTCTTGGTCACCAGCCAACCCGCTCAGCAAAGAAGCCTTACAAATGTGATGACTGTGGGAAAAGCTTCACGTGGAATTCAGAGCTGAAAAGACACAAGCGTGTACACACAGGGGAGAGGCCCTACACATGCGGAGAATGTGGGAACTGCTTTGGGCGCCAGTCAACTCTGAAACTGCACCAGAGGATCCACACCGGGGAGAAGCCGTACCAGTGCAGCCAGTGTGGGAAAAGCTTTCGCCAGAGCTCAAACCTCCACCAGCACCACAGACTCCACCATGGGGACTGAAAGCAGGCTTTGTTCTCTCTGTTCAGAAGGAAGGCATCTGTGTTTCTCCTTCCCCTTACTTGCATGTAAATCACAGACTGTCTGTGTGACTTACAAGGAAAGGAAGAAGTCCCTGAGGAATGCTGGTGCACGTTTGGCTGCTCAGGAGTCCCAGAAGACACCAAGGGGGTTGTGACCCTGTCGGTGACAGAGTGAAGAGATGGCAGGTCTGGGTGTTGGGTCAGAGAGAACCGGGGTCTCTGCTGGAGAGCAGGGAGTAACTGCTAAGACAATCTGGCCAATCCTGCAGGTTCCCCTGCCCCTTTATTTATTCTCTAAACATGTCCAAGCGTAAATTACATATATACTTAATGTACTTGCTATCATACCAGACAATCTTTATATTACACACACACACACACTTCTTTAATAAAGGTCAGTGACCCACCAGAATTTCAAGGCAGAAGTTCATTGGAATATAAATCCCCTAATATTCTTACTGTAATTCCTGGCTGTTCATAACAAAGGACACATGAAGTGAGAGTCTGAACATGTTTGTATGAGGAGAGGCTTTCCAAGTAAATAGTGCTTTTACACACACACACACACAGATTGAGGGATCTATTTATATGAAAGCACCTTTGATTTAGGAAGAAATCTCCACAGCTGCTGCAGCCCCCCCCCCCAGGCAACAGGGGAAAGCTACAACAGGAAAGAAGCACGTAGTGTGTGTAGACAGCTAAGGACATGCCAAAGGGACCCTTACTACTCTCCTTCCTCACTTAGGCCGGCAGCCTTAAGAATAACAAAATGATTGGGGTGATGAGTGTTATAAAAGTAGATTATTTCAGTACATTTACTTAAACTCATTGAAATAGGTTAATTTTATGATATATAAATTATATCAATGAATTTTCTTAAAAAACACAAAATATATTTGTATAAAATGTGAAAGTCCTGGAACGAGGCTGGAGAGTTGATTGAATTCCATCCTTTCATTCTCTCAAAGTAAAAATCCAAACCCAGTCAGTAGAGTGTTCAGTCACCCAGAGCAAGCCCGCGGACCTGAGTTCAGAGAGGACCTCCAGGAGATGGGTGCACAGCCTCCAGCAGGAAACGGGTAGGTGGCATTCTTGCTAAGGCATCAATATCCTCCAGTCACTGCCAGTCACCTCCAGGCTGTGTCCTGTGCTGCATCCTCACCTCCCAGGGCTCTGCACTCGCTGCTCCCTTTGATTTTACAACCTGCCACCCCCCACTGCTTCCTCCCTGTCCCGTCTCACAGGAGCATCCTACTCAGCAAAACCCTCTCTGACCGGTTCCAGGCCAACTTTATCGTGTCACTCCGTGCTGTACTCCACACACCAGTGGTGCTCAATCTGGGAGCAGATTTGCTCCTCCGCCCCCCGCCCCAGCGAGACATTTGGCCATGTCTGGAAATGCTGTTGCTCGTTATGACTTGGGGGGAGGGAGGGTAGCTCCTGGCCTCTTGTGGGTAGAGACCAGGGATGCAGCTAAATGTCCTCCAGTGCACAGGACAGCCCCATAGCAGAGTCATGTGGTCCAAAGTGTCAGTAGTGCCAGAGTTGGGCAACTATACCGTACATGGTAAAAGCTCTTTAAGGACAAGAATCTTATTTTTCCATCATTTTAGCTTTTAGACTAAGCCCATGCCCAGCCAAGGGAAATAGGTGTTCAGTCAGGGCCTGGTCCTGCCTGAACCAGAGATCCTGGTGACAGTGTGTTGAATGCAGTTGACAAAGCCTCTTGTCTTTTGGGCAGAGAGAGACTTTAGACTATGTCGCAGTCCGCTTCCCAGCAACCATGTTAGATGTTCGAGGAGCTTGTCTTTATTACTACGCCTGCACCTTACCTCGCCCCTGTCTGGCACCTCTCACTGGTCAGGGCCTCTTGATTCCTCATTTGCTCCCACCTCGTGCATCCTTTTCCAGGACAGTTTTGCTGTCACAAGACCCTCCTAATCATGGTTACGTCTGTCCGCTTCCTGTTGGGCTATAACATGATCACAAACTAGTGGCTTCAAACAACACAAACTTAATCTCTTAGAGTTCCAAGGTCAGAAGTCCAAAACCGGTTTCGCAGAACCAAAATCAAGGTGTCTGAGAGGAGAATCTGTTTCCTTGCCTTTCTCAGCTTCTAGTGGCCGCTTCTTCCATCTTCAAAGTGCATGCTTCCATCCTCTTGTCACCACATCACCTTGTCCTCTGACTCTGACCCTCTGGCCCCGTATAATAAAGAGCCATCATTATATTGGGCCCACCCAGATAATCCAAGATAATCCCCCATCTCAAGATTCTTAATCACATCTGCACAATCCCTTTTGCCATATAAGGTAACATTCACGGATTCCAGGGATGAGGATGTGGACATACTTGGGGGCCCAGATTCAACCAAGCACACCTGTCTGTTGAATCAATTTGGTTAGTCAAAGATCTCTCCTAAAAGCAAATGAACATAGATTTCCACTTTTCTTATTTATAAGAGTTGGGATAGGAACTCGTCCTTAAATGAAAGCTTTGTTTGGTGTATGTTGAAGAACCTGTATGTGTTTTCTCTCTTCTGAACAAAATAACTGCTGAATCTTAAAGTTTTGGGGTATCTGTTCAACTGTGGTCCTTGAATAAATATGACAAAATTACCAATCTGAATATTACTCATTCCCAAAAGGTTTTCAAGCCTGTGATGCTACCTCGCCTCTCCCAGTCCAGTTTTCCTCTGGCAGATGAAGCTCAACTCCAGATGAGGAGAGTCAGGGCTGGCAGAAGGTGCCCAGCCACATTTGCAGGTGTACTCAGTTCTTCAGATGTAGGATCCTTCCTGTCCCCCTTGCCCACGTGTGGTTCCACCACAGGGCCTCCGCACAGACCACTGACTTGAAGGCTTGCACTTAGCTACCCCATATAAGAAATACCCTTTCTTTTCACCCACGAGCAACCTGTAAGGTTTACCATCTTTTCTGGGTTTGGCCTGTATTTAGCCATGGAGGGGGATGACTCCCACTCAAGTTATGTGGTCCTCTGGTGGCCCCCATTGAGACAGGGGGAGAGGGAAGCATCATGCACGGTGGGGAATCTGGACCTCGCAGATGTCCCTGAAAAGCATTTTCCATCTACAGCACATAAAGACTTGTAAAACCCTTCCCATAATACTATTACCACTCCTGACAGAATTAATGACTCCCAAATACCATCCAATACATGGCGTTGAAATTTCCCCCAATGTTTCCAAAAGAAAAATGCTGTTTTTACAGCTTTATGGAGATCTATCTCACATAGAAGGTTCATCCATTTATATAGTTAATAAATTTTATCCATCCATTTATATAGTAAATAAATAAAAAGTCAATAATTACACTATATTCACAGAGTTGTGCAACCATCACCACAATCTAACTTGAGAACATTTTCAACAGCTAAAAAGAAACCCCGTCACATTTAGCAGTCACTCCCCATCCCTGTGCCCTCTTGAGCCCCCTCTTCACTCAGCACAAAGTCTTCAAGGTTCAGTCGTGTCATAGCAGGTATCAGTACTTTGGCCTTTCCGTGACTGAGTAATAGTCCACCGCGTGGATGGACCACTTTTGTTTATCCATTCATCCAGTGGACATTTGGTTGTTTCCATTTCGGGGCTCTTGTGAATAGTGCTGCTGTGAACGTGTGTACTAGTTTTTCTGTGAACAGGGCGCCTGCGTGGCTCAGTTGTTAAGTGTCTGCCTTCGGCTCAGGTCATGATCTCAGGGTCCTGGGATCGAGCCCTGCATCAGGCTCCCTTCTCAGTGGGGAGTCTGCTTCTCCCTCTCCCTCTGCTTCTCCTCCTTGCTCTTGCTCTTTCTCTCTCTCTCAAATAAATAAATAAAAATTTTTTAAAATCTTAAAGTTTTTCTTTGAACACATATTTTCATTTCTCTTGGGTAAATACTAGGAGTGGAATTGCTGGGTCATGTGGTAACATTACGTTTAGCCGTTTCTGAGGAGCTGCCAGGCTGTTTTCTACAGGGTCTGCACCCCAGTTCCCCACCTGCAGTGTGTGAGGGTCTCAGTTTCCCCACATCCCCGTCAGTGCTTGCTATCGTCGATTTGATTATAGCCACGCTAGTCTGTATGAAGTGCTGTCTCACTGTGGTTTTGGTTGGCGTTTCCCTGATGTTGGGCATCTTTTCATATGTTTCCTGGCTATTTGTGTATCTTCTTTGGAGAAATGGCTATTCAGAACCTCTGCTCTTTTAAAATTTGGTTGTCTTTTCATTGTTGTAAGAGTCTTTTATAGATCCTGGAATCAAGTCCTTATCAGATGTAGGACTTGCAAATATTTTCTCCCATTCTTTTATAATATACTTTTGTGCAATTGCAATACATCTTTTAAAGCAGCTGTCACCTGCCAAAATACAAAAGTGACCCACACGGTCACAATTCCTGAATTGGCGGTGAAACAGAAGTATGAGGCAACCCTCTCCAAGTGTCACTCTCTAGAATGGCTCTAGAAACTTGTCTTGGACCAGATAAGGGCAGAGCCAGCTAGACACACCCCAAGAACCTACCTTGTCTTGGGGGTGACTTGGCTGTAGTCAGATCTGAGGCAGCTCATTAAGCTGGAGGCAGGGCTTTGCCAGCCCGATAACCTGGATGCATCATTTAAAACATCCAGGCCTGTTTCCTCCCCTGGAAATGGGAAGACCTGCCCTGCTTCCCTCACATGATCGGTGAAGTGAACGTGTGTACGTGAAAGCATTTTGCCTCCTGGACAGCATCATATGAAAGGAAGGTGAATTCTGCGTCAAGTAATACAGAGCTTCTTGAATTCTCCCCTCAGCCCTTCAGATCCTGGAAGGAGCAAAGAGGCTGCAGGAATTCGGGGGAGGAGAGGTCCTATTTCCTGGATTTGGCATTTTTAACACCGCAGTCACAGGAGATAATGTCCTGAAAGGGAGAAGAATTTCTCCAAAAGGCTGTTTGGGGATAAAATTGGTGTCCTAGAGAGGGTCCCCAAAGCAGAGGCATCCCCTTTCTATCATGGCTCTTTGTGCTGCTCTTCGCTTTTTCTTTTTTTACTGTAGTAAAATATACATACAATTTACCACTTTAACCATTCATGATGGTTCAGTTCAGTGGCAGGAAGCACATTCACCCTGTTGTGCAGCCCTCGCCACCATCCTTCTCCAGAACTACTTCTTCCCAAACTGACACTCTGTCCCCATTAAACACTCCTCATTCCCCTCTCCCGGCACCCACCCTTCCACTTTCCGTCTCTGTGAGGTTGTCGATTCTAGGGACCTAGTGTAAGTGAAGTCACACGGTAGTTGTCCTTTTGTGACTGGCTTCTTTCACTCAGCATCATGTCCTCCAGGTTCGTCCATGCTGTACCGTGCGTCAGAATGTCTCTCCTTTTTAAGGCTGGATAATATTCCACTGTATGGACGGACCACATTTTGTGTAGCCATTCTTCCATTGGTGGACATTGGAGTTGTTGCCATCTTTTGGATATTGTGAATAACGTCTTCCTTACTTTTTGTAAATACCTAATGAAAAGTTTGCCACGGGGCCACAGAGCCTTGTGCGAGTGGCCCCCTGCTTTAGTGTTCCCGGAGTAGCTGCAAGCAGGAATGGGGCTGAGGTCTAGGGAGGGGCTTGCTCTAGAAGGTGGAGCAGAGGGTTAAGGGCAAGGAGAGAGACAGGGGTGGCAAAGGCAGGGTGTCCCTGACAGGAGCAGCTTTAAGCACCTTTTGAATACCCAAAAATGAAGGTTAAAATTGGGGGCTGCCTGGGTCCTACTGTGAGGTGTGAGGATATGTCTGGGGGTAATGGGCGGGGAGAGGCCACCTGCACGGGGACTCAGCTTTGTCGGGAGAGGACAGGAGCCGTGTGCTTTCTCCAGCTGGGGGTGAGGGGGGGTGAGTTGATGGATTCTGAGACTGACACAGTCCCAGGAAGTGGCAGAGCCCAGGAAGTGACACTGCAGAGGAGTACGGTTCATGTGGAACGTGGAGGTTCAGGCCAAAGACCGTGTCCAGAGGAGGAGTTTAAGGCACTTGCTTTACTTTTTGGAAAACTTTAAGAAAGGAGTGATGGGAGATAGTTCAGGGTAGTCACGTGTTTTAGTTTATTTGGGCTGCTATAACTAAGTACCAGACTCCATGGCTTACAAACAACAGACATTATCTCTCACGGTGCTGGAGGCTGGAAGTCCGAGATCAAGGTGCCAGCACCACCAGGTCGTGTTCCGGTGAGAGCCCTATTCCTGGTTCATAGTCGGCCATTTTGTCAGTGTGACCTCACACGGTGGAACGAGTGAGGACGCTCTCTGGGGTTTCTTTTATAAGAACAATAATCCTGTTCATGAGGCTCCACCCTCATGACCTAAGAACTTCCCAAAGGCCCCACCTCCTAATACCATCATCTTCGGGGGGTTCAGATTTCAACATACGAATTTTGGGGAAGCCTTAAACGTTTATTCAGACCATAGCACCAAGTGTGCATGAACTTTGGCTTTGGACAGACCTAGTTCCAATCCTGACTCTAGATCCCCTTTCAAATGTGTTTCTTCAGCTTTGTAAGGTTTAAATGAGAGGATCCAAGTTGTATGCTTCCAGGCCTGTCCTAGCCGTCTCAGGTTCTAAGATGCTGGACTTTGAGCCTTGCAAGCCTTTACCCCTGGGGCCTTGGTTGCTTCTGTGAATTCCCTGGAGAGGGGATGGGCAGGTGCAGGGGACCAGGGATGAGAGGGATCATGCTCTAGCCTCTAGAATGCCCGCACAAAGGCTTTGTAAATTTCTGTCCATCTGAACTCTTCTGAATGTAGGGAAGGAGCCTGCCAGGGATGGTGTTTTCAGGGTGAAGGTGAAGTAAAGCATTTGAGGACACAGATACTCTGGAGGGCATGCCCCTGTATGTCCACTTCTGAGGCATATATGGCACCAAGCAGATGCTCCCCTGGGTAGGAAGTACTGTTCTAGAGGAGAACAGGAAGAGTCCTGTCTGATCCAGGATTTGGAGGCATCAGAGGTCATAGATGACACCAGAATCAGAGACCTGCCCTCAGGAAGAAATCAGAGCTAAGGAGGAAGTTCTCTCTGATAGAGAAGTTTGCTCTAGAGAGTAAGGGACCTCCTGGGGCAGGCGGAGGGGATGAGGTGCGTAGTTATATCCCAGAGCACCACTCACACCCCCTGTGGGGGGCGGGGAGGGTAGGAGGCTGAGTGGGAAGTGCCACTCCCAAGGCGGACTTGCATCTGCTTCCACTCAGGGCCAAGCTCTTCCCCCAAACCCCAGAGAAAACCCTCCCATCCTATTCTCTGAAACTATGTGACCTATTTTCCCTTTGAAACAGGTGAGTTCTGTGGAAGGAAACTGCCTAAACCAGGACATCCCATCTTTTCTATTATTTATTTATAATCTTGCTGGGAACTGCATTCTTATATCAATATCCAGCTTATTTGATTTTTATTTTGATTTATAGTATTGAGCAAATTCTAACACACAGATTAGTTGCAAATGCGATTTTAACAGCTCATCTTACAAGAGACTCTACTCTGTAAAGACAAAAGCAGCTTTACTATCAGGTCTGCACACAAATAAGCTGGCAGCAGAGATTATTTTCATGTCTTTAACATGTTATTTTGTATATTACATTTAAATGTATGGCAGTTGTAAAATACATATTTCAACTGCTTTTACTTCAAAGTTTATTTTTTAAATTGAGATGAAATTCAGATACTCTAAAATTCATCCTTTTAAATGCAGTTCAGTGGTTTTTAGTATATTCACAAAGTTATGACCAGATACCTGTCTTTTTGAGAGAGACAAGTGACTGCTTCACAAGGAGCTAACTGATCCATGGCTAGCATACTGCTGCAGTAGACTTCACCAGGAGACAGCCTGGGACCCTGGAAAAGGCAATGAGCCAGGAGCCTGAAGACCCCGCTTCCATTTCTAGTGTGCAGCTGGCCAGTTAGTGAGTTCTCAGTAAAATCAGGGGCTTAGACAAAATGCTGTCTAGTTTTCTTTTCAGTCCTACTCTGAGCTGCCCAGTCTATACCTGGAAAGTTTGGTTCTGTCAAAGTAAAGGTGAACCTCAGAGCTCCATAGTGAGGATTCTTGTTAGAAGCCTTGGAGACAGGACCCCGGTGGGGCGGGGGGAGGGGGGGAGAGGAAGGCATCTGTTCAGGGTACCCCCCCCCAAGGAGGGGAGCTTTTCATCCATCCAGTGTTTAGGTCTCTTCTGGCCCTTCCCACCCCCCACCCCCCCAGCATCCCGGCTTCCTAGGCTCTCTCTGCAAATCCTCCATCAGGGTTACCACCTCTTGTCACCCTCTGGGTGCTCATGCTGAACCCAGTGTGGATAACTATCTCAGACAGGATAGTTACAAGCACTGCAGCAGCTTCAGGATCTGCTCCTTGGGGGACATCTCTGGCCTTAGCCACTGATGGCACAATCCCCACTGGTGGCCAAGAGCCTCCCTGGCCCAGCTACCTCCTCGTGGCAGAGGGTCTGATGCACTGACAACAGTGTTTCAGGACCAAGGTCATGGGTCTGAGGGTAGGATTCCCACTCCCACATGGCATCTTTAATCAGAAGGCTTTCTAGTTCTAGGGGATGGGGAGGTCCAGGTCACCCAAGTTTGCAGCCATCTTATGGCTCAGGAAATGGCCTCATACCAGCTGGGACTGGACCTGGGAATGTCACACCCTGTATCTCTGTAGGGTGTAGTCGAGCATCTGGGTTCTCCAGTTTCTGGCTGTTTTTCCCTTGAAACAGTACAGGTGAGCAGGGAAAGCCTGCTATATAGGTGGGGTCAGCCGACACATTCTCTGTTAAAGACAGCAGCCCCCGGCCCTGTGTCCTTTCCAGAGGTCTCTAAACAGTGAACTCCCAGTCAGTATTCAGCTCTCAGAAGAAAGTGGGCTCCCTGAGCTTCTCCGCCGGGTGTAATACCTCTCCTGGCCTAACACACCTCTCCTCTGTAGCACTTAGCACAGCTGCAGTGTCACTCGTGATTCTCCATAGGAAGTTAGAAAACCCATAGATTCATGAGGAGGCAGGACAGCCTCTCTCCATAGAGCTGCCGTCATCAAGTCACTCAACCCAGAAACTTCCAAGGCCTCTCTGACTCCCTGCCCTCTCCCCTGCTAAGTCGTTTCTTTTGCCTCCCGAATCTGTCTTGAAGCCACCCCCTCTTCCTCATTCCCAGGACCCCACCTACTCCAGGCCCTCCTCTCTCACTCGCTCCACTGCAACCCTCTGTCCCAGCCTGCACCACAAAGCAGGGTACCCTGACTGGCCTTCCCGCCCCACTACGCACTGGGGCACCCCTCACCCAAGGCGGCAAGCGGGCGGCGGGGGGGGAGCCGGGGCGCAGAAGGCGGGGGCCCGGGGATCGGGGATTCGGGAGCCAGGCTTGGTATCTCCTCTAATGGGCCCGGGACTTGCTCGACGGAAGAGGTAGTACCCGGCTCCCCCAGGGACGCGTACACAGACCCCTCCCGCGGAGCGAGCCCCTGCCAGCCCTTCCCAGGCGGACCCATTGGGCACTGGCCACCACAGGAGAAGCGGGCGAGGGTGAGGGACGGAACTTCCACCGGAAGTACCCTTCCCCTCTGATTGGGCCGTCCAGCCCCGGGCCCGAGGGAGCCTCGCCTCCCATTACCTGTCGTAGCTGTCAGTATGAAGAGGGCCCGCCGTGAAGCTCTCTGGGAAATGTAGTTCCAGCCGGCTCTGCCTCCTACGTGGATCGGAAGGCTTGGGGCGGGTGATGCTTGGTACCATTAGCCTCAAGCTGAAAGGCTGTCCTGGAGACTCACTCGTTAAGTTCGTTCGCTCTTGTGATAAATATTTATTAAATCCCTACTACATGCCAGGCACCTTCAGGTGCTGGGGTTACTATGGTGAACCCAGACCATGTGCCTGCTTAGAAAGCCCAGTGTTAGAGGAGGAAACAGACATGAATCAGACAATTGTACAAACAAATGTAAAACTGCAACAGTAACTATTAAGGAAAAAAAACTGAAGCAGGAATCACGTGGTGGGAAATGACTGGGGAAGCCTCTACTTGAGAGAGGAATGTCAGGGCCTCCCAGGTTTCTCCTGCCAGGACAACTGTTTGATGGCAGTAATGATTCCTCAGAGATGTATCTCACAGCATCTCCCTTAACCCTTACACACTCGAAGGTATACTTCATGATTATTCTCTGGGCCTTCCAGGAGACCGAGACTCAATCATTTTCTGGAGTTAGCACAATCACAGGTAGCTAGGCTTTAACCACACACCTTCAACAATGAACCTGACTTCCACCCTGTCTCCTCCTACTTCATAACACATCCTGCAATCCAGCCCTGTTTTCTGCATGTGAGAAATGTGGATGATAACAATGGTGAACTAATCCAGGAAAAGTGCTCAGCACAGGAGAGCCAGGCACAGAACAAGCCCTTGATTAGTGTTGGACGTTTCCATCACTACTCTAATTGCCTCTGTCTACTCTGACTCACCTGTTACCCCAGTGCCCATCCTCTCTTCTTTCCACAGTATCCCTTAGAGTTACCTCTTCTCTCCCACTTTGTACATATAAATTTGGTGGGCCTGACCCCAACCACAGCTCCAGGAGAGTGCATGACAAGCAGGCCCGGCTAGTCTACTCCATCCCCCCAGCCACAGTGGTTGGTTCAGAGATGGGCTCATGAGCCACATCAGTCAAATGAAACTTAACTTCTAAGAGGAATGTGAAACTGTTAGCCAAGTTCTCTTTTGTTCCAGAGTGCCAGGGTGACAGTAGTTCCCCTTCTTGTAATTTCTTGGGCAGCCTAGCCTGCAAGTGTAGGACCATTCTGCCCACTCTGGGTGCTTTCCCCTCCCTCACTGAGGGGATCTTCTAGAATGGGAACAACAGGCAATAATGTTGTCAGGCCAGCTACCCTCTGTGCCAGTGATCCGAGCTATTTTAATCACAACGCTTTACTCACAGGAGGTTCAAGGCATTAGGATATGTAGACCCAACTCTTTAAGGTCT
This sequence comes from Mirounga leonina, assembly GCF_011800145.1. Taxonomy (NCBI): domain Eukaryota; kingdom Metazoa; phylum Chordata; class Mammalia; order Carnivora; family Phocidae; genus Mirounga; species Mirounga leonina. Next base: position 23,931,054 of record NW_023270453.1, read on the forward strand.
CCTTATCTGTTGTATTAGCTCAAAACAATTCTATTTGAAATGCACGGGGCGCCTGGGTGGCTCAGTTGGTTTGGCGTCTGCCTTCCGCTCGGGTCTTGATCCCAGGGTCCTGGGATTGAGCCCCACGTCGGGCTCTTAGCTCAGCGGGGACCTGCTTTTCCCTCTCCCTCTGCCTGCCACTCCACCTGCTTCTGTTCTCTGTGTCAAATGAGTAAGTAAAATCTTAAAAAGAAATACAAACCATATTTACCTAATTTCCTTCAAATGTGGCTTGTTGCAGTTGTACCTCTTTGCTAAATTATTCCTTCCAAGCAATAGACCATCATTAACATTTTTATCCTGAGAACTATCTTAGTCAAGCTTTTTGCTAAATTCCTTACAGCTTTTCTGGGCCACTGTTAAACCTCCTGCCCACTTGTAAATGACAGCACCAATGCCTATTCCCTTTCCTCCTGTCAGTCTTGTAGCTGTATCCAACAGCATAAAAGTGCCAGAGCCACAGAAATGTCATTCTTTAAATGCACAATTTTAAGCACTTGCCATGTGTCCGTCCCTGCCCTCACAGAGACATTAAACCACTAGTTGTATAATTACTATTCAATTTTGTAATGGTAGGTAGGGATGGGGCAGGAGGGTGTTCCAGGTAAAAGGGAAAGCATGTTCACAGTTCCTGAGGAAGTAAAGAGCTTGGTACATTTGATGAACTGAAAGAAAGGCAGTGCAGCTCAAGAGAGAGAATAAAGACAGTAGCTGGGGGCGCCTGGGTGGCTCAGTCGTTAAGCATCTGCCTTCGGCTCAGGTCATGATCCCAGGGTCCTGGGATCGAGTCCCATGTCGGGCTCCCTGCTCAGTGGGGAGCCTGCTTCTCCCTCTCCCACTCCCCCTGTTGTGTTCCCTCTCTTGCTGTCTCTCTCCGTTGGAAAAAAAAAAAAAAGTAGCTGGGGTTGGCAGGGAAGTAACGGTTAGGAAGGTTATGTTGAATATTTTGGATGTTATCCTAAGGACAACCGGAAGCCAGTGGAAGATGTCAAGTTGGATGGTGACATGATCAGACGTGTTGGCTATACTGGCAGAGAACAAGAGTGATGTGCGAGGTTAGAGGGCTATTTCAGTCGACCCCAATGAGTACTGTTAAGGGTGGTGGAGACACAGAGAACCAGTCAGAGATGTATCTGAGGCAGAATCCACAGGACTTGATGATGGAATGGATGAGCAGAGGAACAGGGAATGTGTTGGTAGCATGAGCAACTGTATGGGGCACCACACACTGGAGGCAAACAGATTAAGGGCTAAAAGCTTGAGTTAAGTCTAGGGCATGTGTTTTGATGCCTCCGACATCCAAAGGAAGATGTCTCACAGAAACCTGAATATAGGAATCTGGAATGCAGGGAGGGAAGAAATCTGGGCGAGACATAAAGTGAGGTCTTTGTAATCATGGAAGTGGCGAAGCTCGTTTGGGGGCACCTTGTACTCAGGTGAACCCAGAATACAGTAAGCAACAGAAGCATGTTAGAATTCGGCTGCGAGGCACAGAGAAAGCCGACGAGGAGACTGGCGCTAGTTCTAGAGAGGAGATACTCTACCTAGGGCAAGTCGGAACCACAAAGTGTCCTTTCAACAAGCCAAAGGTACACAAATTGGGCGAGCCGGCAGCTTCGCATTGCCAAAGCAGGCTTCGGGACGGGGAGGTAGCGCGGGCTCCTCCCGCCCTTGGCGCGCGGTCTGCGCCTAGAGTCGAGGGACGGAGATTGCTCTGGCCCCGGACAGTCATACCGGTGGTGCAGAGGGCGAGACCGGAAAGACCCGTCGTCCAACGATCTCGGCCCCGCCGCCCAGTTTTTGAGGAGACCGCCCCGCGGTGCGTGCCGGGGATGGGTTGGAAACCAGTTCAAGGCCGCCGCTGGGAGCCCACCATCCATCGCTTCCTAGCCGCCCCAGACGCCCCGGGAATGCGCAGCCGCGCAGCCCAAGGAGGCCGCCGGAAGTAAACGCACCACTTCCGGTTCCCAGCCTTGTGGGCCGCTCTAGCGCGCGCCACCTCGCTGGCATTCCCGCCGGCCTGCGCAGCTGGCTGCGGAGCGAGAGCCGCCTGGGCGCGCGGTGGCCGCGCAGAGCCTTTTGGGAGTCGTACGGGACACGGCCGGTTTTCACCTCCGGTGCTGGGCGGGTAGCACGCGGGCCTCTGCTGCCCTCCGTGGCCTCAGGTATCGATCCCCGCCATACCGCGGCGGCGGAGCCGGGGCTGGAGCTGGAGGGGACTTCGAAGTCTGGGGTTGCCTCACGGGGTTACGCTGGAACTTTCTTCTGCGTTCTGGGGAGCTAACGACTTGTACCTGCATTAGGAAATGGCTCGAGGTCACGAATTCACACTCCAAACCCACAGTCCCGCCCGTCTTCAAAATTCTTCAAAATTGGTTGCCATCCAAAACCACTGGCGTGTAGAAGAACAAGTTCACTTCATTGCCCTCCTCAGAGAACAGCATTTATTAGATGCCATACCGCACATGGGACAGACTTAATCACAGCCTAGTGAGAGCGTGCATTCTAGAAGTAAGACTGATGAGAACACACCGAAATCGGTAAAATCAAAACATTAGACAGTACAAGTGCACATAACAAACCTACTTCTGAGGTATCCAAACGAACTGGAGATTGCAGCATATTCTCGGGGTTATATATACATTTATGTTATATCCCCAGCCTCCCCAGGGTGTTAATGTAAGGAGGGATGTCTAAAAATAAAAGACAAAAAACCTGTAGTCAGATGGACATGAAAAGATGGGTAATGATCATCCTGACATTGGATCAATAGCTCTCTCAATCTACAACTAAAGCAGATGAATATACATACTTCAAATGAAGATCAGTTATTTTTTTAACAGATGGTCAAAGCAAAAACACTTTACCACTGAAATCCTATGAAGATAACGAGTTCAATGAACCATTCAAAATAGACTAATTAGATAAACTATAATCTGCCTTGTACACATACTCAATAAATTGGCAGATTACTTTGAGCAAACTCTGCGGTATCAGATTGTGTAAGGCGCTGCAGTCATCAGAACAATGCCACTTAATTATATGGAATCTCAAAAGTCAAAGACTCAAAACACCATTTACTGTGAAATGTCACTTGTTTTCACTCCCTGTATACTGGGTTAGTCCTTTTCTGTGTTAAATGGGGAGATGTGAATAGCCTATTAACTACTGCAACAAGGCTCTAAACAAAACTATATTGAGTACAACTCCTTCCAGATTAACAACTAAATCCCACCCTTTCTTTAGTTATAAAATATAAACTGTTGACATCTGAAATCTACTGAAATAATGCTGTTTGTATCAGTGATGGCTGTTAATACACCCTGATATTCGGGCAGTCACATTAAGGACTTGTTTGATACACATTTTCATCTATGCATCAACAACAGAAACCACATTTGTTCAAAAGTCAATTTCTTCAGTACAAAGCTCTCACCCTGCATAGTATGTCAACATCCATGCTGCAAAAGGTAGTGAACCAACCGTTCCTAACAATAAACTCCTGCGTTTCTCATCCCTATATTAACTTTTATCCAGTATTTGTGTTTTTTTGTTTGTTTGTTTTTTTAAAGATTTTATTTATTTATTTGAGAGAGAGAGAGCACATGAGAGGGGGGAAGGTCAGAGGGAGAAGCAGGTTCCCTGCCGAGCAGGGAGCCCGATGCGGGACTCGATGCGGGACTCGATCCAGGGACTCCAGGATCATGACCTGAGCCGAAGGCAGTCGCTTAACCAACTGAGCCACCCAGGCGCCCCTATCCAGTATTTGTTAATACTAACATAGCAGGTTAATATCTCTCAGTTAATGACATACTGTGAAATCTAGTTCCATCAGTCGACGCTGTAAACAGAAAGGTGAAAAAACCATCATCATAAAAACAGCATGGATCTCATAGTGGACTAACTCCTTTCTCCGACTTTTTGGGCTCAGAGCAGCTTGAATTACATCCAGCAAATGTACTTAGGTGCAGGTGCGCAATAAGGCAACAACTAAAAATATGCCTCTTTCACAGTAACTGACACTCAAAGTTGTTTCAATTTTTTTCTGCATACCAGTCATTAACAATGATTATTACACCAAAAAGGCATCTTACACTTGTGTGTATGTTAATATTTTTATAAAAGTGCTATTTTTCTAATCTCTTATGGAGGTTTGGCATAATCTTACAAAATCTGGAAAATAAAGAAAAATGTAAAACCTGAATTTAATTGTGAAGGAAGCCTCATCTGGGAAGGTGACTTCCCATACTGAGGTGCAGAACAGCATATATGGCATAAATTCTCACCTTCCCCCATACTGTCGTAGGAGCAAAGGAAAGCATGGCAGCTTCCATCTTTTATGCCCGGCGCATTTTGTCCACATACCTTCTAAGATAGCCTTTCCTACTTTCTGCAGCAACTGTGCAAGTAGGGGCCTCTTTCCCAATTTCATTCCCTGCCCTGCAACTCTGTTCAGCCACTGAAGGCAGAAGCAGGAGAGCTGTCGGATAGTGCTTTCTGGTATTTAGCAAGATTATTATATCCCAAAGTTGGCTGATAAGAAATCTAACTAGAGACCATTTTTCTACACAAGTCTAAGCTCCCCAGAGATTTGCTGAAGAACCACCTACAGATGACCTCACTTTTTAATTTAAGACCCTAAAGCCCTAGCAGACTGGTGTCTCATATTGAGTGGAGACATCAGAAACAGAGAGTCTAGTATGACCTTTGACATTCAGAGCACAGGGTCTCAGCTGTGGATCTGCAAACAAGAAACAAGAACAAAAAGGGGGAGAGGAGTGGGAGCTGGGTTGGAGTCTCCATTTCCCTTACTCACCAGGAGTATTTTCTTGCCTCTAAATAGTGTTAAAAGCTTACAGCAGTAGCCAGCCTCTTTTTGTATATTCAGTTCCCAATTGGCTGTTCTGTAGAAAGACCACATCTTCCAGTACTACTCTCCTAAAGAGGCTTATCATTGCTCACGAGGTTTCCCAGTGATAACCCCACTTTAATCAATGCTGTACTTCTATACTATTTCTGTAAAATTAAGACCATCCTCACATCCTGATCAAAAGTCCATTAAAAACCGGTCTTGCTGACAGGTACACAATTTTGCTTTAAAGAGAAATTGTGTAATTTACAAGATTCCCTGGTTCTTAAACATTAGTAACCATTCCATTCAACAACATTTTGCTCCTATATTTATATGTAACAGCAGTATCTAAAGATCTATATATTGTCAAGTAGTTTGGTTAAACTCTAATTTTTTTTAAGATTTTATTTATTTATTAAATAAATTTTATTTATTTATTTAATAAATAAATAAACGGGGAGAGAGAGAGAGACAGAGACAGCGTGAGAGAGAACACAAGCAGGCAGAGTGGGAGAGGAAGAAGCAGGCTTCCGCCTGAGCAGGGAGCCCGATGCGGGGCTCAATCCCAGGACCCTGGGATCATGACCTGAGCTGAAGGCAGTCGCTTAACCAACTGAGCCACCCAGGCGCCCCTCTAATAGTTTTCTGTATGTATTTTTCTCTGGCGATCAGGAGGAAATTTTTTTTTAACCAAAATCCAACTAAAACCATAAGGACTGTACTCTATAGAGTTTGCAATCTCTGATCTGATCACAGGAATAGGAGTTTGAACTGGAAGTCCTGGGGAATCTTTCTGTTGCTTTATTACCATACACATTAAATCAGACTTGGGATAAAGCACAAAGGCAATGAAAGGGTTCTAGGATGCGTGTGCACAGGGTAGCCTCCATGATGATTATCCTCACCCACCCGTCTCAGCCTTCCTGGCTGCTTGTGGTCCTAACACAAATGCCAACACATAACAGGGTTGAAGAATGCACAACCTTCAGCATCAGAGACACCCAAGGTTAATGCCAGCTTCAGCACATTCCTATTTTTGTCTTAAGCAAGATACTGACTTTACGAGGGCTTCAGTTTCCTCGTTTCTGAAACGAGGATAGCCCTTTCTCTGTCAAATTTATCCTAAAGATTAAATTAGATAATACCCCTAAAACATCTAGCATGTTCACTAAACAAGAGTTACTGTTATTCATAGAAAGGCAGGTAATGTACTTTGGTAGAGACTTAGAGGTAACTCCTTCCAGAGAGGAGCAAGTATCTTTCCCTAGATCAAGTCGGGTGCCAGGAAAGGCTACAGTCAGATTGCCAAAATTCCTTGCAAATGAGTCACAAAGGCAGTGGCATCAGAAATATGAGAATGGAACTCCAAGGATACTAATAGCCATTACGACACCAACTTGCCCATCTATTTGGGAACTTTTCACACAGGCGTAAAAGCTCCTAAACCACATCAGAAATTCACATGTGAAATATCATCTCTTACAAATGTTACATTTAGTTATAACCCAAAAAAGTGTAAGACAGAGACAGATTACTTTCCTAGATACTAGATCTGCAGAACTGGCCAAAAAGAAAAAAAAAAAGAAAGAAAGAAAAAGGAAATTCTCCTTCTTCTAAAACTTACTTAGAAACCATGTAACAAAATTAAAAGAACTTCTAGCCAGACTTTCATTTTAATGAAAACTGAATTTAAAAAAAAGTTCCATATCATTCTCTGGCTCATACAAATGGAATGTGAACAGTGACTGAGTTACTGAGTTAGAATCCTGGCTTCATTCACTAGCTGTGACATTATCCTTCTTCAGTTATAAAACAGAAATCATAGTGCCTAAAGCAAGGTTGTGATGGAGACTAAGTGACATGTGACATAGGATGCATGTAAAGTGCCTGGTACATAAAGGGTAACTGGTCCCCAGTTTGCAGTATAGATACTGAGAAGCACAGCGTTAATGAAAACTTGCTATATTTACATGGTGGTTTTCGTATGGGTTTGCTGATGAACAATGAGATGCATATTCAACCTGAAACTTTTCCCACACATGGTACATTTAAAAGGTTCCTCTCCTGTGTGGTTCTTCTGGTGGCATGCAAGCTCTGAGTCCAAAATAAAACTTTTTGCACATGTTTTGCATTTATGGGGCTTTTCCCCTCTATGAATGCTCTGATGGGAAATAAGCTCAGAGACACGAAGGAAGGTCTTCGCACACTCAGGACATTTTAAAGGTTTAAATTTTGAGAACAAAAGCATATTTTCCCCACAGTCACTGCAGTGTTCAGAGTCATCTGCATGGCCCTGCTCGGGGAGGACGAGGTGTGAGGACTGCCCGAAGCACTTCACACACTGCATGCACTGGTACTGGGTGGCTGACGTGTGCGTTTTCTCATGCAAAGCAAGATTTGTTTTCTGCCCAAAATATTTACTGCAGTCAGTACATTCATAGGCTCTTTTGGCAGCGTGGGTTTTCTGATGCTGTGACAATCCTGGGAGCCACATAAAACCTCTCCCACATATGCCACATGTGTGGGGTTTCTCCTTTATGTGGATATTCATGTGCCGAGACAGATGTGAGTGCTGGCGGAAGCTGCTGCCGCACTCAGCACACTTGTAAGGCTTCTCGCCAGTATGGATCCTCCTGTGTGTCCTCAGGTTGGCTCTATGATTGAAAATCTTCCCACAGTCACCACATTTATACTTTTTCTCCCCTGAATGAGTTTTCTGATGCAAAACAAGGTATGAGTTATCACTGAAGCTTTCGTCACATTCAGGACACTTGTACAAATTTTTGGCTTCTTCCCCAGGAAATTCAAGAATTTCAGAAAGTGCTCCGGTTCCTAAACACTGAGACAGTTCTTGTAATGGGGTTTGGTTTTCAATGGTAACTAATAGGCTTATGAACCTTTTCTTGCAAGCAGGAGCTCCACCTGATACTTTCCTTTCTGGGTCTCCAACTCCAGTCTCAGATTTTTCTGGGTAATAGATAAGGGGCACAGTGATGGAGGAGTTTTCTGGGGCAAGTTCTTCAAATCCCGCAGACTCTAGATTTAACTGTTGAGAAATGTCAGTCTTGCCTTCCCCTCCTGTTGATAAAAACAAAACAAAGCAAAGCATAGATAACACCCTCAAGTGGTACTGGGGAAAGAACAAGCTAGTTACACAGGGACCAAGAATCTGTAGATGGCTTATCCTAGAACCCAGACACTCATACTATACAAAATCAGGCCAGCAGGCTCTACTGACTTCCCAGAGGATCTAGTTGTTAGTGATCCTGTGAGGAGGAAGCGGAAAAGATGTGTAACTATGTTAGGGTCCAGCAGGATAGGAACTAAGGGCAATCTTGGTAGATGCTGTCTACAGAAGGTTTCCAGTTAGTCTCCTGAGTCTCAAGAACTTTTCATCATTTAAGGAATCTCAAGTGACCGCTGAACAACCACAACTGGAATAGAGATTGGGATTCATATTTAAGAGAGAAAGAAAGAGAGCAAGTGAGTATTTTTCTACCTAGCAGAGAAACAATCTGGTTATTAGAAATAGTTTTATTGTCATCAGGAGAGTTCTTCAAAATTTCTTTACCTCTCCTGGAGGAAAGATCAAGGTAGAGCTGCCATGCATACAGCAGCCAAATGATAACTGGTCTCACTGCTGGGATGGCTGATAAAACTTGGGCTGCCAAAAAACATTCTTTTTTAATATTTGTCCAAATATTCTTAATTTGTAAAGCCAACATATCAATATAAAAGGGGTCTTTCCTTCCAGAGAAACAGCCCTATGACTGCCCTAGTACACTGCCTAGAAAGGATTTCTGGGCTGCAGTGCAGTGTGGTTTTGCTGTTTTGAAGAGACCAAATTCAGGGATGCCAAGATGGCTAGAATTTGACAACAAAATACTGGGGACAAGGCAGGTGCCCAGGCAGAGCTCTGGACATCTAGGTAGGGCCCCGTTAAGACTTGGGCTGAACATTAATCTGTAAGTGCACATGAAGAAACTACCCCAGACTGGGAAAAGAATCATCAAAAAGGAACACAGAGAACAATCTTCAGAGTTCACATCATACATAGTTCAATAGTTCATGTTCCTGACAGTCAAGATGGAACACACAAGGTATCAGGCAGTATCCTCAGAAAGACATTGCTTTAGCAGCAGGTCAAATGGGCCCTAGACTAAAGGCTGCTCTGAATACACCCTAACAAAACAAAAAGCAAGCCCTGAAAGGATCATACTGATCCCAAGTAACTTAAATGCAAAGTCCAAAAATATTTTTAAAAATACAACAAAATGAACATCCAACAACATAAAACTCACAATGTCCAACATCCAATCAAAAATTATCAGACATGTAAAGAAGCAGAAAAATATGACCCATAACTAAGAGCAAAATCAACTAACAGAAACAGACCCAGAAATGACACAGATGATGAAACTAGTAGCAACAATGTTAGAATAGCTATAACTATACTTCTTATGTTCAACAAGGTAGAGGGAAACATGAACATGATGAGGAGAGAGATGGAAAATATGAAACCTGAGTTACGATATAGTTCCAAGAGTCAACCCTAGTCAGAGACAAACTCTACTCAGGCATGGGAACATTTCTGCATATAGTTCCCCTTACGTGAAAATGGCATAGCACCCCCTTAAAAGTAAATCAATTTCGAATCTTTAGTAGATGACAGGAACCTATACTCATGAGGTTTTGCAAGTAAAACTGTGAATTGACTTTAACAAATATTTGGGAAGATTACTGGATACTGCCATATCTCATGCAAAACCACAGTCACTGTACTAGATAGGCTTTTTTTTGGTCTTTAAGAAATCATCTCATCCTTTGACTACTGCACTGTCGTGCAAGTTCTTGTCATATCCACATAGATCACCCAGAAAAAGGTCCCACGCCCCCATATCAACATGTGAATGAGACATGAAATCCTGTTCCTAGAACTGACTAAAGTTCCGAAATGCAGGAAAAACAACTGCCTTACCCATCAAGGCCATATCCTCGAAACACTCCTGTGTAGTGTCTCTGCTGAGGGACCTCTGGGCAGGGTGCAGACTCACATACTCCTCTTGAGAAAAATACACAGCCAGATCCTCAAACAGCATTGGCCCCTGAAACAACATGAGAGCCCATCTCAGGACAAGAGGCCCCAAGGCCACCCCCTCACTCAGTTTAGGAAGACTGAGAAGAGCTAGAAACATCAGAACCAAGGGAGGAAGGGGCTTGGTGTAAAAGGTTCCTGAGTGCTGGGGATGGTGTATAAGTGGGTTCTAAGGGTGGTGGTGGAAACTGGGAAGGACATAATTTCTGAGACAGTGGTATAAGGGCCAAGACAGTAAACTGTAAGAAGTTCTAGAAGAGACTTCTAGAAAAGATGAGGGAACTCTCAGGGAGGGAAATCATTACAAACAGATGCTCTAAGGGAAAGAAAACTGAGCAGCTCAGGAAGAATCATGAAAAGGGACAGTGGTTCCAGTGTTCTCCCAACATCCTTCTGCTTGATAGTCTCTCTCCTCCTTGCACATGACACTCAACTGCTAAGCTCTCTTTAGAATCATATCCAGGCCTAGTCCTCCTTCCCTTAGTTTACCAGTCTTATAAACCAACAGAACCTCAACGTGATTAAGAATCACCTGGGGTTTTTGTTTCTGTTTATTCAAAAGGTGTGGGATGTGCCTAGAAATCTGCAAGTTTGAGCAGCATTCCAGAAAACCACTTTGAGGTACTCTGATAGCCTTCTCCAATGGGCCCTGCTCCCAGCTGGTGGTTCTGAAAGGAAGAATGTGATACGCCATTTCTCCGAAGTGCCTGGTCCCGGGAAGACAGCTTGATCAGAGGGCTATTTGGGGATCGGGAGCCCTCCCACCGAGACGGGCATTCCTAACCCTCTTCCAAAGGAAGGCAGGCAGAGGCCGGAAAGTAGCGACAGGAACTGGGACCCCGAGAAGGGACCTTATCTTACCTGGGCCCCGGTTGTTGGAAGCGTGGACGCCATCTCAGGGGGTGGGAGTGCCTTCCTCAAGTGGCCAGACTGACTTCGAGACAGATCTAGGAAGGGAGAGAATCATCCTCAAGAAGGGCCAATTTGGCTGCAAAGCCCCTCCACGGACTCCCAAGGCTTCCTCGCTTTCCCAGCCCCTTTAAAACCTGAGCCGGGGGCGCCTGGGTGGCTCAGTCGTTAGGCGTCTGCCTTCGGCTCAGGTCATGATCCCGGAGTCCTGGGATCGAGCCCCGCATCGGGCTCCCTGCTCAGCGGGAAGCCTGCTTCTCCCTCTCCCACTCGCCCTGCTTGTGTTCCCTCTCTCACTATCTCTCTCTGTCAAATAAATAAAATCTTTTAAAAATAAATAAATAAATAAAACCTGAACTGAAGGTTCCTCTCCGCAGCCCAGCCTCGGAGGGGCCGACTCCTCGGCGGGCCAGGTCCCACCTACCGCTCCGAGACTAGTGATGTTAGAAAGTCTCCCGCTACCAGGGCAAAAAGAGCAGAGGGCGACGCCCAAAAGGCACTCTAGACCGAGAGCCACAGCCACTGCGGAGCTCCCACACTCCTCTACGCAGGAGCTGCCGGGAAAGCCGCCGGAACCGGCCCGCCCCCATGCGTTCATGAAACTCTGCCCTGTGATTGGCCAGCGGTACTCCGAAGGGGGCAGTCCTTCTCGTGTGTTGACCAATCGAGTACGTTAACAGAGGACAAAAACTCGCTGGGCATGCTGGGAGATGTAGTTTTCCTTCTGTCTCTCGAAGTAAGTATTTCCGGTTCCGCTGCCTGAGTCTCCAGGGTGAGCTCCTGCCCGCTTACCTGCCGGCCGGTAACTGTGTGAAGAGGTGGGGTGACCCCGGAGCGACGTAATGTTTCAGGGAAGAAGGAAAGTAAGAAGACAGGGAGATTCCGAACCCGAAGGACTATTGGTACCGAAATGTGGGTTTGGGCGGCAGTGCTCCGTGGGCCCAAAACGTGGGTCCGGCCAGGGTGAGGTGAGTGGCCACGAGTGCAAGTCCTAGTCTTGGCCTGAGCAGTAAAGTCCGCTGTGTTTTGGGCGGACTGTGGGGCCGTGGAGTGAAAAGGGGTGTTTTCTGCGTGGATAGAATTCAGATTGGCTTCGACCAGGTTGCAAGTCCATGACCCAGTGCATTCTAGGGGCGTTGTGCCCCGCGACTGCAGCCGAGCTGAGCCAAATCAGGCTCAGAGACACAGCGGAGTCTCAAGCGGGAGTAAAGCCATTGGCTTGCTTTGCGAGACGCCGTATGCCTCCTGATACCTCACATTCGACCTGTCCCATTGCCACATATTTTACACTTCACTGACACTGGGTGCGGTGGTGTAGGGATTTGGAATTTAAAACTGAGCTCGTTCTCAAGCTTTGCCACTGATTGCTTGGGTCATCTTGGCCAATATACAACTTTGCTTTCCTCAGCTGCAAAGAGTTCCAAATGCTTCTCCTCAGAGGGTAGTTTCAAATAAGTTGTCAGTTTATAAAGGTGTCAATTTACAAAGGTGAAAAAGCAAGGATGATAGGTACCTTAATAGAAAATACTGGGTAAGTCTCAATAATTATTTTCTTATTCTAGTGCCAGACATGTGCCTGTGTCTAAAAGGTTACTCAAGAAATTGTTGTATGGTTATTGAAACAGTATTATCAGAATTGACAAAATAAGTAGTGGAAACCAGTGGAATGTCAGACAGGAAAGTTTCAGTTGCAAGTAACAGAAAACCCAACAAAACTATGTTCAAAAGTAGGGCAGATACAGATTGGTTAATTCAGTGGCTCAGTGACACCATCAAGGTCTTAATGCTTCCATTTTTCTCCTCTGCCATCCTTAGCATGTTGGTGAAAGGGACACATAATACATGCAGACGTGCATTGTGCCAGATACCCATCCTAAACCAATCATTATCAAGGGTAAAAAGACTATACCTACCATAATTGGTTTTGACCAACCATGGTTCACCCCCTAGCACTGGGAGAAGGACCCAGCCTCCCCTGGCCAACTACCTGCACAAAATCAGGGCTCTGTTAGAAAAGAAAAAGAAGGGAGTAGAACAGATATCAAATCGGTAACTAAGAGCATCTGCCACAAGTGACATCTGTTAACAACAAAGATCTAGGCCTTCTGACAATGGGTCACAAAAGAAGTATCTAGAGGTGGGCGCTAGGGGGAGGAGAAAGGTGGTGAAAGGACAGGTAGAAGAATGATAAGGAAAAATTTCCCCACAGGCTAGACCAATCCAAAGCATAAATGTTGAGGAAGAGCTAACAGCCTGGTACGTGGAGGTCTAAACTGAAAGCACATTCATTATCGAATCATGGTAGTGCTGAAGTAGTCATATTCCTCCCCCCCTTCCTTGTATTTAATGCTATTCTTATGTCAAGGATATCTCATTTAGGGCTCAGATTCTCCTGATTTTGATTTTTGGCCCCTTCACCAAGAACAAGAGGCTCTTATGGCCTTTTCCTTTGAACTTTGGTCTCATAACAAAGAAATAAACACAGTTTCCAATGACCAGAAGTGAAGCTTGTGGTATTAACTCAATGGATAACCAGAGAGAAAGAGTTATCTCTGAAATGGGAGAGGAAACTAAATCTTCCCGAGACCCTCTAACTACCAAAACTGAGCAGAGTAGATCAAGAAGGGAGCTTGAAAGATTGATCTTGCTTAAAGTAAAGAGATGAGATACAAAGTCTAAGACCAAGATTGAAAGAATAAGACTGAATTATATGCCTAACTTTGTTTTTTAAAAATCAGAGATGCTTGACTATATATCCATTATATGTTCAAGTAACAGATTTTTTTTTTTTTAAAGATTTTATTTATTTATTTGAGAGAGAGAGAGCATGAGGGGGAGAGGGTCAGAGGGAGAAGCAGAGCAAGGAGCCCGATGCGGGACTCGATCCCAGGACTCCAGGATCATGACCTGAGCCGAAGGCAGTCGCTTAACCAACTGAGCCACCCAGGCGCCCTAACAGATTTTTTTTTAAGATTTTATTTATGAGAGGGCGCCTGGGTGGCTCAGTTGGTTAAGCGACTGCCTTCGGCTCAGGTCATGATCCTGGAGTCCTGGGATCGAGTCCCGCATCGGGCTCCCTGCTCGGCAGGGAGCCTGCTTCTCCCTCTGACCCTCTCCCCTCTCATGTGCTCTCTGTCTCTCTCATTCTCTCTGTCTCAAATAAATAAGTAAAATCTAAAAAAAAAAAAAAAAAAAGATTTTATTTATGAGAGAGAAAGAGAGAGAGTAGGGAGAGGAGCTGAGGGAGAGGGACAAGCAGACTCCACACTGAGTGCAGAGCCAGATACAGGGCTCAGTCTCCAAAACCAAGAGTCCGACACTTAACCAACTAAGCCACCCAGGTGCCCCTCAAGTAACAGATTTTAATATTCAAAACTCACAAATCCTGGGGTGCACAGAGACTGGTTAAGATTCTCTCCCTCTGCCCCTCTCCTCCCTGCCCCCCCCTCACTGACACACTCTCTAAAAAAAAAACAAACTCAAAAATCCTTTTGCCACAACCTTCTGACAAGCTTCTTCATTTCAGCCTTTAACATATCAATAATAATCTGTATGTATTAAAATTCTTTCTGTAGCCAAAGATCTGCTGTTTCTCTGAAGATCCCATTATCTTTCTAAAAATTAAAAATAACTTTTTATAGGAGCGTCTGGGTGGCTCAGTCAATTAAGCATTCAGCTCAGGTCATGATCCCAGGGTCCTGGGATCAAGCCGCAAGTTGGGGCTCCCTGCTTGGCAGGAGGTCTACTTCTCCCTCTCTCTCTGCCCATTGCCCCCCTCATGCTCTCTCGCTATCTCTCAGTCTCAAATAAATAAATGAAATCTTTTTAAAAAATAACTTTTTATTATTAGAAAAGCAGTATATATGCGTTTTAGAAAGTTAGAAAATACAGATAAGAAAAAACCAGAAAATAAGAGCACTACATTCTTATCATTCAGAGATTACCAATGTTCTCTTTTAAGTATAGATATTTTCCCTGGTAATTTTAAACATAATTTCCAGAACAAATTGCTTTCTACGTTTGGCGGGTTTTTTTTTTAAAGATTTTATTTATTTATTTGAAAGAGAGAGACACAGCGAGAGAGAGAACACAAGTAGGGGGAGTGGAGGGAGAAGCAGGCCTCCCGCGGAGCAGGGAGCCCGATGCGGGGCTCGATCCCAGGACCCTGGGATCATGACCTGAGCCGAAGGCAGACGCTTAACCGACTGAGCCACCCAGGCGCCCCTACGTTTGGCGTTTTTAACATTCACAGACAGTACTGTTTTTCAGGGTCCGTTACTTAAAAATAAGTATGTCTCTGGTTCCTACAGCCTTTGTATCCTTCGTGAGATGTAAATACCAATGAGAAATTGGCAGGGCCATATCAGGATGTACCAGAAGAGTACAGATAAGCAAGATTAGTTTTTTCTCCCAACTTCAGCAAGAGGCTTTTCTCGCAGGAATTCAGAATGCCTGACTGGGCAGTTAGGAACCCCGGCTCACTAGTATCCAGTCTCTAATGAAGGGAATGATGGTTACTGGTCATGCCTGCAGGACCTGCTGTCACAGCAAGAGGCTCTCACGACTTTGAAGCTAGGATTACCTCTACCTGGGCAGGAATTCCTTCATCAGAAAGAGACTCAAAAAAGAGAGAAAGAGTGGAAGGGGGGAGGAAGGAGGAAAGAAGGAGAAAGGAAGGAGGAAGGGGGCTAAGGGCTCTAAGTTGTGCCTCCAATACATTAATCCTGTGACCAGAAAGTGGTTTTGCTCTGTGTTGACTCTAACAGAATTTTCTCAGTCACTGAGGCTAGAAATGCTTGCAAAGGAAGATTCTGGACCTACTGATACTGACTGATTCTTGCAAATAGAAACTGTAAGCAGAGATTTCTGGAGGATGATAAGATCTACAGAGCATACAGGTTGGGCACAGTGAGGATGGAGAAGGAACAATGGGTTGGAGAGTAGACGAGAAGACAACATGCTTAGACAATTTCCCCCCAAAGGATCCTTCAGATTAAGCTTTCTGAGATCAGGGGTTTAACTGTCTGAGACACTTGGCCCAGGAGTGCACAGAAACAGCATGGCGTGGCCAGGAGGGACATGATGGCCTGGCCTCTTTCTCCCCTGCAGCAGACGGAAAGGCCGTACCTGGAGGAGTGAGGCACAGAGCCAGCTGGAGTTGGGAGAAGAGTTGCAGAGAGTGAGTCAAAGCCTGCTGTGTCCTGCTGTGGATGATGCGCTCACAGAGGAAACCTACTTGAATGAAACCCATTTTATTAGTCAATATTTTTAAAAGATTTTTAAAAATTTATTTATTTGAGAGAGAGAGCGCACACAAGCAGGGGGCAGGTGGGAGAGGGAGAAGCAGGCTCCCCGTCGAGCAGTGAGCCAGACAACATGGGGCTCAGTCCCAGGACCCTGGGATCACGACCTGAGCCCAACGCAGACACTTAACCGGATGAGCCACCCAGGCGCCCTATAAGGAGTTTTTAAATAATATGGGGAAATGCTAACATTAAAAATTTTTAAGGGAAAAATACAAAACTGTATGCAAAATACTATCATTATTAAAAATGTACTGAAGAGGGGCGAATGTTAAGTGATCATCTTGGGTTGGTGAGCAAATGGTAATTTTTTTCTTCTTTATGCTCTTCTATATTTTTCTTATTACAGTGAGTAGGTGTTTCTTCCAAAACTAGTCTGGAGTTGGACTGTGTGGCTTGAAATTGCTCTTAACAGCTCTAACATCTTGGATTCATTATTTGTCCTCTTGAAGCCTCAGTTTCCATAGCTGCAAAAGAGGAACAATGAGTGTAAATACCTCAGGTCCTTCCTCATGTCGTTGTTAGGATGATTAAATGAGATACTATGTGACACAACACTCTAACATACAAGAAGTGCTCAAAAGCGATCAGACACATCAACATAGTCCACATAGAGCTTCCTGCAATGATATGTTTCCCAAGAACTTGAAAGAAGGGGAATAAGGCTGAATGCTGAGAATTAAGCTGAGAAAATTGAGATGAAATCAATTTCTTCAGAAATAACAAGTAACAGGGCACCTGGGTGGCTCAGTCAGTCGTTAAGCGTCTGCCTTCAGCTCAGGTCATGGTCCCAGGGTCCTGGGATCGAGCCCCGCATCCGGCTCCCTGCTTGATGGGAAGCCTGCTTCTCCTCTTCCTCTTCCCCTGCTTATGTTCCCTCTCTCGCCGTGTCTCTCTCTCTGTGAAATAGAATCTTTAAAAAAAAAAGAAGTAACTTTAAGCAAAGCCTGGAAAGCTCATCAAGTTGTGATCTGTGGGTCTGAAAAGGAATGTGTTTACCAGAGGGGCCTAGTCTGAGTGGAACCAAGAGGAAGAAGAGTCAGCAAGAGTCTGGCACCCTCCTAGTGCTGCTCAGGCAAAGGAATGTTGAATGAATGGGACAAGCATTCATGACACTGTAGAAGGGTCTGCTGTGTTGGACCAGGGCTTGAGTAAAAGATCTCCCTTAAGACTCTGTTCCCTTCTTCATACCCCCTGCTCACCAAGAACTTCCTGATTAGTGATCTAGCTTCCTAGGAACCCTAATAGAGAAAGAGGTATCTGGAACAGGACTAGGAGTATTCCAGTGACCCTTAACCATAAACAGGTAAGCCAGAATTTGGCTTAAGCCTCAGCTTTTGTGAGTCTGAGCAGTAAGCCCAGTCTCAGGGTGTACTGACAATATAACTGGAGAACCATACCCTCCCAATATGCTGGCCTGACACTCCGAGACCAGGCCAAGTGGCCACGTGGTTATCCTGTGCTCCCTCTGTCTTGGTTTTATTGCAGCAAGCAGGATCATCCTTGGTGACCCAATATATACACTTGTAGCATTTTACACCAAAAGGGAATTTCTTTAGAAGCAAAATATTTGGTTCTTGGTTGTAGTGGCTTTGATCCATGCAAATGTTAATAAACCCTTCAGGACCATGAATCAGAATAATCTCCCCCACCTCAAGCCAGTCTCATAGAGCCTTTTCCTCTCCTGGGAGTGCTCCCAGAGTGGTCCAGAGCCCTCTCAGGCCAGGCAGATGCTGGTCAACCATTTACAGTGCTTGTATGAAGTGGCTCGTTCATGGTCTGTTTCTGGGACCCTGGAAAAGTGTTTTCAGGGTCTTCCTAGAAAGCCTGCCTTTTGAAACCCAGCTGTCCCCCTGGGTGAGTCAGGAAAGTGTAGGCATCATGGTCTGTAAAATGGGGTCAACCATACCTACTTCTCAGAGTTGTTGGGAAGTATACAAGGTCCCTCAGGAAGGGCTGTGACGCAGGGCATAACATATGGCAGACACTTAGCAAATACGTGTTCACTCATAGTCCGTTCTAAAATTCCCATTGTCCTGTGTAAGTGCCTCTTATCAGGCCATCTTGTAATCATACATCTGCTCAAAGGCAGAGAATACATCTCAGTCACCATTTGTACCCACAGCCCATGGCATAGTGGCCAGCTCTCTTGAAGAGAGGGAAGAAGGAAGGAACAAAAGCCTGTATCTAAGCTCAACCCTCACCTCACTCACACTTGCTTTTTATTGGTGAAAATATCATATTGCTTATGCGCATAAATAAGATCTACGAGAGGATACCAGGATCCTGGCAATAGTGGTTATCTGGAGAACTCTGGCACTCAGAGTCAGAAAAAGGAAAACTTACTTTTCACCATATCTCCTTTTGCTGTGTTTCTGAAAATTGGCCATGGGCAAGCATACTTCTAAAAAAAAGTTTGTTAGGGACATCTGAGTCTTTATCTTAGCTCAGGTCTTGATCTCAGGGTCATGAGTTCAAGCCCCACGTTGGGCTCCACACTGGGTATGGAGGCTGATGTGGGAAACAAAGGCAAAAGAGGAAACTTAGATTTCCTTGCTGCTTACAGCCCACTGACAAGGCCTTGAAAAAGGCAGAATGACCTTCCTCTGCCTCGATGTTGACACCTTGGTAAGGGCAAAAGGCAATCTTAGCCTGGCCTCCCCCCACCCACCCCCCAGGAGCCTGTAAGTCTACTTTGACATATAAAAATTCCTTGGAAACTTCCTTTATCTCTGCCCACCAAGATATAGGTTAGCAATCATCCTCCAAGCATATGGCCCACTGATATACATCTGAAGGGTCTCATGACTGAGTTTTTATTGGACAGTAATAAATGACCTTTTCCTAACAATAGCTAGCCTCCTCAGGGTCATGGAAACCTTGTTTCCAAAATACGTTGGAGGCTTCTGCTGTCCCTAACCCCCTCTCAACTTGAAAGTATATAATCGGCCACTCCTCGTGACCCAAGTGCAGATCTTTCTGCCTATAGGTCCTGTCCCTGTGCTTTAATAAAACCACCTTTTTGCCCCAAAGCCATCTCAAGAATTCTTTCTTGGCTGTTGGCTCTGAACCCCACCACTTCAAACCACATCAGAACTTACTTAAAAAGAAAATTAAAAGTTTGTGTTAGAAAATCCCCCACGCCCCAGTTAAGCCCAAACAAAAATATCATGTTGGACACATCTGTAAAAATCATATATAGAAGAAATATAAGTGGTTAATAAAAATAGGGAAAAGTGATCAAACTTACCAAGAAATACACATTAAAATTATGAGATCTTTTCACCCAGATGCAGAGAGGTAAGGAATAATAATACCCCATGTTGGGCACCTGGGTGGCTCAGTCGGTTAGGCATCTGCCTTCAGCTCAGGTCATGATCCCAGGGTCCTGGGATCGAGTCCCACATCAGGCTCCCTCCTCTGCCGGGAGGCTGCTTCTTCCTCTGCCTCTCTCTCTCTCTCTGTCTCTCATGAATAAATAAATAGAATCTTTTAAAAATTAAAAAATAATAATACCCCATGTTGGTGAGGATATGTGCGACAGAAGCTTTCTCACTCTTGGTGTCAGAATAAACTAGTAAAAACTTTTGGGCAGAGGTTTGTTTCCAAATTGAAATGTGGTCAATTAAAAATAATTTTGGGGGCACCTGGGTGGCTCAGTCGGTTTAGTGTCCGACTCTTGGTTTCAGCTCAGGTCATGATCTCGGGGTCGTGGGATTGAGCCCCACATTGGGAGTCTCCTTGGGATTCTCTCTCTCCCTCTGCCCCTCCCCCAGCTCTCTCTTTCTAAATAAATAAATCTTTAAAAAAAATTTTTAACCAACATTCTAGGAATTGTTCCCTAAAAAAAATAATCTGAAATGTGTGCAGGTTTCTCTACAAAGTTGTTAGTTGCAATGCTGTTTATAACCTGAATGTGTGGGTATTGCAGGGGAAACCTTGATTGCCAGCCCCTGCTATCCTCCTCCCCAACCCTAGTCCATTGTTGACAGAGTAGTGAGTAGGGCCCTAGATAAGTGGTATCACCCATGCTTGGAATAAAAGAGTAGTACCCAACTTTGTTCCTCTATGGGCCAGATGAGACCCCAGGGACCAGAAGGGAGAGGTGAAAATTTAAATGCCTTAATTTCTGGAGAGATCTTGGCCTTGGAGATTCATTAAATCGTGAGTATATTTTACTTCCAAAATTAGCAGAGTAATTAAGCCAGGGCTTGGGAAGGGCAGAGGCAGCCCATGTCGATGGTGGCTTGCTGCTCGCCCTGGCCCAGAGAAGCCTGGTTACCTCCCTGTCTCCAAGGCTGGGAGAGGGTTCTGCATCTGAGGAGGCAGGAATTGAGGGTTTCCCTTCAAGTGCTCCCTGGAGTACTGCCTCTGCTTGGCAGCTTGGAATGCGGCTAAGCTACAGGAGTAGAGATTGCTGGCTCTCCTCGAGAGTAGTGCCTCTAGGTTTCTCCCTGCTTGACCCATGGCCATGAGTAGGCAAGAGAAAAATAACAGTACAGCAGAAGAGGCCTTGCAGCCAGAGGGAGGAGGAGCAGACAGAATGCTCAGAACAGGCAGCTCCTGATGAAACAGAACTGGAGGAGACTGATGACCACACTACCCAAATCACTGAGCCAAGAGACAAGGGGCTGACCTTATTTCTTATCTATATACCAGAGCCTTGGATTTATTTATTTTTTATCTGTCAGAGAGAGCACACAATCACAAGCAGGGAGAGCGGCAGGCAGAGGGAGAAGCAGGCTCCCCATTGAGCAAGGAGCCCGATGTGGGACTCAATCCCAGGACCCTGGGATCATGACGTGAGCTGAAGGCAGATGCTTAACCGATTGAGTCACCCAGGCGCCCCAAGGGGCTGACCTTAATTGATTAAACCAATTAGGGACCATTTTGCGGGTGGAATGTTTTTTTTTTTTTTTTTTCAGAGGACAACTACCTTGAATAACCCTTGTAGTAACATGTAGTAAGATGTGGTACCTCCTTGTCCTGAGGATAAAAGAGATCCTGTTAGAAGCTTAACACAGCCCTTGGCAAGTAATAAGCCCTTGGGAGAATATTTTCTCATTTGTGTTTAAAAACAGTGTTTTTAAAGTTTGGATGTATATGCCCTTCTCAGTTTTGACAGTTCATCTTTAAGTACTGTGCATAGAACCCTGGAAACAACAATGTTATACCTCTGTCATCACATAGGGAGGGCTTCTCAAACTTTAATGTTTCAGTGTTTCAAACTTCCAATGTTTTAAGGCTTCTCAAACTATAAATCAACTAGGGATCCTGTTAAACATAGGTTCTTAGTTGAATGCAAATTCTGATTCAATCTGGCTGAGGCCTGAGGTTCCATATTTTTAACAAGCTTCCAGGGATGCTGATGCTGCTGGACCACAGACCACACTTTAAGTAGCAAGGAGATAGGTAGGGTTTCACTTCTCCCGTGTTACTGAAGGGGTTTATCACTGCATCCATTTTCCATGGACAGGAACACAGGGAAAGGGGAGAAAGAGGAGGAGGAAAGCAAGCAACTTCCTTTTTTTAAACCTCATCTCTTTATTTAAAAAAAATTCAAACCTGGGACGCCTGAGTGGCTCAGTTGGTTAAACGTCTGCCTTCAGCTCAAGTCATGATACCAGGGTCCTGGGATCAAGTCCCCCATCGGGCTCCTTGCTTAGTGGGGAGCCTGCTTCTCCCTCTGCCTGCCGCTCCCCCTGTCTCTGTCTCACACAAATAAAAAAAATTTTTTTTTAATTCAAACCTGAATATTTGAAAGAATAATGCAGCAAACACCTATGTACCTGCCAACTCAGCTCCATCAATTGGTAACATTTACACAAATTGCTTTTAAGGACATGACATGGTAATAAGTTTGGCATACAGCCTCACCTTGCTGCAAGGGAGGCTGAGAAATACAAGCCTACCTTGACAGCTATTTGCTTGCTGTAGGGGGTGGGGTTCTGTTAATACAAGAAGATGTGATAAAGCAGTTATTGGAGAAGGAGAAGAAAGACTTGTGGGACAATAGACAGTAGGTAGCAGTTAGCCACCTCTGACACATTGACCCCTTAAATCTTATAACCAGTTGTTCTCTTGGAAGTGGATTCTGGAAAGATCAGAGCTGAAGTTTCAGCCCATCTCTAGAAAGTATATAGGACCTCAAAGTGCATTTTACACACCCACCTCACCACACCCTGTTTGGCCCTCATTTATCTTGCTGTACTGTATGGATCTTTCTAATCAGTCTTAAATCTTTTTTTTTTTTGCAACAAATTTAATTTATAAATAATTTAATAATGACACACTAAATATAATTGTGTGAAGTCCTCAAAATGTTCTGAATGGGCCCAAACACAGTTCACCACAGCATCTTTGCTTTCAATAGCATGTTTGCGGTCCTTAAACATGTAACAGTGCAGAGGTGTAAAGAGTATTATATCAATTTTCATTTTGTTCAAGTGTTATTTTCAGCTTTCTTAAAAAAACAGGAACTTACAGAAACTGTTACAAAAAGGAAATATAAATATGGGTTGCTTTATATAAATCAAGATTCCATCAGCCTCTACACATCATACTATGTAGACAACAATAGATTATTCCTTCTTGTTTTATATTGTCTTGTTACCTCTCTTTTTTTTTTTTTTTTTTTTTTTTTTGAGAGAGCACACAAGCGAGGGGTGAGGGGTGGAGGAGGGGGCAGAGGGAGAGGGAGAAGCAGGCTCCTGGCTGAGCAGGGCGAAGGAAGTGGGAAGTGGGGCTGGATGGCAGGATCCTGGGATCATGAAGGCAGACACTTAACAGACTGAGACACCCAGGCGCCCCATATTACTCTTGATCTATTTATACCAGTTACTTTAAAAACTTCTCACCTCTTTACTTTTTCCTTTTCAAAATGTTAAAAAAAATACGCTTTTAACTTTTCTAAGATAGTGTTATTTTATTTAGACTTTTGACCTGTGATAACGTTTATTCTCTTGGATATGAATGAAATCCTTTTAGGGTGGATTATTCTAGCCTTTGGCTGTAAGCAGGTCCTTCTTATTCCACCCTTTGGCTATGTGGACCACTTTTATTTGAAGGCAAAGAATAAATTCCTGCTTTAAAGTTACTATCAGATGTTGCTCAACTCGGGTTCCCTACCAACAGAACTTGAGTTCGATCTTGTGATACAGACCCTCCTGCACCTTGAGTGCGACCGACCCCTACCCTTTGGCACGGCGACAGCCCTCCACAGCCTTTGTGCGTAGACGGACTGGCTGTCGTGGACGCGGCCTACGCTTCCCCGGCTCGACGCGCCGCCGGGCGCCGGGGATGGAAAAGCCCGAGCCCCAAGCCCAAGCGAGGGGAGCGTCAGCCCAGGCAAGACTGGAGAACAGGGAGCAATCCCTGTCTCGGGAGCCCCCCCGCTCTGCGTGTGGGGCACTCAGCCGGGCCCAGAAGGCACCAACCGGCCGGCTTCCACCGGGGGGGGGCAGGAGGGGGCGCCGGGGTCGTCTACGTCCGCCAGCGCAGAAGCGCTCGGCCGGCGGCCGGCCTCGTCCGCGCCTCCGCCCGCCACCGGGCCTCACCCGAGACCCGCCCGCTCGTAAGATGGCGGCGGCGGCGGCGGCGTCCCACGTGGGGGCCGGCGGCCAATGGGCTTCCGGCCTGCGCCGCCGGCCCGGCGCGGGAGGCGGAAGTGCCGCGGGCCGCCGCCTCCGTCCCGGCTGCGGCCCCTGCCGGTTACATAACTCGTTTCGGGCTCCGCGCGGCCGCACTTCTTGGCTGCCTGCGACTCCAGGATGCTCTGAGCCCCACGACGGCGTCCGCTGCCGCCGGCTCCCGTCCGAGGTGAGGCTCCCCCGGCTCCGGCCTGCGGTGGGGCAGGGGTCTTGAGGGAGGAGGGAGCCGCCCGGACCCGGGCCGGAAGGGAGAGGCGGGGCCCGAGTCGGCCGCGGCGGGGCGCGACCCACGCTTCTAGGTGCCCAGACGTGTACGCGGGGTGACGAGGGGGCCGCGGAGCTCGCGCTGGCGGAGGCTGAGGAGGGCCCGCGGGGCGTCCGCGGGGTGAGGACGGACGCGCTTCCCAGAGCCGCCCCTCCCCCCCGCGCCCCCTTTGCCTGGGTGCCTCCCGGCCAGGCCCCAAGACGAGTTAGTGGGAGGAAATTTGGGACCAGAGGTCAGGCTGCCCCTCGTTTCCCTCCCGGTCTCCCTCCTGCTGAAGGGCCTGGCCTTTTCGCAGGTCAGCGGTTCGCCTGGCCTTGCCTTTGCTTTGGTACTTGTTGCGCGGATTGTAGTTATTTGCCGACTTGTTTGCCCTCCTGTGAACTCCGAAAGCCTGGGGCTCTGTCTTCGTTGTCTCCGACTCTTTCGTCCTCAGCTGTACCTTTTGGTTTTAAGATGCGTCAATTTCTTACGTTTTTGATAATTTACAGATTGGCCATGCAGACCCTACGACAGCTCTGACCTCCTCCACCAGATCGGGCACTTCTCAGGGAAGACTGGGAGCCTGTAGCTCCTGTGGTGACGTGTCCCCGTGGGAAAATTGTGAGGGAGACTGTGGGTCTTCTCTGGACCACTGACAACACATATCTGTGTGCCCTGCGGGTGCCGGAGCTCAGGACCAGGAGTTATTCTGCAGTAAACGTGGGCATTGGCAGCTTCATTGATCTGTTTCACTCTGCCAAGTCCTGAGCCATAAGATTTTGTTACTCAGTTGTCCTGATGGAAAAGGATAGCAGCCCCACACAGTAGCTCCCTGTGGCGCCGGGGTGGTTGGTAATTGGAGTGTCAGAACTGGAGAGAACATTGCTGGTTGCAGAAGTGTCACCAGAGGACTGACGGCAGAAAGCCTCTAGTTAGTGATTAACTGAGTGATCCAGGAAAGATAGGTGACTCCAGGTCATCTAAAAAAATACCACAATTCCTATGACATCTTGTGATGTAGAGATAAGTGTGAGAAGTTATTTGGCCCGCGAGGCAGGAAGGAGGGGAGTCTTGAGCATCACTGAATTAAAAGGGGCTGGAACAAAAACAAATTTTGTCTCTCACGAAAATCTCTGAATTGCCTTGAGTTTGGAGAAGAAGGGAGTAAACACTAGAAGAAACTCAGGGATGGCTGAAATATAAGTCCCGGTCATCTTTCCAAATGGACAGATAAGTCATGGCAGTGCGCATAGGTCTTCAAGCCATTTAGGATTTGTACCCGTCAGAAGCAGTGTGCAGCTCGGCCCTGGAGAGTGCAGTGTGCCTGAGCTCCTTCTCCGTTGGGCCACAGTTGGCTGCAGTTCCCTCTCACTGAGCTTACAGAAATGCTGGGATTCTATGAAGACAGTTAAAACCTGTACAAAACAAAGTCAAGGCATGGTGTGGCGTTGACAGGCCAGAATAAAAAGTACAGGCATGTTTTTAAAAGGTCTTTGTGTAGCTTTTGCCTCTCTGTAACTTGCAGTGACTTTGTCATCTGTTTATTTTAACCACACCCACTCACAGACTTCAGATATGACTTGAAGTTGCTTAGTAACAGCATGCCTCAGTCTGGGATGGAAGAAAATTCCTGGATGGTAGGAGATTTGAGAGATAAAAGATACTTACACCTGAACCGGGGTGATGCTGTCATTGCTGACTGGGTACTCGGCTCCAAGACTGTCTGAGCATCAGGAGACTATTAGCAGCATTTTGGTTTCTAGCAACCTGACGTGTGTTTAGACCAGATGGACACAGCATCCTTACACCCAGCTGCCCCAGGTAACACAGTGTAGAGAAGAATCCTCAGAGCTCTGAATTTAGGCTGGCACACGTCTTTGCCCTGCTAAAATAGCCCAGAGGTCTCAGCTGTTTGTGACAGCTCTCCTACCTGAATAGAGAGCTGGCTGCCTATCAGGCATTGTCTTTTCTTAAATGGTTGCTCCTCCGTGTCTAAGTTTTTTCTCCATTATCTTCCCTTGACATCTCTTTCTGGAAGGAATCCACAAAGCCCTCGTGGTTTTTCCATTTCTGTTCCTTGTGTGCAGAAAGCAAGCTTGGGGTGTAGACCCCGTGTCAAAGCTGGTCTTGCTTATGTCTGTGTGCATTGCTTTCAAGTAAATACTGATCTGCAAAATAATGCTGGACCTCATGGGTCTCTTTCTGGCTAAGTTCATATGCTGATTTTTTCCCCCCAGGAAGTATTTGTGTCTTTGATAACATCACGATCAACCCTCCTTTCCTAAATATCATTCTTTTTTAGCACTAAGAGTCCATTTAGGGGCAAAGCTCCTCTGATAGGAGCTAGCTGGCAGGCCAGTTCTGGGTTAGCTGATTAAAGAGAGACCCATGCATCGGAAAACCCAGTGAGCAAATGGTAGGTTAGTGTTCTCCTGTGAACCTTAAGGCATTTGCTCAGTTCTCATGGAATAATAGGAAGGACGTCTGGACAGGGAGCCAGGGCTTTCTGCGGGAGGTGGTTTGGGGTCCAGGTCAACAGTTGAACCAGTGTTCCCTGGAGCCTGAGTGCCCCACTGCGGAGGCCCGCATGCATGCGACAGTCGGCCAAGGTGGTCACAGCACTGAGCTGAGCTAGATGGTCAGGTAGAGGAGTAACAGCCCATGAGGGCTGGTCCTTTGTTTGTCCTGTCTACATCTCAGACTCCCCATCTCTTCACCTGAGATCAACTTCCTGCTCAGGTAGGGCCTGTGTGGCAGGAAGGGGGCGAAAGTACCTATGAATGTGACAGTGTAGAGATTTTTAAATGTCTCTTCAAATTGTAAGAATGATTACCCATTTTGCCCCTAAATGGACTCTTAGTGCCAACTTTTACTCCATGGCCTTGGAATAGCATGGCATTTTGTCTACTGATGCAAGAAATAAACCTAAAGACAGATTGATAGTCGTAAAGAAGCAAAGAGGAGGTGCTTGTGGAAGGGGACACAGAACAGCTGTCTGAGAAAGTCTCTGTTCACTTTGCTTCCATAGGAACACCAGAGAAACGTATTTTGTCATCTTTAATAAACCGCATTAAAAAAAATCCTTCCAGTTCTATTTCTTGAATAGTTACTGTTGTTAAAAATCAGATTGCTTTCCTCTTTTTTTATTTCCTGAATTCCTGAAATATGATCTATTTGGGCAGTGAAGTATTGAAATTTGAGCCCATGTTGAAAATGACCGAAAAGAAAGCAGTTTCATTGTATAAAACAGCCTGTGGGTAATTGTCCCTTAGGTACTAAAAAGAATTCTTTTTTTTTTTTTTTAAGATTTTATTTATTTATTTGAAAGAGAGAATGAGAGACAGAGAGCATGAGAGGGAGGAGCGTCAGAGGGAGAAGCAGACTCCCTGCCGAGCAGAGAGCCTGATGCAGGACTCGATCCCGGGACTTCAGGATCATGACCTGAGCCGAAGGCAGTCGCTTAACCAACTGAGCCACCCAGGCGCCCCCTAAAAAGAATTCTTATCTGGAAAATGTTGACACAATATTTACACCTTTTCTGTAGTGTTCATGGGAGTGCTGCTGAGTACTTGCTTCAATTTTGTTTCTTTTTCAAACCACTCCTTCTCTCTTTAAACTCTGCAGAAGGGCTTGCTGGTTCAGAGAGTTGCTACTCTTTCTAGTCTTAGTTTCAGATTACTTTGTTTCTCCTCTGGCCATCCATTTTTAACAACTTCATTGAAGTGTGCCAACAGAAAAAAAGTACACTGCTTGACAAATGGTCATGGGATGAGAGTACCTGTATACCCACCACCCCAAAGACCCTTCAGCCCCTTACCAACCAAGCCCTCTCCTATTTAAAAACAACAACAAATCATTAAGATTTTATTTATTTGAGAGAGAGAGAGCTGAGAGGGAGCTGAGCGAGAGAGAGCATGAGCAGGGGTGGAGGGGCAGAGAGAGAAGGAGAAGCAGGCTCCCTGCTGGGCAGGGAGCCCAACGCTTGCTGGTTCCCAGGACCCTGGGATCATGACCTGAGCCGAGGGCAGACGCTTAACTGACTGAGCCACCCAGGTGCCCCCCAAAAATCATTTTCTCGTAGGAAACACCAGCAACATTAACAGTCATTTTACTGGGGATGGGGTGAATAGGGGAATCTTTTTTTTTTTTTTTTTGAATAGGGGAATCTTAGTTTTGCTTTATATTGCATGTGACTGACTTTACTGTGAACATGTGTTCATAGTAAAACAAAAAAGTTTGCAAGAGCATTTCCCTCCTTCAAGAAGAGGGAAATGTTTTTATCTTATTTTAATTTAATTTAATTTTAAGTAATCTCTACACCCCACATGGGGCTCAGACTGACGACCCAGAGATTAAGAATCGCATGCTCTGGGGCGCCTGGGTGGCTCAGTCGTTAAGCGTCTGCCTTCCGCTCAGGTCATGATCCCAGGGTCCTGGGATCAAGCCCCGCATCGGGCTCCCTGCTTGGCGGGAAGCCTGCTTCTCCCTCTCTCACTCCCCCTGCTTGTGTTCCTGCTGTTGCTATCTCTCTCTGTCAAATAAATAAATAAAATCTTTTAAAAAATTAAAAAATAAAAAACAAAAAAAATAAAAAAAAAAGAATCGCATGCTCTTTGGACTGAGCCAGCCAGGAGCACTGGGAATGTTTTTTTTAAACCTTTTTAAAAATGGTCATCTAAAACTTGTAAATATTTTAAATTGGCTTTTGTAAAGCCACTTAAAGTGTTGTTTAATAATTACACAGGAGCCCTTTACAATATGTTTACAAGTCTGTTTATCGTCCTTATCCACAACTACGTCCTTTTGCTTCATTACAACTTTGAATCTGTGTTTAGAACATTTATTTCTGGTACCCGTGCACAAAATGCCATGCTATTCCAGGGGTCTGGGATTTGAAAGCACTATGAGAGACTGTTTGGGGGCAAATGGGTAATCATTCTACTTATAATTTGAAGAGACACTGTAAAACTTCCAAGTTGTTGCTAATTAAAAACAGCCCATGAGATAATTTTCATAAAAATGTATTCATAATTTTCTCATACCACCTGAAAGTCTTTTTTTTTCTTCTGAAAACGAAAACAACTCAAGCTCATTTTTAAAAAAATAAATAAATAATACAGAAAGGAGTGGTGAACACAGACATCTGTGTAATTCCAGAGGCAAATGCTGACAGGAGGTTGAATTACTTTTTAAAAATAATAAGTTAGGGCGCCTGGGTGGCTCAGTTGGTTAAGCGACTGCCCTCGGCTCAGGTCATGATCCTGGAGTCCCGGCATCGAGTCCCACATGGGGCTCCCTGCTCAGCGGGGGGTCTGCTTCCCCCTCTGCCCTCTTCCCTCTCGTGCTCTCTGTCTCTCATTTTCTCTCTCTCTCAAATAAATAAATAAAATCTTAAAAAAAATAATAATAAGTTAACCTCATGATCAAGTGTTAATTTATACCAAATTTGACCCACTTTCATAATTAACATCTCTTTGATTCCGAAGGATCTTAAACGCAAAGCCAGAGAAACGGAGATTAAAAACCCATCAAACAACAAAACCTCGCTGAGATGGAAACCTAGAAGAAAGGCCGGGAGGCCTGGCCTGCTGGGGGCAGCAGGGGGGGTGGGGGAGGGGGCAGAGTCTCTGAAACCCAACTCCCCTATTGCTGTACTTTTTCCTTTCAAAGTGAGCAGCTGCCTGGTCCCTGTCACCTTCTGCCCGCAGTAGTGCTGAGGGCTGGTCGCAGCTGCCAGAGTTCTCTGTGGGAGAACACACACTCCTGGCTGAGTTTGAGCGCTAGACAGGGTTCAGTCTCGGCTGATAGTCAGGACTGCAGATTATTACATACGTTTTTATTCCCACCCCCTAAAAATTTGGCTGTTTACAGGTAGTTTTGTTGGTAAACCAAACTAGTTGACCACTCAGTGGATCTGAACTTGGAGCTCTATTCTGGGGGCATCTTGTCAGGTGGCCTCCTACCAAGATCCCAGCTTAAAAAGCCGAGGGGCAAACATGCTTCTTCTCCAAGCCATCCTCAGGCCCGACCAGCCCACGCCTCTGTGGCCCTGACACCCTTGCGCTCTGTGTCTTTCAGCGCCAGCATGTGAGCTGGCAGTGGGGGCTCATCTGCACCCTCGTGTTCTATTCTGGGAAGATGAGACACGTCTGGAACATTCCGGCAGGGGGACCATGGTGCCTGCTCTCGGCTCCACATTTCTGGCCCCCGGTTCCCGTGTCCCCTTTTTCTCCTAGCTCATATTATCCAATCTTCCTCTTTGTCCTTGTCTCACCCCAGACATGGGCTTTCCTTCTCCGGTTCTGACAGTGGCCAGCTAAGGCCACAAAAGGCAGAGAGCCCTTCGGCTGCCTGCCCACAGTCCAGTCCCCTGTCTGTGTGGAAATTCGCCGGCCCCAACGCTGTGACGAAGGTCCTGAGAACAACCAGAGGATTCTCTACGACTGTGTTGACCAGTGTTAGTGCAGATGCCTTCCCAAGGAGGATCCGAGGTTTGCAGGTGGCACGTGTGCACAGTGGTCTCAATATATGCCCTCCACATCTGGTCATTGTACCTTGGATGTGCAGTAAAACAAAATAGAGAAATAAATTTAAAACAAAATTAGATCTATGTCATCTTGCACAATGTAAAGCTTAAGAGCAGAGCTCCAGAATGCAAGATGTCCTCCTTGTACTGCACGGAGGTCTTTGTCTTTGCCTTCTCACCCTCGAGAATCTGAAGGAGGGCCCACTGTCAAGTGCAGGTACCCCAAGTTCGCCGGCCCCTGGCAGAGAACTTGGCACCTGACTAGTGTTTACTCTGCAGTCAACTGCTCAGATCTGAAGCAGAGCCATATGTTTGATGACCATTGAAGGAGACACAGCATATCACCATCGCCCCAGCAAGTTGCCTTCTGCCTCTTCTCAGTGTCCCCCACTGCATCTGCTTTCCGATTTCTGTCACTTTTGATTCTTTTAGCCAGTTTTAGAATGTCCTACGAATGCAAATGCAATCCTCTAATATCATCAATTCGCGTTTGAAGAGAATTGTCTGTGAGAATTACAGGCTCCCCTCAGAGCATGATGAGGTGGGTTTTAAGAGGAAGGCTGTTTGGAGCCAGAGTGTCGGGTGCTTGTTTCTTGTCATCTTGTACATTATTCATGTTGCTTCTACACTGAGGTTTTAGAAGGAGCCCAGGCTGCTGTGGAGACGCTTGCTCCCCGCCCCAAGCAGCTGCCCATGTGAACAGCTGAGCTGTGAAGAGTGCTCACTGTGTCCCTCGGTCTCCTGGGAGCCCTGTAGCCCATTTTACTGCTGTGAAAGGCAGGCTCCTGTATCCATCCCTAGCTTAGTTTTCCTTTTGTCCCACATCCATCCTAGAGGCAAGAGCTTAGAGCTCATTACTGTTGGATTTTTCAAGCCGATCAACTGGTGTCTGCAGAATTGCACGTTCCTGAGAGCCCTGCGTCTAGTTCTTGGGCCGAGGACGAGTGTGTGCTAATCTTCCCTTGAGCCTCACCTGAGAAGAAGCCTGGAGTTTGGGGAAAGACTTCATCATGGGTGAAGGGAGCTGAGGTTGTTTTTTTTTTTTTTTAAAGATTTTATTTATTTATTTGAGAGAGAGAGAATGAGAGAGAGCACATGAGAGGGGGGAGGGTCAGAGGGAGAAGCAGACTCCCCGCCGAGCAGGGAGCTCGATGCGGGACTCGATCCCAGGACTCCAGGATCATGACCTGAGCCGAAGGCAGTCGCTTAACCAACTGAGCCACCCAGGCGCCCGGGAGCTGAGGTTTTGAGAAAGGGATGGACTCAGTTGTGAGCTTGAGAGGGTTTGGGGAGGAGAGTCCTGAGGGAGGCTGCTGGCTTCCAGGGAGGGGAAGCTGTTGGTGCCTTGTTGTGGGTGTGCTGGAGCAGAAGCTGGGCCGACGATGGGCACGGGATAAAGCAGGAAGGTGGCGGCACGTGGGGCAGTGCAGGTAGTTGTGTGGAAGGGAAGCAGGTGGCGGGAAGGCCTGTCCAAGACGGGGATACACAGTACTCAGAGGAGTGGCTATGTGCACAGGAGGAGACGTGGAGCTGGGCCAGCAATTGGGGTGGCCCTTTGGAAAAGGCCATCTCCTTTTATCTTCTCAGCTACAGAGAAGCAGAAGCGCCTATAGGACAGATGTCTCAGTGGTCACAGTGACCCCAGCATCCTTGCAGGGTCTGACACCACATGGAGGACATAGCACCCAGAGCCTAAGTGGAGGGTGGCTAACCTCGGCAAGGAGAAAGGACCCTTTGAACCAATGGGAGTGAAAGAAGAAAAGGAAGGGAAGGTTCTATTAGTGATAGAGGGTGCAGTGTGGCCATGGCTGGCCTGAATACCGGATGTCTGATGAGGGCAAGGGGAGAGGCCAGAGCAACTCCTAAGACATTAAGAGGATGGGGTGGTTTTTAAAAGTTGAACGTGGCTTGTGTGAGACCAAGAAGCAGTGCCTTTGAAGAAGGACTGTGGGACCTGTGTCCCACAGGACTGTGGGTGTCAGGGCACAAGGGGAGGGGTGTCCAAGAATAGGGTTATTCCAGCCTCCTTACTTGGGATGGGAGTGGAGTGCCCTGTGGGCCTCATGACAGTGCCGGGAGACCCCTCCAGGAAGTGGAATGATTCCATTTTCAGCCCCCAGATTCTGAATCCCCAGCACTTGCCAGTGGAAGGGAGATGAAGGTGTTCCTGTGGATGTTGGGGATGTCTTGGTGGCTTTTCCACCACTTCACTCTGTCCCTCTGGCTGAGCATGTGGAGGCAGTGCCCAGGTGTCCAGACATCACCCCTTCCTGCCACCTGGGAGTCCTCAGGGAAAAGTGGCCTTCGTACAGGGACCAGGGGGTCATTTTAGCACAGAAAGAAGACAAGGTTTGCAGACAGCCTCCTGAGGATGAGGTCGGGGAAGGAGAAAGGGTAGAGCAGGTGAGCAGGCAGGCCCTTCATTTGGATCTTGGAGAATCTGGTTTCTGTCCCCCTGAATTGCTTCACTCAACCACCCCGCCCCCCCCCCCCCCCCCCCGGAGGCAAAGGGCAGGATGCAGACCCAGGAAACCCTGGCAAGAATTCTCATAGAAGCCTGAACCTTTGCAGCTTCATGTTTTAACTTCAAAGCCTAAACGAATTTGGGGTTCCCTGTACAACGTGCCCCTACTGTTGTAGTGTAGATGTGTCGGTGTCTTTGTAGGGAAATGTCCCGAAAGGTGGCTTGTGTGCTGAGGCTTCAGTGCCAGCACCCGAGGGCTCAGAAAAGAGGCCAGAGGGGGGTGAGGTGGGGCGGCTGTGCTCTGGCTTCACCCTCTGGCCCCTGTTCTCTAGTGAATCATCAGGATCCTTGTCCCTTAAGCCCTAAGAGTAGCCCATAGCAATAGGAGACTGGCACATGGTGGAAGGTTCTTGATGGGTAAGTGGGGATTCCTACAGGTGCCAGAGGTGGGTCTCCTGGCCTGCTTCCTGTCTGTGAACCGGCCACTTGCCACACCAGCATCTCATGTGCCCTGCCACCCTCTCTGTAAACTGGGCCTCCAACGCTGGTGTTTCCTATGGGACCCACACACCAGGCTCTCCCTTTCCCTGCCTTCCTGTCCTTTCTCTGCCCGCTGACAGCTGGGCTGGAACAGACTCGGCACTATAAATGCTGCATTTCTCCCTTAGTTAAAAGTGACTTGTTTCTATTTTTAAAATCAAGGCTTTTGAAAACATGGAAGTACTTTTAATAGGGATGTGAGAATCCGCAAATAGCTGTGCATCTTGGAGCCCAGTGTTTGTCTTGAAAGTCAAACAGGGAACAAATCCTGTCCCTTTGGTCAAGAGCCTTGTCTCAGGGATACTAAGGAAAAATTTATAAATCCCTGGAATGAGATGCTCATTTATTATAGATCTCTCCCTTTGCTATCAGGCTTAACGTAGAGGGTTTTTAAAAAACTTTTAAAACCAACTGTATTGAAGTTTAGTATACATATGACAAACGCATCCAGTGAGTTTTAATCTGTGTGTGTGTGTGTGTGTGTGTGTGTAACCACCACCACCATCTACAGAGAGACATTCCGTCCCCTCAGGAAGTGCCCCACCCCCAGCCCTTGCTCCCGGGCTCCTCAGATGCCCAAGGTCGGAGACTGTCCAGACCCTGACTGCTGGCTGATGTTGCTGGGTGCTTGTACTCCTTCTGTCCCCTGTGCTGGAGGGTCTGCTGAGAGCACGCTGTTGGTGTCCTGTCCTGCACCTCCTTTCCGCGGGAGCTCAGAGCACATTTGCTGTTGACCAGGAGCACCGTGGGGCACAGCCAGTGAAACACCTGGAGCTCTGCAGAGAGCAGCGAGGGCAGGCAGTCGTGGCACCCCGTTTCTCGGGCTGGCTCGAGCCTGCCTCGCAGCAGATGAACATGCTAGAGAGCTGTTCCTGGAAAGAGGAGGACATGGAGTTTCCTGGCACAGGTCAAACATTGGAGCCGAAAGTTGATTTCAGATTCATCTGGTGATTGTGGTTCGCGTTGATTTCTCGGCTGGGGCTGGGTGGAGTCTGACTGTGATCTTTCCTTTCTCAAAGGCATTTTAAGTTGCCTCCCCTGTGAAAACTCATAGACCGCACAGACATTCTTGGCTAAGACTCGGTAAGTTCCTCTGATCACTTCTTACACAGCGACAGATTTTTTCCTTTGAGTATGAAATAATTAAAATTGGCCCAAATCTGGAGTAAGCTACCAGGTGGGCCTTAGTGGGCTGGTGGTTCTTCCTCTTCTCTGAGTCTGTGTTTTTTGCCAAGCTCCCTGATCTTCAGCCTTGTCTTCCCAGGGGTCCCCCACCCCACCCCGGCCCTTTTGGGGGTGGCAAAGATGCACATGCATGCATGTACACCCCCCCACATGCCAGGTGGCAGGGTCCAGGCCAGCCCCCCATGGGCACCAGCCTGGGTCCCTACAGTTAATTTGCAGGCTACAAAGCTTCTGATTCTTTCTGGAATCTACTGTGACTGTCTTCAGAAATAATTTTTTTCATCCATTTGTTCACCAAAGAAACATTCAGTCAGGATTTGTTTTGTTTTGTTTTGTTTTGTTTTTAACAGCTTTATTGAGATATAATCCACATGCTATACAAATCACCCGTACAGAGTGTACCATTCAGCATTTTTAGTGTATTTACACAGCTGTGTGTCCATTACCACATTGAGTTTCAGGACATTTTTACTGCTCCCAAAAGAAACCTCACACGCATAGCCAACCCCCCCGCCAGATCCAGCCAGCCTGCAGCAACCACTCGCTTACTGTCTCTCTGGATTTGCCTGTTCTAGACATTTCATGTAACTAGAATCATAAGACATATGGCCTTTTGCGTCTGACTTCTTTCACTCAACGTCACGTTTTCAGCATTCATCCGCGTTGTAGCAGGTGTAGGTTTAAATGTCCCCTGCAGTTTATTGATTTGTTCATCCATTGACAGTCAATTGTGGACTCCCACTCCCCCGCCCTGCTCAATTCAGAAGCGGGAGTGTGTCCTTGCTGGGGTGCTGAGGAGGATTTTCATAGATCATCCTGTTTGGCCACCTGGATTGGCAGGTGGTGATGTGTTTGGGCTTGTCCACTAGGATTTTCCC
Source organism: Mirounga leonina (assembly GCF_011800145.1). Lineage (NCBI taxonomy): Eukaryota > Metazoa > Chordata > Mammalia > Carnivora > Phocidae > Mirounga > Mirounga leonina. The sequence goes on from NW_023270453.1 coordinate 23,966,738, forward strand.
TGAAGATTGTTGCAAGGGAGGGGGGGGCTTGTCCCCGGAGCCTTCTCTGGAAAGACTGCACTGAGGGACAGGGCTTGGCCTTGGATGATGTGGGGTTGTTGACTTTGACCCAGAGGCTCCAGGTTTTGGCAGGGACTTCGTGCATGTCCCAGTTTTCTTGGCCCTGAAGTGGGGAGGCATTGCCCTAAATTGGCCCTGTGGTTGATATTTAGCATCTTGGGCAGCAGGCCAGCTCCCAAAACAGTGTCCTGTGTCCTGTCGCTCCTTAAAACATCAGTGGAGTTTGAGATTTGGTTAGCTTGGGTCCTGAGCAGTATTCCCTGAACCCATAACCCTCTGAACCAGGCGCCTAACCCACCTGGGATCCAGAATGCAGATCAGCGAACCAGCCATGGTTTGCCGAGAACTCACTCATCCAGTGAGCAGGTGTGCAGAGGGGGCCGTGGCTGCTGCAGCGTGTGGCGCTGCTTTCCGGAGCTCGGGCTGCAGGCCACCAGAGACATTGAAGTCAGCCACCTGGCCAACTTGCCATCTGTACCCGAAACTCGGCCTCCGTGGAAAAGTTTGGTTGGGGTTGGTTGGTTGGTTTTTAATTGGGAGCATTTTCTTTTCTTTTTTTGAGAAATGCACTTTATTTTTTTTAAGGTTTTATTTATTTGAGAGAGAGCGCACAAGAGGGGGGAGGGGCAGAGGGAGAAGCAGACTCCCCGCTGAGCAGGGAGCCCGATGTGGGACTCGATCCCGGGACCCTGGAATCATGACCTGAGCCGAAGGCAGACGCTTAACCGACTGAGCCACCCTGGTGCCCCAGGAACATTTTCAAACACCTATTTGGCATACCTATCATCCAATTCAACAATTATTAACATTTAGGCACTTTTGCTCCAGCTAAATTAAGTTACAGGATATGATGTCATTTTGCTTCTACATATCCAGTGTACATCTCTAAAGAGTATGGACATTTTCTGCACAACCACAATGCTGTTCTCCTATCTTACAAGATTAATGAAACCTTTGGTTGTTGCTTTTGTGCATGTGTTGTGCCAGAGAGCTGTTTATTTTAAAGTATCAGAGGTATCTCTCTCTCAAATAAATAAATAAAATCTTTTTTAAAAAGGGTGGGGGGGTGCCTGAGTAGCTTGGTCAGTTAAGCGTCTCCCTTTGACTCAGGTCATGATCTCAGGGTCCTGGGATCAAGTCCTGTGTAGGGCTCCCTGCTCAACAGGGAGTCTGCTTCTCCCTCTCCCTCTTCCCCTCCCCCTGCTTGTGCACTCGCTCTCTCTCAAATAAATAAAATCTTTAAAAAAATAAAATAAAAAAATAAAGTGTCAGAGGTAAACTGTGTGTGGATTCAGAACCCAGCTAAGGGGATTGTGGGGCAGAGCCTCCTTCCAGTTTAGGTGAGCCGGAACTGGTTTGGTGCCTCTCACACTGAACCAGCAGCTGAAAACCACCTAAGTTAGGAATCGGAGTAAAACTACTTAGGACATCACTGTTTGTTTGTTTTTTAAGATTTTATTTATTTATTTGATGTAGACACAGCAAGAGAGGGAACATAAGCAGGGGGAGTGGGAGAGGGAGAAGCAGGCTTCCCGCCAAATAGGGAGCCCGATGCGGGGCTCAATCCCAGGACCCTGGGACCATGACCTGAGCCGAAGGCAGATGCTTAACGACTGAGCCACACAAGCGCCCCAGGACATCACTATTAAAGGCCAAGGACATCACTGTTAAAGGCCTAGTCCCTGGACTAGCCAGACCATGCTGGTCACCAGTTGGTGGGCACCAACAGCCCACATTGATGGGCAGTTCTTCTTCAGTTCCTAGCCCTTTGCCATCAGCAGCTCATTCCAGCCTCAGCACTGTCCTGTTGGGCCTGACCCTCTCGATTTTAGAGGGGACTCAGAGCCTGGCTAACGAAGGGTGAGCCAGATACAAGACCAGGCTCAGTGTCTGATTCCATCCCTTTTGTGGAAGAAGGCAGGGTTACCCTCCCTTTGGGTGTTGTGCAGAAACCTCCAGGGGAGCAGTACTTTGTACCTGAATGTGAAGTGCCAGGGTCCATCCTGCTCTTGGTGGGCGAACCCCTCTAACCCGTACACTCATATTCTGTGGGACAAAACAGCCCTTGGCTCGGGCTAACTGGGGAACCACATCCTATCCAGTGACTGCTAGGATATATTTTGGACAGAGATGACTCATAAAACTCAGGACTTGCCATTTTTTGGTTGACCAATCCCATGTCCCAAGAGGTGGCTGGCCACTTGAGAGGCATGAGGTCCCTAAGGTCACACCAGCACGTTCTGGGCCACAGGCCGCATCCTGGATACCAACAAGGACGTGGGCTGGAGTGGGCGGCCATAGGTGGGGGTGCTGAGCCCTGGAACGGCCCCACTGTTCAGGAACCAAATAGTGGAGCTGTTGTTGACCCAGAGATCAGGCTGGACGGGGTCTTGTTTTTGAAGTTGCATCCCAAGAAAGAAGAAACACCAAGCAACATGGGAAGATCAGATTTGCCTAGATTGAGGGTAGTTTCTGTTGTTTGGTTGGTGTTTCAGTTTTGTTTTGTGTTTGGAACTAAGAACTTAAATATAGCCCAGCAGCTGGGGCCTACCCTATCCCAGCAGGCCTCTCACTTTAACTTTTGTGATGGCTGTGTCCCTTGTTTTGTCAGCACAGCTGGCTGTCTCTGCCCTGCCCAGAAAGAGGCTTTTGTCTAGGTCAGCTTAGCTTTCAGGGGTTCCATCAAGATCTCGTATCCAGAGACCAGCTCTGTCCCCTTCTAAGTGATAGGTCTCTAGCAGGGCTCCTTCGTAAGGTCGAGTTGGTACCTCAGCTGCTGCCTGACCCTGGACCCATGGGGGCCCACCAGTCCTCAAGCAGGAACAAACCCTTGTCATGATGAGCACCCCATTCTGTCCCCCCTCAGAGCCCCGGGGGAGGGCACCTTACGCTGTGGGGCAGGCCACGGGAGGGGTCCCCACCTTGCAGACCCCACATAGGCAGTGCGCAGGCACTTGGCTGAAAACATGGAGGAAGGAGGAGAAAGCGGGTCCCTGCTCATTTCAGCTGTTGAGCCAGTGCTGTGCAGAGGGACGTGTCAAGGTGACATGGTCCCCGCCACTGGGAGTTTGGCATGTGCTGGAAAGACAGAACCCAGTGTGGCCACAGAGCTCCTGCAGTACGTCCACCTCCTCCTGCCCACCTCCTGACTGCTCAGCCCACGTGGTCCTAGGGGGCTGCCAGCCCACAAGCGGCCCTCACAGGAACCCTTCTTGCTGAGTAGAGCCTTCGGGGGTTGCGCCCAGGGCTTAGAGGCTGAGCATCTGCCTCGCCATCCCAGTGGTCAAGCCTCGAGGTGGATTTCAGCCCCTGGCAGCTGGCACATTAGGACATGACCTTCCCAGGGACCCTCCCGGAGACACCTGAAGTCTCATGGGAACAAGGCACTAACGATGCCAGGGCAGTCCGAGCAGGTGACCTTGAAGGATTGTCACAGGCACTTACTTGGGCTGGCTGAGTGGTCAGGGCTGAACATCCGGGTCCCCAAGACCTTTGGGTGTCGCCGGGATAATCTCGGTGCACACTCACAGAACTGGTTTCTGGATTAAGCTCAGGTCAGTAGGTGATGACCAGCCTCTCTGGGGTCCTGTCACCCCCAACATTTGTTATGAAAAAGTTCGAACATGCAGAGAAGTTGAATGTGTGGGCAGTAAGTTCCTGTATTGTGTCTTATCTGCCACCTGGATCCAGTGGTGAATAGCATTTTGTCATGTTTGCTTCCTAAGTAGTTGTATTGTCTTGAAACATTTAGTTTCAGACCTCACAATGCCTCACTCCCAAGACTTCCTACATAATTACACACTTCCTTGTCCAGTACCATCAGTAACAGCTTCGTAACATCATCTGCTGTCTAGCCTGTGTTTACATTTCCCCAGAAGGTTATTTTGACTTGTTCTTTTTCCCATTGGGGGTTTACACATCACAATCGGTAGTAGATCTCCTCGCCTCTTTTAGTTTACTTTTTTTCTTTTTTTTTCTTGACCTTGATCTTTTGAAGAAACCAGGCCAGTTGTCCTGTAGAATGCCCCTCCTTCCGTGTTTGGTGGGCATCATGGTGCCCTTGAACTGAAGCCTGTGTGCCTTTAGGCCTGGAGGCTTGATTGGGTCCGCGCCCAGCATTTTAGGTGGAACCCTGGGTGATTAGCGTATTTCACATCGCGGTTAGAGGCTGGGCTGGCCGGGCTGCTGGACCTGGGTTGGCAGGTTCCGCTTTCTCGTAGTCAGTAAATCCTGGGGGTGCAGGTGCTTTGTGGGAGCCCAGCCTTTCCACCTGCCTTCCTTCAACTAAAACAAAGAGGCTGCTCCAGCAGCCTGGACTGAACATACTCTCCTGATGTAGAAGAGTTGTTAGCAGGGCGCCCGCCCCGCTCTCAATCTCAGGGTCATGAGTTCAAGCCGCACGTTGGGCGTGGAGATTGCTGAAAGAAAAATAAGAATGCAGGATCCTTTATAAAATAAATAAATAAATAATATATTTTAAAATATAAAAGTTATTAAAAACTCATGACCCTTGATTTGAACTTTGGCGTGTCTCATAGTCTCTCTTCCTGCCCATGAGTCTTTGTCCGCTGGCTGGGGGAGGAGGAGCAGCCTAGCCAGCTAGCGCCACTTCTGCTGAAATCCAGCCCAACCGTGGCCCCCCCCCAGACTGCCCCAGGGGGGACCCAGGTCGGGAGACATCGGGATGTGGGGCAGAGTGGGGGCGGTGCTCTCTGCAGCGGCAGAGAAACACAGAGAAACAGCATCGGGAGTGAGATGCGAGACCAGCCGGGGAGGAGCCGGGCTGGGGCGGGGCACCCCATTTCCTCGTCTGCAGTGTGGGGGCGACTGCCACCTGTGCCTTGGGGCTGTTGTGAGAGACAGACACACTTGATGCGGGTACTGAGGAGACGTCCGTCCATGGGGGACCATACTAGCTTCCCTGTCTTGCCTGCCTCACAGGTTAGCATGAGGAGGAGGTAGCGTGCGGTGACAGTGCCCGGTGGGCTGGTGAGGGGGAGCGGCTGCCCTCCTGACGCCGCCTCCCTCCCTGCAGGTGTGAATGACAGAGGTGGTGCCGTCCAGCGCCCTCAGCGAGGTCAGCCTACGCCTCCTCTGCCACGATGACATAGACACCGTGAAGCATTTGTGCGGCGACTGGTTCCCCATCGAGTAAGTTGAGCAGCACCCACTGTCCCAGCTGCAGCTCGGCGGGGTGGGAGGCGAGGCTGGGGGGGTGGGACACACGTAAGTGCCGGTGCTGGAGCCAGAAGACTTGCTGTGACAGCCAGCGTGGCCTGGAGGTGCCGTGGTGGCCCAGGGTCACCTTGCCTACTGTTGGACCCGAGGCCTCGGGCCTTGGCTACCATCAGCCTCTTTCCACCTCACCGCATCCCTCGTGCAGAGAGTTCCCCAGAAGGCCTTTCCTGAGAGTCTTTAGTTGAAAAGATGTTCAGTGCAGTGCTATTGATAATTCAGAAAATTGAGAAGCAGCTTAAGTATCTTAACAGTGAGAACTTGGTTCCATACATTGGGGTATGTGCCTGCAAAGGCTTGTTATTCAGCCAGGGGGATAGAAATCTGTTGAAGAGGTGTATTTGTTGATAAGGATTTTTTTTAATGAGATAATAAATGGGAAAAGTAGACTAGAAAACAGTGTGTATCCCAGGCCTGCTTTTATTTATTTATTTACTTATTTTTAAGATTTTATTTATTTACTTGACAGCAGGAGAGCACAAGCAGAGGGAGAGGGAGAAGCAGGCTCCCCACTGAGCAGGGAGCCCGATGCGGGGCCTGATCCCAGGACCCTTGCAACAAGACCCAAGCCAAAGGCAGCCGCCTAATCTACTGAGCCACCCAGGCGCCCCTCAATCCTGCTTTTATTTAAAAACTTGTACAAGAGGGGCGCCTGGGTGGCTCAGCCGTTAAGCGTCTGCCTTCGGCTCAGGTCATGATCCCAGGGTCCTGGGATTGAGCCCCGCATCAGGCTCCTTGCTCCGCAGGAAGCCTGCTTCTCCCTCTCCCACTCCCCGTGCTTGTGTTCCCTCTCTCGCTGTCTCTCTCTTTGTCAAAAAATAAATAAAATCTTTAAATAAATAAATAAATAAAAACATGTACAAGATAAAAGCTTATGAGGTTATATTCCATGTAGCAGGGTGTTTTTAGTAGTTTGAGGTGGGCAGATTATTAGCAGTTAGAGTTTTGTCTGTTTTGCTTCCGTAATAGGCACATACAGCTTGTGTAGTGGGAAAAATAGATGCTGGCTTTTTTTTTTTTTTTTAAGATTTTATTTGTTTATTTGACAGAGAGAGATACAGTGAGAGAGGGAACACAAGCAGGGGGAGTGGGAGAGGGAGAAGCAGGCTTCCCGCCAAGCAGGGAACCCGATGCGGGGCTCGATCCCAGGACCCTGGGACCATGACCTGACCCGAAGGCAGACGCCTAATGACTGAGCCACCCAGGTGCCCCAGATGCAGGCTTTTTATTTTACAAACTGGCAGTTATAAGATAAAGAAGTACTGGGGTGTAATGAACAACATGCCAACTACAGTGAACACTGCTGTATATGTTATATGTAGGAAGCTGTTCATATAGTAAATCCTGAGTTCTCATCACAAGAATTTATTATTTAAAAAAAAAACTTGTAAAAATGAACTAGATACTGCCAAGCCTCGTATTTCCATGAGTCCTGACCTCAGACTGGTGGTTTAATCTGTTGCAGGCCGGGAGGGAGGAGACAGGCGAGCCTCACGGCTCTGGTGGGATGTGCCTCAGCCTCCTGGGGATGTGGGCCAGTGGCGGCTTTACGGGCCATAGAGGGGCCCGTATGTGCCCAGTATGTGCTCGGATAAGACCCAGTTGAGGCGCCTGCGCCCGGTAGAGTCCCGCGGGGCCGTAGCCTCTGCCTCCTGAGGCGCCCGGCCTGCCTGCCTCTCGTCACAGCTTCCTACGCCGAGGCCTCAGGTTCCAAAGGTGGTGGAATGAACTGCAGTCCCATGGGCTGTGTGGTGGCAGCTCCGTGTCGTGGCTGCCATGCCAGCTGACCCTCTGGGGTAGTGTGAGGAGGACCAGGGAGGGAGTGCAGGTGATACTCAGGCCCTGTAGAACCTTCTGGTGAGTGGTCAGTGGCCGCTGTGGAGCAGAGCCGAGTAGAGGACCTGTCTGCTACGTCACCGAGAGGGTATGGTGCCCTCCCCCAGCTCTTGGTCTCAACAAGGCATCTCAGGCTAACCTATTACGTCTACCCCAAGCTAAAAAACAAGCCCACACGCCCCTAGGCCCCGAGTGCCCCTGCCCTCCTGACCATGTCTCCTGGCTGTGGTGAGTCTGCCTTTCGTTACTGTCCAGGGGCTTTGCACTAAATGTTCTCTTCCTGCTCCCCTGAGTGAGGGGTCTTGGTGAATAGCCCCTAGCAACCCTAGCCACACCCTGCCCTCGAAGCCTTGTCCTCATCTCTGCCCAGGGAGGTGCAGTGAACTCAAATGCCACTCAGCTGTGAACTTGGCTCTTCCCACACCCCCAGTCTTCAGAAGGACTCACAGAATTCTTGGAAATCACCCAGGTCTATGGGCTATCAAGGGCCATCAGTCTTAACTCATCCAGCTATCCAGCTGTCCCTCTACTTCCTGCTCTCGTCAAGAGAATGTCATCAGAGATTTTTTTTTCTCTCATCTCTCAAAAAATGATAGTAAAATTATTTTTCCCATCAGAAATTCCCAGTCCCGGGGCACCTGGGTGGCTCAGTCGTTAAGCGTCTGCCTTCGGCTCAGGTCATGATCCCAGGGTCCTGGGGATTGAGCCCTGCATCAGGCTCCCTGCTCTGCAGGAAGCCTGCTTTTCCCTCTCCCACTCCCCCTGCTTGTGTTCCCTCTCTGGCTGTCTCTCTCTCTGCAAATAAATAAAATCTTTAAAAAAAAATTTTGTATAAAAAAAAAAAAAGAAATTCCCAGTCCCGTCTAGGGGCTCCTAGGTGGCTCAGTCAGTGAAGTGTCCGACTCTTGGTTTTGGCTCAGGTCATGATCTCTGGGTCGTGAGATCAAGCCCTGCGATGGGCTTCGCACTCGGAGTCTGCTTGAGTTTCTCCCTCTCCCTCTGCCCCTCCCCACCAAAATAAATAAATAAACCTTAAAAAACCCCACACATTTTTAAGAAATTCCCAGTCCCATCTAGACAGATTACTGCTTTGAGAAGACCCTTTGGTGTAGGCTGAGTGGTGGACAGACTCCTTATCAGCCGTGGAAGAGTGGGCAGGGTGTGGTTCCACTGTGAAGCCCCACATTAGTTGAGCTTGACCTTTGGGGGTTCACCTCAGTTTGTTCTTCTCAGGTACCCAGACTCATGGTATCGTGATATCACCTCCAACAAGAAGTTCTTTTCCCTCGCCGCAACCTACAGGGGTGCCATCGTGGGAATGATAGTAGCTGAAATAAAAAGTAGGACCAAGATACACAAGGAAGTAAGTATGTGTGGCAAGGAGTTGGTGGTCCCTGTCGCTGCACAGGCCTGCGGGGGCTTGCAGCCAAATCACGCTGCCTGCTCTGTGGCCCTTTCTCCTTGCAGCCCAGACCGATTATGAGACTCATACCCAGTTGGTTTCTTTCTGGGTGTAGGTGATACAGTTAGACAAATTGAACAAGAGACCTAGCTGCAGGCTGTCATTTTAAAGTAGGGAGGAGTTAAAAAACCCCAAAACACAAAGTAGGGAGGAGTGTAAATGATACTGAGAACCCCCAAAGTTGTCAAGGGCTCTGGGAAGATCAGTGATTTGTAGAAACTACTAATGGTGCTGTGGTTGGTTGAAGGACACGCTAGGTTCCAGTTAGGGGTTAGTGAAGATGGAGATACAATTTCTTTTCATCCAGCTTCACAGACCTCTCCGAGATCTATGTTGGAGCTCCTAAGAGTCTGTGGCCCTACATCAGCAAGCTCTGCTCTGAGTATAAAATAAAATGAGAGGTCACGGCCACAGACACATTATTCCGTGTGGTTGTCTTGGGTCAAGATTCTGCCCAGTAATTTTGGTCATCTTCGCGACTGAGTAGTGTTTATCATGTGGGTGTTTACTCCAAGGACAGGAAAAAACCCACTCACAACTGGCAGCAGGTTCTATCTGCTCAGCTTCAGGTTATTTCTTTAAAAGTACAAGAAGAACATCGCCCTTTGAAAGACCCGACCCGCTCAAGTATACCCCATTTTGCCCGTAATTAGATTCTGGCGAAGGTAGTTTCTTTTAAGAGTGACTTTCTGTCCCAGCTTCCTGCTGAGGTTTTTTCTTCCACTTCATCTCGCATGGTGGTCAGATTTGGGAGCCCCCCCAGGCCGGAACTCCCATCTCCAGAACCGCACCGCAGGCACAGGGCGGCGTGGGGCAGAGCTCTGCCTGGTGTGGGCAGCACAGGGCGGTGAGGCCGCTCAGGCCCCCACTTCCTTTGCTCAGAGACCACCTGGGGGCAGCGTAGGATCCTTGAGGCAAACCTTTTCAAACTTTGTCTCGTCCTGGGTGTCCAGTACGTGTCCACGTGGCACAGTCGCTTTCCCGTTACTGCTCTGCCTTCGACCCTTGTCAGGTCCACCACACAGCCCCAAGAGGAGTGACATTCTGACAAGAGGAGCGACATTCTGTGTGTGTCCTTAGTTTAGCCATTTGTGCCACAAGGACCTGCACCCTGTCGTTTCTGTGTGGGTGTGGGTGTCTGTGGGACTGACTCTCCATTATCCTTTGCTCTGTCCCCTCCCGCCCCAGCCCCACCCCATGTGTTGTGGTCAGGGAGTCCGTGGGTGGGATGTGCCCTGCGGTGGTACCAGGAGCCTCAACCGTTAACATGCCTTTATGTCTGACTTTTCCTTCAGGACGGAGATATTCTAGCCTCCAACTTCTCTGTTGACACGCAGGTTGCGTACATTCTAAGTCTGGGAGTAGTGAAGGAGTTCAGGAAGCACGGCATCGGTAAGGGGCGCTGAGCTTGTGGGGTTTGGCACATGTGCTCCAGCCACCATGTCCGGTCATTTCCCACGTGCTGATGACCAGCCCCTAAATGTCCCTCGTTCCCCTGGCCTGCGGGGACGTTCAGCCTCCCGCCCCTCCTAGCAGCTCTCCCTGCCCCACCTCCACTCTGTTGGCCGTCCGCCTGTGCTCTTTGCACCCATCGTCAGGTCTCTAGGCAGTGGCCTCATTCCCAAATCTGACTTGATCAGATTCATAACGCTCCCAGATGTCCTGGTCAGGGAATGGGCACCTCTCACCACACCTGCCGCCGCACACATGGCTTATGTTTGGTCACAAGGTGTTCTTGATTAATAATAGAAAACATAATTGAAAAACAGTCCCAGGGATGCCTGGGTGGCTCAGTCGGTTAAGTGTCTGCCTTCAGCTCAGGTCATGATCCCCAGGGTCCTGGGATCGAGTCCCGCATCAGGCTCCCTGCTCTGCAGGAAGCCTACTTCTCCCTCTGCCTGCCACTCCCCCTGCTTGTGCTCTCTCCGTCTCTCTCTCTCTTTCTCTGACAAATAAATAAATAATTTTTTTTTAAAGATTTTATTTATTTATTTGACAGAGACAGAGACAGTGAGAGCGGGAACACAAGCAGGGGGAGTGGGAGAGGGAGAAGCAGGCCTCCCACCGAGCAGGGAGCCTGATGCAGGGTTCGATCCCAGGACCTGGGATCATGACCTGAGCCGAAGGCAGACGCTTAACGACTGAGCCACCCAGGTGCCCAAATAAATAAAATTTAAAAGAAAAAGAAAAACAGTCCCAGCTGCCATTTATCAGATGCCCGTTGCACGCAGGGAGCTGTGCCCCAGGCCTATCTCCAAGTCCCTCCACTCTGCCACACAGCCAGCAGGCAGCAGTCTTCCTGAGTGACCCAGGCCTGTCTGTCCTACCTTTTCCTGAGCTCACATTTGCTCTTTCTGTTGTGGGAAAGGTTAGTGAGTCTCCACCCCTGGCCCAGCCCCTGTCAGGGAAGTACTTGGCCCCCGTCTGTGGTTCCAGATGCCCGATGGTGTGCAGCAGATGAGCCCCATCTGACCATGGGATTTTAGGGGCTCTGACAGGGTGGTTATGGGAGTTCCATCTTTGATACAATGGCAGGGAGATCTGTAGAGATGTCTGGCAAGGTCACTTCCTTGTCTGCTTCATGCTCCCTGCCTGTCTGTCCTGCCGTGTGACTGTCGCCCCTTCTCCTGCAGGTTCCCTTTTACTTGAGAGTTTAAAGGATCACATATCAACCACCTCCCAGGACCACTGCAAAGCCATCTATCTGCACGTCCTCACCACCAACAACACAGCAATAAACTTCTACGAAAACAGAGACTTTAAGCAACATCACTATCTCCCCTATTACTACTCCATCCGAGGGGTCCTCAAAGATGGCTTCACCTATGTCCTCTACATCAACGGCGGCCACCCTCCCTGGACAATCCTATATCCTTTACTTCTCAGGGGTGAGGGATGTGGCTTCCCAGCCACAAGGGTGACTCGTAGGGTCATGGCCCATGTGCCAGATGGAGCCGCGTTGCCTTCACATGATTCATGAGGCCAAGCCCACGGGACATGTTTTTCCTGACCAGATGGTGTTGTGGGTAGATCTGGTTGTACTCAGTGTTCCTCAGACTTCACTGGCATGAGGTGTGGGTTTTAACCCTCTTGGCCAACAATCCACCTGTCCAACAAATACCGATTGAGAGCCTCCTGTTCCAGGTGCGCAGGAGAGACACTGTGAACCCAACAGATGGGTCCCCTGCCCTCAGAGGGCCTTGTGCCGCCTGGGGAGAAGACACACCAGCGGGATGAAAAGAATTGCTTGCCTTTGGGAGTGCTTGGGTTCAGACCTCCCTTTCCTGAGGCACCAGAGCTGTGTCCCTCCCCTGCTCCCTCTTTAACCCTCTCTGGGCTGGAACAGGAAGAAGGGAGGCCAGGAGACTTCCTGATAGAGGGTGTGGCCCCAGACACTGAGAGTGAGCGAGCTAGGAGTGAACTGAGTGAGGCTAGGATTTAGCCATGTCACGGGAGTAAACAGGAGGCAGAAGCCTGGCCCCAAACCCTGCAGGCCTCCCAGTCCCTGTGAAGATGGGACCCCCCCCCCACCTTGTCCCAGGGACGGGGCCCTGCCATTCTAATGACCGAGTATGGGAGTGAACTGGGAATGCTTGCTCTTCCAGCAGACCGGTCGCCCTGGTCCCCAGTCCCTGTCCATCAGCTTTGGTCCAGGTGTCCTTGTGCCTGAGGCCTCGCCCAGAAGGTCCTTTTGTACCGCGTGCCACCCTTGATTATTTTGCACAGCGGAGGTCCCTCCCGCTAACAAGGCTTTCCAGCGCTCCACGGAGGCTTGGCAGGCTTTGGGGCTCTTTCAGAAATGGTGTGACATCTGCACGCAGCCCTGCAGATGACCATGTGGGCCCCTGCTGACCGTGCCATCCAGGGGTATGTGGGCAGGCGAGGCGAGTCAGAGTCAGAGTCTTCCTTAACGATGCCCCACGGACTACATTCAGCACCTGGGCTCCGCGCTAGCAAACCTGAGCCCCTGCTCCATCCCGCACAGGATCTACCGCCAGGCCCACAGCCTGCTCTGCAGCTTCCTGCCGTGGTCCGGCATCTCCACCAAGGGTGGCATTGAGTATAGCCGGACCATGTGACACCAGCCGGCCAGCCGCCATCAAGCCCCACCCTTTGGCACCCTGTAGAACCCGCCTTCCTGGCCATCTGACTTCTGTTGTCTGCGAAGTTGCTGGTCGCCCCTTGCCTGGCCTGTCGGCCTGCCGCAGCTGCAGGCCCGGTGCTACGTGGGCTTGGAGCAGAGCGTCGCAGGGCACACCTGGTCTGACAGGTACGCTGGAGCAGGTGGTGTGGGGAAGAGGGGAGCAGAGCCCAGCGGGATGATGGTACCAAGTAATGAAGCCCGTGGCACACTCAGCCATAAAAACAGAAGGGCCTGAATGGGTACTTGCTGCACCAGGGTGTTGGGAAATAGTACCAAGAGCTGAGGTAGCCTGACTGACTTTCAGAAACTTCAGGAAGGAAAACAGAGTCCTTGAGCACTTGGCCAGACTTCTGTCTCTTCACTTCCTGAACTGCATGTTAAAAAAGGATGCATTCACATGGTTCAGAAATGGAGAAGGTACCAAAAGATCAAGCCCCGGCCCCAGCCACTCAGCTGCCTTCCTGAGGGGCTTCTGATGCTGCTGCGTCATGGCCGAGCTTCCAGGTCCGCTGAAACAGCAGCAGCTTGGGGCAGGTGCCTGGTAGACCAGAGCTCTGCTCAGATGCGGCCACTTGTGAGTGCCGTGTGTGCCACAGGGGGCTGATCTCAGACTTCCACGCCACAAGGGGTCATGGGGACCTCAAGGCCCACCCCCTGGTGCACGGACATAGCCCAAAGCAGTTTGGTGGTGGGGGTCACTCACACAGCGGCACTCCATGACCATCTGGGCTGGAATCCCCCCATCTGTGCCTTGATTTGTGCAGGGACTGGGAGGGACTCTGGGCCTGGAGGGCTTGTGCTCCAGGCTAGGTTGTGCAGGCTAGCGCAGGACATCTCCTGGGAACCTTCATCCCTGCTCCCTTCTTTCCCGCAGGCTCTTCCAGCCCTCCTTCCTTTTCTGGTAACCTCCGGAAACCGCCGCCTCTGCCTGCACCCTGGTCCCGCCTCCAGGAGCGTGTACCAGCCCCACTGGCCGGCTGGGGTGTGGCGGCATTCACTGTGGTCTGTTTCTTCCTCTGCCCCCTTCCCCTCCACTGCCCATTCCTTCTAGCTCCTTCCTCCAAAGCCGTAATGAACTTTTGCTGGAAGGGAGGAACCCAAGTGTTATGGACAGACCTCACCCTAAAGACAGAGGAGCCTCAGAACAATGAGGGGGTGAAATAAAGGGAATGCCAGATCCTTATCCAAAACCAGCCCACAGAATCCTGGGGTGTGAGAAGCCCCTGCCTCTCCGTGAGGGGCTGTCGCGTGGTGGGCAGAGCCTGGAGGCTTTTCACCCCAGCACAGAGCTCTGGGACTTAGACCCTGACATGGGAGGTCCAGTCTTCCAGTGGCCTCCTGCTGAGGGCTTCCTGCTGTCCTGGGGAGAATGGAACTGTCCATCAGATGGCAGAGGTTGGCTCAGCTGAGCTGCCCCCAGGAGCTGGACTGAGGACGGGTGCCAGTGAAGTTCCCGGGGGTTCCCTCCCCACCTCCCCAAGTCCATGAGCTGCAGCTCCAAGATGCAGACAGGAGGAAGCTGAGAGTGCTCTCGATGGAGTGGGGCCCCACCTTTGGGGTGGGGGGCTGTCACGTGCTGTGCGGCCCCTGAGTCCCCAGGGGCAGAGACAGGAGAGGCCGTCAGTGCCAGGAAGTGTGCGTGCGAGCATCACTCGCTTCTGGCGTCACCCTCACCCCCGTTCCCCAAAGCTGCTTGCTGTCTGCCCTGCCCTCCGGAGTAGAGGGCTGGGCGGCAGAGTCATGCCCGGTGTTGCTGCAGTGTCTCGGAGCCATGGCCACGGCGCACCAGCCTGAGGGCAGGAGGAGAAGGGGAAGCAACTGGGCAGGGGGCCGGAGTGACTGCCATGCTTCCCTCCCTCAGAACTGCCCAGCCTGGGGCCGCCTCCACCCTCGGAGTGGGAGAAAGGTGTTCCCAAGAGGAGGGCAAGCCCTCGGCCGGAGGAGCACTTTTCCTCCTTCGACCGCCTCCTGACTGGTGGTGCCTCTCGGGGAGAGGTCTGGGTCTCGCTGACCTGTCCCCACCTCTGCACTGACCTTGGCGTCATGCTGAGGCCCAGCCTGATGTTCTCTCTCATCTGAATCAACGGTGATTGTGTGATTTTTATTTCTGCCCTGAGGGGTAAGGAAGAGTCTTCTGGAAGGTTTTGCCTTGGACATTCATAATTGAGCTCAGAGGCCTCGCCCTGCCCCTCCCTCCCTGCCCTCAATCACTGCAGTGTCCAGCCCAGTGTTGAACAGATTGTAATGTTTGTCTCATTACAAATAAACAGACTTTAATTGGTCACATCGTGTCTTTCCAGTGCCGGCCCGCCACGCTTTGGGCTCTACCCCAGTGGACTCAGCCCTGGTGGCTGAGGGCAGCTCAGGAACTGCTTGTCCACTGTCAAGTTCCAAGGATGGCTTCCAGCTGAAAGGGCCGATTGTTTTTGCGTAATTCGCCAAAGAATGCAGTTGTGGGGAAGAGCTTCTAGGGCTGAGCAGCATGACCAGGCTCTGAGATCAGAAGGTCCTCAGCAGCCGCCTGCAGTTTAGGGGTCTCTGCGCAGCTCTTGGCCTTAGCTGGGGCCCGGTCCTACACTGTCCTGGCTTAGAAAAGGTTCCACGGGGGGGACTCAACACCATTGTCAGGTAGGGACTCTGGGCCGCAGCATGGGAGCCTGAGGCAGGGCGCAGGTGTGTCCCAGCCCGTGGCTGGGCCAAGCCGGGGACCAGGTGGTTCCACCAACCTCTCCTTGGAGCTTCTGGCCACTCTGGGGGGACGGGGTCATGTCTGTCACTCCATTGGACAGATGAGGAAAATTGGTTCAGGGACTGCGAGTTACCCCACAGCTGCTCAGCACGTGAATGGTAGCCCAGGCCTGGACCCCTCCATAGCCCGTGTGTACCACTCCCTGAGGGTCGGGCATCATCCATACAGCCCTCCCTGGGGGATAGGGCCTGAGGCACCTGCAGAGCTGGGTGTGTGGGAGCCCCTGGGGTGGGGGTGGGAGGTGATACTCCTATAGGGAGCCCCGAGCAGCGTCCTTGGTGCTGGTAAGTGACACTCAAGTTACTTACGCTGGAACATTTGTCTTCACTGTGCCAATGGGTCAGCGTCAGGAGTAAGTAGCTAAGTCCTTGGGGCTCTTGCCCAGTTGTGTGGCCAAGCATCAGCTTGCCCCTGCGGGGATGGGGGTTCTGATTGAGCCTTGCCCTGAATACAGCTGTGCCCTCCCGGGCTGGCCTCCCCACAGCGGGCTTCAAGGACCCAGTGTCCCAAGGGCTGAAACCGACCCCTGGTGGCCTGGTGCAGGACCCTGCGGCTATTGAGAGGGTGGAGTGGGGGCGCCCCAGGGTGGCCAGTCACATTTCCACAAGTGTCTGCTTGTCTGGGATGTTCCTTCACATCAGCTCCCAGTCCCTGGGACACTAGGACTGTGGCTTCGCTCTCAGCCTCTTCTGCGTGTTTTTCAAGAAAGTCTTGGGAGGTTAAGGGAGGAACTGTTGAGAGGTCAGCCTAGCGAGTTTTCTTTGGATCCAGCTTGTCTACTGCAGCAGATGTCTCTCCAGGGAAGAGCTGGGGCCGAGGGATCTGCTCCAAGAGGGCCCAGAGCTTGGCTGTGACTATGGCTGTGGCTCCCTCCACGTGGCTTCCACTGAACTGACTTGGTTTCCCATCATGTGGGACTGGCCTCCCCAGCGCACACACTGGAAGCTGCCAGGCGTCCTTCAGGCCAGAAGTGACACCATGTCACTTCTGCCACATTCTCTTGGTCAAGCAAGACCTTGAGCCATTCCCAGTTCAAGGTTGCGGAGGGGGACCATAGGAGCCAGAATACTGGGATGCACGCATTGGAGGCCACCACAGTGGCCACTGACCACAGCCTGGGTATCCCGAGATCTGGACTCTGGAGTAGTCTGCGCTCCCCTCTGAGCCTCACAGCTTCATCCAAAAGTGAGGGGATTGGGCCTCTATCTACTAGGACCACATACTGTGGCTTCTGGCAAGGTCTCGATTCTGCCCAGTGCCTGGGATGGCCTCCCTAGCTTCTGTCTTCATTCTACCTGGCCTTGGCCTTCTGGGGCAGTAGGTGCTGTGGCAGAGGGAGGAGACACCCTTTTTGTCACCCCCCAATGGCTCATCTGGTGGACCCGCTGAGTGGCTATGTCCCTGCCCCAGTCCCAGCTGGAGCATTCAACACCTGCTCTCATCAGTCCTCCTACTAGGGCTGCTCTCTGGATGCTGCAACTCAGGCTCCCACCACCCAAGGCCACAGCCACACTTGCAACAACCTGAAAACTACCCAGGGACCAAAGTCTCCAGAATATGCTGTCCCAGGGACCTACAAAATGTCCAATTGTGAGACCAGGGTACAAGGGCAGGGAGGGGGCCCGAGGGATTATTCCCCTCCATCTGGAAGGAACCCAGCTGTCCAGGTGTCCATAGTGACTCCATGTGACTTCATCACATGTGATCTGCCAGGAGCCCCTGGTAGGGCCAGCTCAGCCCTATCCTGACCTGGGCTGCCAGGACTAGAAGTCAGCCACACAGTGAGGGGCATTGAGACAAACCCAGATCGTTCCATCCTGTCCCCCCTGGGCTGAGGTCTAGTGATGTAGAGCAGGGGGTTTCAACCAGAGTGATTCTGCCACCCCCTCCCCCAGGGGACATTGGACACTGTCCAGAGATACTTGGTTGTCACACTGGGAGACATCCTACAATGCACAGGACAGCAGCCACAACAGAAAGATCCAGACCCAAATGTCAACAGAGTCGAAGTACAGAGAAGTCCAAGCTGAGTGTGCCTGGAGTCCAGGCCAGCTGGAAGAAGGGCTGTGTCCATCCTGCATGGAGGGACAGGGCAGCCAGGGGTCCCCATGGGGCAGTGAACTCAACCAAAGACTGAGTGAGCGGTGGCATGGGGTTCAGGCTAACATTTCCACCCAGGTTGAGAGTTGCTCTCTTCCCTGGTACTCTCCCTACACCTGGCCTGCTTCGTTTGTCCTCTGCTGCCTTGGCCAGAATGCCATGCCTTGCATTTAGGTCCATTGAGACATCGTCTATCCAGGAAGACTTCCGGGAGTCCCACCCAGAGGAGGATGTTCACTCCTCAACCAACACTGGGAGCGCCTTGGATCCTCCCTGGTATCAACCTGGAACTTTGCTCTCAACACAGATGGCAGGTGCTCTGAGAGGCTCTTTCTCTGCATTGACCTCACCATAGACAGACCCGGGGACAAGAAGGTGCAGGCCTTGGCTTTTATTGAAATTAGACCTGAGGGCTCCCCGGCCTCTTGGAGCCTAAATCTCCACTCAGCCTGGCCTCCCAGGTACAAGTGGCTGACCTGAGCTGGAGCAGGCTGCAAGGGCTTCTATTTTTTCTGTTCCTCCCGCAGGACTTTCTCCTCCCTCCCCGCCCTTGAGTGTTCTTCCTGAGGCTGGCCCAAGCTCTGGTGCTGGGCAGCTGCTGGGGTGTCTCAGTGTGGGGCGACTGCTGGTAGGGGCTGAGCCCTTCCTGTCTGGACCTGCCTCCTCCTCCTGAGCCATCCTTTTCTCTCCTGTCCCCAGCTGGGACAGCCAGGCTTGGTACTCAGATCCCTATGGTCTCTCCAGAGCCCCAGAGCGGGTTCTTTTGCACAAGGGACATGTGGACTCCTCTGAGGGCCCCCAGGACCTTTTGGGCCTGAGCCCCAAGACTTCAGAGGGACCAGGCTGGGAGAGGACACCCTTGGCTGGGTCCTTGCTGGAACTGGAAGCTGAGAAAAGTAGGGAGAAACAAGTCACTCGGAGGGACCCAAGTGGAGGCTGCCAGGCCATCCTATGAACCTAACCCCCAGAACCTGGCATTCTTCAAAGTAGGAAGGGAGGGGCAGTTCTCCTGAAAGAGAGCCCATGAGGGAGGGAGGAAAAGAAGGAAACAGATGGTTCAAGCTGGAAGGACCCTTGTCTAACGACCCCCTCATTTTATAAATGGGCACACTGAAGCTGGGGATGGCAGGGGTGATGGTGGGGAGCTGTCCAAGGTCCTTCATTGAGTGCAGAGCTGGGACAGGAATCCCGGAACACTGGGAGTGAAGAAGGGCCCATCTTGGTCCATCTGAGTCCCCAGCCAACCCTTCCCTGAGTCGTTCCCTCTTGTCCCCAGCCCTGCCTCACCTGGACACGTGCTCACCTGTATTTCCCAGGATGTCCCTGGGCACTGGAGCTTCCAGAAGGGCTGAGCGGTGGCTGTTACCTGGGCCCAGAGTCCCCTGTGGAAGGTCTAGGGGCCAGGCCATGCCCTCAGGCCATGGGAGGCAGCCCCTGGCCATGAGCTGGCCCAACCAGTGGCTCTCACACTGGCCAGCAGCCTGCATGTGGCCCGGCAGGTAGAGAGCCAGGCCCCGGAGGTGGCGCAGACGGAAGTTCTTGGGCTTGCTTCCCTGGGCGCTGGGGCACTGCTGCTGCTGGGCCCCCAGCCCCCCCTCGTAGATGTTGGGTGGTGTGTCAGGGTGGCTGGGATGTCCTCGGGCCCAGCTCACTGCATCTGCAGAGGGGAGAGCAGGAGGGTGGCGGTTGGCAGGCCGCAGCAGCCAAGAAAGAAGAACATAGTCACATGCTTTAAGACCAGCTCGTGTGATGGGCTCCACCTGTGGCTTTCTGAGCCTTGGCCTACCTTTCCATCAAATGGGCTCAGTCCCCTGCCTCCTACCAACCCCCACCCAACATATTACTCCTCTTCCCTTTCCCAACCAACAGGAAGGTCTGAGAAGCCTGAGATCGTGACACAAAGATCTCTTTCAGGATTTCAAGCCCTTTCTACCACCTCTTTTTGCCCCCTACCCTAGAAAGAGCATTCCGGTGTCAGTATAGAAATTGCACAGTGGGTCCAGGATCACACAGTCCAGGGTCACACAGCCTAGACCAGTGGTCATTCCCCTCTCCCAAGCATGCACGTCCCTGAGGCCACTCTGGTGGCTTTGGGCCCAGGTCAGGATAGGAGGGCATTTCTCCTGCCACTCCTCCTTGCAGCCTGGCACCTTCTCTTATGCGCAGCTCAGAGAACGCACAGACCAAGGCTTCCATGGAGGGCCAACGTGGTGGGGGAGGAGCGGCTGGGCCTCCTGTGCCGCAGGGCTCTACTCTCCCCTGCCTGGGTCTGCAGGTCTCCCATGGCAACTAGCTCTGTGATGTCAAACGGAAGACTCCCAGCCTTCCTGGATCCCCAACTTTGGGAGGGGATGATGCCCAGGGCTGGGCAGGGGGGTAGAGGGCAAGGGAAGGGGATGGAACCCGAGGGGAGGTCCCTGATCCTCTGGCTTGGGACAGGCCACACGAAACAGACTCAGCTCTTGCAGGCTGGAAAGTCACTTCCTGGGTGACCTCTTGGGGTCTCAGTTTGCTCCTGCGTGGGTGGGAAATGAGGCTTTAGGGACACAGACTTGTGAGATCTGAGCCAGTGCTTTGAACCTGCTGAGAAGGTGGTTCTGGGTGGCTGAGCAAGTCATTTAATTTTTCTAAAATAGCACTGTCCATTGCCCTATAAGTAAGTAATGGGGTATGATGTGGGTCGTACCAAGTATAAGGATGTGGAAGAACTGGAGCTCTCATGTACTGCTGAGGGGAATGTAAAGTGGTACCACTGCATTGGGAGACAGTTTTTGCAAAAGTTAAACTTTCACCTCTCCTCATTCACAGATGGCAGGCTCTCATATAGGGAAAACATTAATTCACATGTAAAAACAAAACCTATTTGAGCTGATAAAAACCAGTAGAGATAAAAAGGTTCAGCTCATTAGATACAGGACATAAGATCAACACACAAAAACTAATTGTATTTTTATATACTAGCAGAGAACAACAACAACAACAACAAAAAACAGGAGTAAATTTAAGGAGGTACAAAACAACACTGAAAACTACAAAACTTACAGAAATAACTAAAATACTCCCCCCCAAAAAAATCCTTGTTCATGGATTGAAGGCTTAACATTGTTAAGAAAGCAACACTCCCCAAAATGATCTACAAATTCAATGCAATCCATATCAGAATCTCAATAGCCTTTTAGACAGAAACAGGAAAGCTGATCTTAAAATTCATGTGGAATTACAAGCCAAATAACCAAAAACAATCTTAGAAAAAGTTTGAAGACTCCTTTTCCCTGATTACAAAACTTACTATAATGCTACAATAACCAAAACAGTATGGAAGGGGTATACAGCTAGACATCTCAACCAATGTAATAGAAAAGAGAGTCCAGAAATAGAGTCGTGCATCTTTGGTCAATTGATTTTCTACAAGGGTACCAAGACCATAAATGGGGTAAAAATAGTCCCTTCAACAAGTGGTGCTGGGACAACTGGATAGCCACACGCAAAAGAATGAAATCAGACCCCTACCTCACACCATATACAAACATTAACTCAAAATACAACAAAGGCCTAAATGTAGGAGCTAAAACTATAAAACTATTTAAAGAAAACATAGGGGTAAATCTTCATGACCCTGGATTTGGCAGTGGTTTCTTAGATATGGTAACAGAAGCACAAGCAACAAAAGAAAAAATAGATAAATTGGACCTCATCAAAATTGAAAATTTGTGTGCTGTGAAAGACATTATCAAGATGTGAAAAGACAGCCTACAGAATGGGAGAAAGTATTTGTAAATTATATATCTGATAAGTACAGTGTCCAGAATATATAAAGGACACCTATAAACTCAACAAAAAGGCAACCCAATTTATTTATTTATTTATTTTAAAGATTTTATTTATTTGACACAGAGAGAGAGACAGCTAGAGAGGGAACACAAGCAGGGGGAGCGGGAGAGGGAGAAGCAGGCTTCCCACCGAGCAGGCAGCCGGATGCGGGGCTCGATCCTAGGACCCTGGGATCACAACTTGAGCCGAAGGCAGATGCTTAACGCCTGAGCCACCCAGGTGCCCCAAGGCAACCCAATTTAAAAATGAATGAAAAACTTGAATAAACATTTCACCAAAAAAGATATACAAATGGTTAACAAGTACATGAAATGATGTTCAACATCGTTAGTCATTAGGGAAATAAAAAAAGTTTTTTTAAAGATTTATTTGAGAGAGAGAGAATGAGAGAGAGAGAAAGCTCATGAGAGGGGGAAGGGTCAGAGGGAGAAGCAGACTCCCTGCTGAGCAGAGAACCCAATGCAGGACTCGATCCAGACACTCCAGGATCATAACCTGAGCGGAAGGCAGTCGCTTAACCAACTGAGCCACCCAGGCGCCCCGGGAAATACAAATTTAAACCACAGTGAGATACTACTTCACTCGCACAAGGATGGCTATTAAAAGAAAAAAGGAAAATGACAAGTATTAATGAAAATGTGGAGAAATTGGAACTCTTGGACATGGTGCAGCCACTGTGGAAAACAGTCTGGCAGTTCCCCACTAGTTACAGACAGAATTACCATATGACACAGTAATTTCACTCCCACCTATATCCCAAAGAATTGAGAACAGGTATTTTTTTTTTTAAAGATTTTATTTATTTATTTGAGGGAGAGCATATGCAGGCGGAGCGGCAGGCAGAGGGAGGGACAAGCAGACTCCCCGCTGAGCAGGGAGCCTGACATGGGGCTTGATCCCAGGACCCTGGGGTCATGACCCAAGCTGAAGGCAGACAGCCAACTGACTGAGCCAGGTGCCCCAGTATGATTCCATTTATATAAAACTCTAGAAATATGCAAATCTACAGTGACAGAAAGCAGAGCAATGTTCCCCTGGAGTAGGAGGAGTGGGGCACAAAAAACCAGGGGTGAAGATTTGTTCTCTGTCTTGATTCTAGTTTCTTGCATGTGTATACTTATCAAAATGTATTAAATTGCACGCTTTAAATATGTGCATTTTTTGTATGTCAATAAAACTGTTAAAAAATTAAGATCCGGGGCGCCCAGCTGGCTCAAGTCAGGAGAGCATGCGGCTCTTGATCTCAGGATTTTGAGTTCCAGCACCACGCTGGGTGCAGAGATTACTTTAATTAATTAATTAATTAATTAATTAACTTAAAAAAATTGAAAACCAAGGGAGGAGGCTCTGACTCCCAAGTGCTTCGTTTGTGCTCTGCCAACTATAGCGGATGCTGAGTACAGTTGATGAGGGAGCAGAAGGCAAGCTGAGGATAGAGCACAAGCTGACACCCCTCAAACCTACCCCCTTCCCCAGGTGGGATACGTGTGACATTCCTCAGGCACCCCTGTCTGCCCTAAAGCTAAGGGAAGGAAAAAACAAATGGAGATTATAATCCTGCAAGACATGAGTCTTCCTCAATTTACAAATGTTTTAGTGATTTACAAGAAAAAAAGCATTCATATCAATAACCTGATATGCCTTGCTAGAAGGAAAAACAACCTTGACAATAGCCAGGCCTCCAGTATCTTGTAGGTCTTCATAAAGCATATGAAAGTCCTTTTGGACACCTCCCTTTTCCTTACTTCCCCCAACTCCCAAGTATATAATCAGTCACCCCTCACAACCTCAGTGCAGCAGCTCTTTCTGCCCACAGGTCCGTCCCATTCTTTAATAAAACCACCGTTTTGCACCAAAGACATCTAAAGAATTTTTTCTTGGTCGTGGGCTCTGAATCTCACCCCACCAACCTCACCTATATTCCAAAACTACATCACAGTACGGATCAGCGGACTGCTACCCTTTAGGGACAGTGTTCAGAGTTTGCCCTAACTTAAAGCAGAACTGGTGGGCTTTCCAGTGCCTATTGTGAGCACACAAGTCTGGAGCTAACCAGCACCTGGCCTACAGCCAGACCAGAACTGGGCATCACAGCCAGCACGGAGCATGGGGGTGGGGTGGGAGGGCAGGAAACAGACTGTATGGCCTTTCCTCAAAGACCTTTCACCAAAGCGAGGCGACTTCATTCATTCAGCCAGTCAGGTATTAAACAAATACGTTCTGGGGACCTACGGAGTGCCAAATACTATTACTAATACTTGGGGAGAGTCCAGAGTGGGGCAGAATAGGTATCTGCTTTCATGGAGCTTACCTGTCCAGACCAGAGACACAGAAGACAAGCAAACGAGCTGTTTCCAGATCACACTGTGAAGAAAATAAAACAGGGTAATGTGACAGGCAGGGGCTGGAAATATCCGCTTTGGTGTAGGCAGTCCAGAGACCTCTTCACAAAGATCTGAAGAAGCTGGGAAGAGCACTGCAGGCCAAGGGAACTGCGTGTGCAAAGGTCTGAGGCAAGAAAATGGTGGGCATGTTTCAGGGAAAGCAAGCCAGAGCAGATGGAGGGAAGGGAGTAAGAAAAACAGACACAGCTAAGGGGTTTGAGTTTTACTTGAACTGCAATGGGAAGCCATTGAATAGTTTTGATTTTTTAAGGCCTTTTTTGTTTTTAGTCATACTTACTGAGATACAATTTCAGATATGGTAAAATTGAGGGTTTTTTTAATGCCTAGTTCTATGTTTTGAGAAACACCTACCATCATGTAGTTAGCACCGTGATCAAGTTATAGAACAGTTCCATCACCCCAAAAAATTCTTTTGCACCTAACTCCTCCTGGCAACCACTGACTTGTTTTTTGTCTTTATATTCTCATCGTATCCAGATTGTCATATGAATGGAATTATACAGTACGTAGTCTTTGGAGTCTGGCTTCTTCCACTTAGCATAACGCTTTGGCCTTTCATCATTGTTCTGTATATCAGCAGTTTGTTTCTTTTTTATTGCTGAGTGGTAATCCATTATATGGATATACCACAATTTCCTTATCCATTCATAAATCGAGGGCCACTTGAATGGTTTCAAGTTTTGGGAGATTATGAATAAAGCTGCTATTTGTGTACAGGCTTTTGTGTGAAACCGAGTTTTTGTTTCTCTTGGGCAAATACTTAGGAGTGGGATTGCTGAGCCATATATAAAATGTATATTAAATTTTATAAAAAATTACCAGTTTTCAAAGGGGCTGCACTGTTTTACATTCTCACCAATGATGTACAAAAGTTCAAATTGCTCCACATCCTTTCAAACCCTTGGCACTGTAAGGGTCTTTGTTGTTGTTTGTTGCTTTAACCATTTTAATAACTGCCTAGTGATACCTCATTGTGTTTAATATGCATTTCCCTAGGGCGCCTGGGTGGCTCAGTCGTTAAGCGTCTGCCTTCGGCTCAGGTCATGATCCCAGGGTCCTGGGATCGAGTCCCACATCGGGCTCTCCCTGCTCAGCGGGAAGCCTGCTTCTCCCTCTCCCACTCCCCCTGCTTGTGTTCCTGTTCTCGCTGTCTCTCTCTGTCATATAAATAAATAAAATCTTTAAAAAAATGCATTTCCCTACTGATGAATAATCTTGAGCATCTTTTCATTTGCTTATTACTTGCCATATATCTTCTTCTGTGAAGTATCTTTTAATTCTTTGTCTACTTTCTAATTCGATTGTTTTATTGAGTTTTGAGAGTTCATTATGTATTCTGGATACAAGTCTTCCTATCACATGTGTTTCGTGAATCCTTTCTTCTAGATGGTGGGCTATCTTTTCATTTTCTTAAAAGTGTCTCGAAGAACAGTTTTAAATTTTGTTGAAGTGCAATTTATAAAAAAAAAATTATTTGTTTATTAAGATTTTATTTATTTGAAGGGCACCTTGGTGGCTCGGTTGGTTGAGTGACTGCCTTCTGCTCAGGTCACGATCCTGGAGTCCCAGCATGAGTCCCACACCGGGCTCCCTGCTCAGCAGGGAGTCTGCTTCTTCCTCTGACCCTCTCTCCTCTTATGCTCTCTCTCTCTCAAATAAATCTTTAAAGGGGTGCCTGGGTGGCTCAGTCGTTAAGCATCTGCCTTTGGCTCAGGTCATGGTCCTGGGGTCCTGGGGTCGATCCCCGCATGGGGCTCCCTGCTCTGCAGGAGGCCTGCTTCTCCCTCTCCCACTCCCCCTGCTTGTGTTCCCTCTCTTGCTGTGTCAAATGAATAAATAAAATCTTTAAAAAAATAAATCTTTTAAAAAAAGATTTTATTTGATAGAGAACAAGAGTGGGGAGGAGAGGGAGAAGCAGACTCCCCCCACTCCCCGCCCACCCCCAGCTGAGTAGGAGCACAACGTAAGGCTCCATCCCAGGACCCTGCTGTCATGACCTTAGCCGAAGGCAGACGCCCTAAACACCCACCCCCTTTTTTTTAAGGATCATACCTCTGGTGTATTTAGGAAATCTTGCTTAACATAGTCACAGAATATTTCTCCTAAGCTTTCTTCTAGAAAACTTCTACAGCTTTTTAAGTTTTACATTTAGGAAAGGGCGGAGGTTCATTTATTTGCATATGGGTTTCCAATTGTCCCAAAACCATTTGTTGAAAGACTTCTCCACTAAAGAGCGCTGCCACCCTTGTCACACTGACCAGGTGCGTGTGGCTCTAGCTCAGGATCTCTTTGAGGTCCCAGCGTTTTTGTGCGTGTCCCTTCGCCAAGGAAGCGGGGGAGGGCGGCCGGCGGGTGGCACTCCCTCCTCTGGGCCCGCCCTTCCGGGTCGCCACACTTCTTCGCCCTCCCCAGCCCTTCTCGGTCGCCAGCCTCCCACCGTGGCTGCGGGACAGGGAAGACCCCCAGGGGAGCATCCAGCTGAGCAGGCCACGTCTCGCGCGCAGCTCTCCCCGGCGCCCCCCGCAGCCACGCCCTCGCCCCAAGAGCCTGGGTTGCCAAGACAATCGCCGGCGAACGAGGACCCGGGCCGGTTTCCAGCCTGTCGTGAAGCCCGAGCGAGCTGCGCATGCGCGGTCGCCGCTGGGCCGCCTGTCGCCGCCCCGCGGCCAGCCTGGGTCTTGTCTTCCTACGTCCCCGGCCTCGCCTCTTCATCCCTTTGCGGTTTCTCGAGGGTCTCGGTCGCCCGCGAAACCAGCGAGTTTACCCATGCCAGGGAGAAATGTGCTTGGCACAGGACCCAGGAGGGAGACCCGGCTTCGTGACATTATCGTACATTCTAGGGAGTTGAGGAAGAAATGAGAAGCAGTACGTAGAGCGCCTAGCACAGCGTCAGGCACATAGTAGGTGCT
The DNA here is from genome assembly GCF_011800145.1 of Mirounga leonina. Taxonomy (NCBI): domain Eukaryota; kingdom Metazoa; phylum Chordata; class Mammalia; order Carnivora; family Phocidae; genus Mirounga; species Mirounga leonina. The sequence goes on from NW_023270453.1 coordinate 23,993,469, forward strand.
CACAATGTGTCCGCCAGGACCAGATGTATGTTTGCAAAGTGTGTGAAGAGGACCCAGATGCCTCGCAGCTCGCACCCCTCGCTGCGGTCAGGTTCCTTTGGCATCCTCCGCACACCCCCTGCGCCTCGCCCCTGCGCGTGCGCACACGCGCGCCCGGGCCGCTTCGCCTCCGGTCCGGTTTGGCCCACGCCGCGCGCCGTCGAGGGCTCGGTGCGTTGCCATAGAGACCCATGAGCGCTGAGGGGCGAGCGGCCCAGACGCCGGGCTGCAGGGCACCAAGAGCACGATGTCTTTCCGCGACCTCCGCAGTAAGGCCGCCTTGCGCGCTGTCCCCTGCGGATCCGCGGCCCGAGTCCCCCCGCACGGGCCTGTGCGGCTCCAGGGCGTCCCTGGCCGCTGCCGCCCCCCAGGCCGAGCGCCCCCGCCCCTTGTCCGCACTCCGACCCGGCGGGAGGTGCTGTGTGTGCCCCTGGCCGCGTGTGGTTAGGCGGCTGAGGAGCCGAAGTGTTAATTTTGTCTGATTTTAGATGACTTGTATGAACACATGGGGCTGCTTGCTACCGGGTTGGAAAACTCTGAGACCGCTTTTGAGTTGGGTTAGGTGAAAAGCTCAGAAAAACGAACAAAACCGAGGAGGGGACTAGTGAATGGTAGTTGCGGGTGGCATTTTTTGAGTTCTTACGATCTGCCGGGGAGTTCCTGTTGTATGGGTGTGCATCATTTCATTGACTCCTCTGAACTACCGTGTGTTCTGTATTCATAGAGCAGGAACCGGGCAGGGAGGTCAGGGAACTCGGCCCAAGGACACAGGCGGTGGGAGCTGGTGCGGGAGTTTGCATTTGGTTTATCTGACTTCCAAAGCCTCATCCTTCCTAAAGGGACTGTGGAGAAGGGAACCCAAGTGCCTTTGTTAGGAGAGCGGGGAGTGGAATGGGGATAAGCGAATTAGTTCCTACTCCTTTGGGGGCACCTGTTAACACGCCAGGCGTTTTATATTCAGTATGTGATTTTCGTCCTCACGTGTACAGTGAGGTGGGTAGTGCGATCCTTACATGAAATACTTGGAGGCACAGAGAGGTCAAGTAGCTTACTTTAAGTCACGCAGCTAAAACTGAGTGGAAAGCACGGTTGGAGCCCGGGGACTGTGTGAGTCAAAATCCTTTGTTTTTTTATGAGCCGTCATTTTCTGAATCTGAAGCGGTTTGGCTAACTGGCTCCACCTGCACAGGTGTAGCAGGTGATTGTCAATCCGGTGTGATCTGGGGCGCGATCTTTACTGCCAGTTTCCTAACGAATTGCTGGACATTGCACCGTTAACGATTACTCCTTTTAGTTAGTAATTGCTCTTTTTCTACTATGTAAATATAGGGGACACTATATAGGAGCACCATAGTGTGAAATATGCCCTCTGGGATTTGAGGGTTTGTGGCAACTATGTGTTGCAGAGACAGGTTTCTCCTCCTTCGCAGGCCGATGCCAGCATTCTGCTAGGGGACACTAAATGCAGTTGTGCTGAAAGGAAGGTGTAAGAAAGGGATTTCTGAACATTTTGACCTTTTTTTTTTTTTTAAAGATTTTTTATTTATTTATTCATGAGAGACAGAGACAGAGAGAGGCAGAGGGAGAAGCAGGCTCCCAAGGAGCAGAGAGCCCGATGCGGGACTCGATCCCAGGACCCTGGGATCATGACCTGAGCTGAAGGCAGACGCTTAACCATCTGAGCCACCCAGGCGCCCCTGAACGTTTTGACCTTATATGAATGCCATACATTTGTGCAGTTTATGATAGGAATTGTAGTCAGATTGTCCCCGTTTTGCAGATTTAACAGAACTTTACTACGTAATGGGAAGAAGTACGGAGGCAATGCCTGGCTGTGTGGTGGGAAGAATTCTGTATTATTGATCATCATTCTGTTCACATTTCCCAGAAAACAGTGACAAGGGCCCTCTGTGCCCTTGCTCTTTCCTTTGCTCGTACCTTCTGTTGCCTGGTGAGATCTAACCTAACCTTCGGTGCCCAGGTAGCTTTTTTGTGAATGTTGTTGAGATATTTTGAACCTTCAGGAAGAGCAAGGACAGGCATTACAAATACAGCCCAGAAGCGCACCAAACGTAGATCTTGGCATGTTGTGGAAACGCAAAAAACGTTTGTTGTGTTCATTTTCTCATTTTGCTTAAAGCGTAGTGACCACTACCTCTGGTTTAGTATTAGTATTGTGTCTTGTTCTGGTTTATAAAAAATCTAAATATTGCTGTATAGTTCAACCAGTCTCTCTAAGGTTTCTTTAAATACAATGCAGTTGGGACACCTGCGTGGCTCAGTTGGTTAAGGTTTGCCTTTGGCTCTTGTCGTGATCCCAGGGTCCTGAGAATGAGCCCCGCATTGGGTTCCCTGCTCAGTGGGGGGGGGCGGTCTGCTTCTCCCTCTCCCTCTGCCCCTCACTCTGTCTCTCAAATAAATAAATAAAATCTTAAAAAAAAAAGATTAACAAGCCAACTCCAGAATAACTCAGAGAGGTGAACTTCGCCCTACAACTATCACCCTTAAACATAACCACTGTTAACATTTAACATATATATTTTTTAAATATTTATTTGAGAAAGATAAAGCATGCACGTGCACTTGTACATGAGCAGGGTGTTTGGGCAGAGAGAGGGAGAGAAGCAGACTCCCTGCTAAGTGTGGAGCCCATGCAGGGCTCGATCTCTTCACCCTGAGATCATGACCTGAACCAAAATCAAGAGTCAGAAGCTTAACCGACTGAGCCACCCAGGCGCCCCAATATATTTTTTCTTTATGACATTTTATAAAACCAGGTATTTCTCATTTTGAGTGGTAAAGAGAAAGATATCCAAGAGAGAAATGACGTATCAAAGAGAGAAATTCTATTCACAGCCAATCCCTAAACCCTATTATAATGTATAGCTTCCACTTTTTCCTCGCATTGAACTTAAATGTTTTTCAGGAAGCAGATTATGTATTTTAACTTTCATGTCCTTTTTACTTTCCCTCTTAGAGACTTGATAAATAGTCCCTGAAACTGTCAATACGTTGGGAATAAAAAAGGAAATCAAGGAAAGTATCTAAGTAAATAAGTAGTTGCTCTTTGATGGGGAACTGACTGAACTGTATTTTATCTTTGGACAGATTTTACAGAGATGATGAGAGCCTTGGGATACCCTCGCCATATCTCTATGGAAAACTTCCGCACACCAAATTTTGGACTTGTGTCTGAAGTGCTGCTTTGGCTTGTGAAACGGTTAGAAATGTACTTTATTAAGATCTAAGAATGAGTGCTCTATTTTATTCAATAGCCACCTTTTGAAACTGGATATTGTGATGAAGCAAAGGGAAGAATTCAATAAATTTTGAGTTTGACAGACTTAGTTGTAACCTGTTAAAAATCCGTTGAGTCTGAAGAGTGCTGTGGAGAAGAGATATACCAGGCAATGGTAAAAGGAGATTTTTCAGTTAGAAGCTGACACTGGGCACTGGTCCAAGCTCCTCTTCATGCTCTCACTTTGATCAGGGAGTGACAGGGATCTGTCCACACACTCTAATGACTATACTGAAGTAGAAATCATTTAGATTCAGATTTCAGTTCGTCTGAAAAACCTAATATGATTCAGGGTTGGGGAACTTTTTTGAGATCATAAATATAGGTGTTGCAGGCTACATAAGATCGTTGTTGCATATTCTTTCATGGGTTTTGTTTGTGATAATGCTTTAAAAATGTAAAAACCCTTCTTAGCATGCAGTCTGTACAGAAAGAGACCAAGGGCTGCAGTCCGCTGACCCCTGGTGGGTCATCAGTAACTCGAAGAACTCCAATAACTCTGCTGCTTCTCAAGCTAACTAGTTAGCCCTGGGTCAAGGGCTGTCAGCCAGAGTAATAGCTCTATTTTAATTAAACTTTGAGGTCTGAGATTTAATTTTGTAAGCTGAGCCCCAAATTTGATTTTTGAAATCACTTAAATCTGTTCTTAGGTGAGGATTCACTCCCTTGGGTGCATTCTATGCTGCTTTTGAAGTCTCTCTTAATCTTACTACCTTAGCCGGGACTCAGAGAGCTTGCTGTTACAGATCCTCTCAGCTGCCTTTCTCTTTTGTGAACTTTGTACTTAATTAACTTGTCTTCTCTCTTTCTCTGAAAGGTATGAACCTCAGACCGACATCCCTTCCGATGTTGAGACTGAACAAGACCGAGTTTTCTTCATTAAGGCAATTGCCCAGTTCCTGGTTAGTTGACATTTATTTGCTGGAATTTTAATATTAAGTACATTACAGATGAGTCCCAGCTGGGGCTGTTTTCACGGTGTCTAAGCCCATCTGGTCACCAGGTTCCTGTGGAGGCATTTCGCCAGCACAGGTTTTTGTGTTTTTGTTTTTAATTCATTATTTTTTAAGAATTCTATTTAGTTGGGGCGCCTGGGTGGCTCAGTCGTTAAGCGTCTGCCTTTGGCTCGGGTTATGATCCCAGGGTCCTGGGATCGAGCCCCACATCGGGCTCCCTGCTCCGTGGGAAGCCTGCTTCTCCCTCTCTCCCTCCCCCTGCTTCTGTTCCCTCTCTCGCTGTGTCTCTCTCTCTCAAATAAATAAATAAAATCTTAAAAAAAAAAAAAGAATTCTATTTAGTTAGTTTAGAATACATAATATACATCATGGTTCAAAGTTTTTTCTTAATTAAGAAGCAGTATAGAGTAAAATGACTTTTTATCCTGTCTGCTGTTGACCCAGTTCATCCCCATTTCCATCCTCCAGAGTTTTTTACACATAGATAAGCAAACACAGTATACATTCTGTCCCCTTCCTTTTGCACAAATGGTGGCGTACGGTACACCACTGCTTAGAATCTTGCTTTCTTCACTTAATGGTACTTTTTGGAGAACTTTCCAAATACATATCCAGTTTCCTCATTCTGTCTTATACCTGAGTAGTATTGCTTTCATGAGTATACCATAATTTATGTAATTTATATAGGTAGGCTTTAGATTGTAACTTTTGCTCTTTGAAACTATGCTGTAGTGAGTAACCTATACGTATCACTTTGTGACCGTATCCCTAGGGTAAGTTCTTAGGATTGGAATTGCTGCGTCAAAGATGGGTGGATTTCTAATTTTATTGTCATTTACCAAATAACTCTCCATCAAGATTGTATAAGTTTAGACACCGACTTGCAGTGCTTGAGTCACTTGGAAGTTTGACTCAATACAATCAGGTTATTGCAAATTACTTACATGGGTTTCGATTTAGATTTTACATGGAAAGGGCCTTACACTATTTTTTTTTTTTTGGTCTGAAAATAGGCCACCAAGGCACATATAAAACTCAATACTAAGAAGCTTTATCAGGCAGATGGGTATGCAGTGAAAGAGCTTTTGAAGATCACCTCTGTCCTTTATAACGCCATGAAGACCAAAGGGATGGAGGGCTCTAAGATAGGAGAGGAGGACATCAGCAAATTCAAGTTTGATCTTGGCTCAAAGGTAAGGACAATGAAAGGCTCCCAGTGTGGGACATTATGTGTATTTCTTAAACTCTGAAATGGAACATGTCAGATACTCATGTCTTCGCTTCTTTCCTTACTCCTTGACTGAGAGCATTTTGTCAATTCTGTGCTCATCAGCATTTGGATACAAAAAGAAGTCACAGTAAATTAATCCGACTACTTACCAAAAGCCCACTATATGCCAGGCTCAGTTCAGATGCTGGGGATAACAGATGTGAACAGCAAGGACAGAAATCCTCTGTTCCTATGGCTCAGTGGGGGAGTCAGACTAAACCACAAAGCAGAAGGAATGACAGGTCAGAGGTGATCAAGGTGTGGGGAATGGTAAAGCAGGGCTGTGGCAGGTATCTTCAGCAGGGAGATGGGATGGGTGACGTCTTTAGCAGAGATCCGAAGGAGGGAAGGAGCAAGCCGTGCAGTGGAAGGGGAAGGGTAATCCTTGATAAAAGTGTGCTTAGTGTGTTTGAGGAAACGGGGCATTCGAGGAGAGCGTGAGAACTTGGAGGGGGCGGTGACAGACCCCGCCCTGTGGTCCCTGCACAACCACTGTAAAGAGGTTGACTTTGAGGTGGAAAATCATTGTGTTTTGAGCAGAGAAGTACATGATTTGAAACTTCATATTAAAGGTGTAAGACAGAATGAGAAAAGGATCCCTCTGGCTGCTGGGTTGAGATCAGACTGAAGGGGGGGTGAGGGTGCAAGCAGGCCTGTTAGAAAGCAAGAGATGACAGTGACTTTGAACAGAGTGGTTGGTGATGTCAGGAGCTCAGCTGAGATGGGAGAGAGCTGAGCTGCCACGCATCAGAGGACTTGATGAAAGCAGCAAGCCAAAAATGCAAGTTAAGTCTGTAATCACTTACTGTGGTGGTTTGGTCAAGGGGTTAAAAGCAGAGGAAGCGTCACCTCTCCCTCCCGCCACGCTGTTCCTTTTTCTCCCAGGAGTTGGCACACCCTTCAAGGGGTTGTCTCCCAAGGGAGCTCTGAACAAAAGCCTCCGACAGTTTTATGCACCCTGAGGTAGGGGAGGACTAGGAGTGGAAGAGTGTCCGCAGGTTTTCTCCCCAGCTCCCCCACAAGGAGGCCACGGCAGAGGCGCTGAAGAGGACCTCAGCCCACCATGAAGAGACCTGGGAGTGAAGGCCCTGGGGCTAGGAATGCACATGATGAATGCGGGGGTCAGAGGCCCTGAGTCCTTGACTGCCAGTCCCTTCAGAGCCTGCAGTGTCTTGCTGAGCCTGGGCTCCGGTCACCCCCATCAGGCCTGCTGGAGAAAGCCTTTGTGATCACCTGTGGTCAGGCCGGGGAAATCACACCTAGGTTTTTAATCAGGATCCAGATTCCTCTGGAAAGAAGTGGCCAGGAGTTAGAACCTAATTTGAATCTTGTGGAGTTGGATGTGGGTTGAGAGAAAACGGACCATGCAAGGAAGATCCTATAGCCACACTGTCTACTAGAACTTTCTGTGATGATGGGTGTGTTCTCTATCCATGCCATACTGTGGCAGCCACTAGCCACATGTAGCTAGCACCACCGAATAATTTTATTTAAATTTTATTTAAATTTAAATAATTTATACTGTATGGTGACTAACGTAACATAATAAAATAAAATAAATTTAAATAATTTAACATTGAAATGGCCACGTGTGGCAAGTCCACACTGTTTTAGCCATCATAGCTCTGAAGTTTTTGGTCTGAGCAACTGCAGGGGCGAAGTTGCCTTTACTGAAATGGAGGGGAGTGTGAGAGGAGCGGGCCTGGTGGGAAAGGTGGGGAGTTTGGGTTGGAACACGTTCAGTATGAGGTGTCCGGCCTCGGATCGTAGCAGGTGTTACAGCCAGGAGCTTAGGAGGGAGTGTGAGTGGAGAAGAGTTTAGGGGACTGAACTCTGATGGCCTCCAGGGTTGGGAAGCAGGGGAGATGATGAGACTCCTGCAAAGGAAATGGGACGTTTGCTGCTATGAGATGGTTTGGGGAGCAGGGAGCTGGAGCTGGAAGGAGCAGAACCCTGGAGGACTAAGGGAAGGGGAAGAAAGTCAGCAGCTATGAATGCAGAGGGAGACGTGCTACTGGTGGTTTGGGAATAAAAGCAAGGTGGGAATTGAAGAGAGGAAGAGTGAACAGAGCAAGGAAATGTTTGGGTTCTCTGGAGAAGTTACCATATGCAAGGAAGTGGGGGTGACCTGCGCACCCTAAGGAAGAAGCTTGTGCTGCACACTAGAGGCCGCCGTCTTCGCAGCAGCCGCCACCCTTGGGGGAGCCGGGTACTGCCGTGGGGCTGTGTGCTGGTTAACTCACGGGAGCCTCAGCAGCCCTGCGCTGTGCCGTCCAGAGGCGGAGAGCCGGGGGGCGGCAGGGTTCTGCAGTAAGACGTGTCTCTCAGGTTCCCCTCTGGTCACCCTGCTATTGTCGGGGTCCCCTGGTGTGTCCTCGTCCAAACAGGAAGAATGTCACTTTCACCCTCCTATAGTTCCTGGTTAAAGATTACATTTGACTTGAGATTTGGATTTTCAGAGAGACCCAGATGTCCTGGGAGCACTCCTCCACAGGATGTAAATATGTGTCTTATGGAAAACGTGTTCAATAGTCCAGTATCCTGATGGGAGGCAGGAATTGATACTAACAAAGCGTTTATTTTTTATTTTTTATTTGTTTATTTTTTAAAGATTTTATTTATTTATTTATATGAGAGAGAGAGAGAAGAGAAACAGCATGAGAGGGGAGAGGGTCAGAGGGAGAAGCAGGCTCCCCGCTGAGCCGGGAGCCCGATGTGGGACTCCATCCCAGGACTCCGGGACCATGACCTGAGCCGAAGGCAGTCGCTTAACCAACTGAGCCACCCAGGCGCCCGTCAAAGCGTTTATTTTTTTATTATTTTTTAAAGATATTATTTATTTGAGAGAGAGAGCACCTGCGCACGAGCAGTGGGGAGGGGCAGAGGGAGAGGGAGAAGCAGACTCCCCTCTGAGCAGGGAGGCTGAGGAGACTTGATCCCAGGACACTGACATTGTGACCTGAGCTGAAGGCAGACGCTTGACCAACTGAGCCACCCAGGCGCCCCAAACTGGTTGTTTCTGAATGTCTATTAAAAACCCGTCACTGGGGGCGCCTGGGTGGCTCAGTCATTCAGTGTCTGCCTTCAGCTCAGGTCCTGGGATCGAGCCCCACATCGGGCTCCCTGCTCGGCGGGAAGCCTGCTTCTCCCTCTCCTGCTCCCCCTGCTTGTGTTCCCTCTCTTGCTGTGTCTCTCTGTCAAATAAATAAATAAAATCTTTAAAAAAACAAAAACCAAAAAACCTGTCACTGAAGTTTCTGGTTTTGATATTTTCCCTCCAGATTGCAGATTTGAAAGCAGCCAGGCAGCTTGCTTCTGAAATCACCTCCAAAGGAGCATCTCTGTATGACCTGCTGGGCAAGGAGGTAGAGTTGAGGGTGAGCCATGTTCAGATACTTAAATACTTCCTCGGCTAAGCATTTTTCAAGCTTTTCTTTCCGATTCTGCTTTTTCCTGGCCTTCTCATTTCGTCACACTGTATCTGATTAAATGAGATAATCTGCAGGGTGGTAATAGCATTAGCTGCTAGTCCTGCTTCTAGTGGCCCTAGTCTGTTCTTAATAGCTTTAACTTCTAGTTCAGGAATGGCAATTATGTAGCATGTTGCTGGAACTTTCCTCCTTGTGCCCATGGCAGACTTTCCTGGTCATGGTGTTTTTCCTGGGGAACTCAGCATTCCTGTCTACAAAGTGCTCTTCTGAGCCCCTGGTTCCCAAACCTTCCTCCCACGTGGAATCCTGTGGGGACCTGTAAAAACTACTGATACCTGGCTTCCATGCTGATGTCACTGGTTTGGAGTGGACCTGGCATTGGAGTGATTCTAATGTGCAGCAGAGCTGGACAGCCCAACGAGGGCTGTCACTATTCCTCAGCTGAAGTTGGTGTCACTGTTAAGATTTATTTGCAATCCTTGTTCTAGCCAATGCCAACTAAGAAGAATGCTTCATCTACTATGTTTACCGAGCTGTTTAATAAGAGTATGGCTCCTAAAACCCCTATAGAGCTCCTGTAGTCCTTTTAAATCACCTCATGTCTAGGTTGTCCCCCATACCAGTGAATCAGAATGTCTGGGGGTGAGAGCCAGGCATCCAGCCTTTTTTTTTCCCCCTAAGATTTATTTATTTATTTGAGAGAGAGAGAGAGATGCACAAGCAGGAGGGGCAGAGGGAGAGGGAGAGAGAATATCAAGCAGACTCCGCGCTGAGTGTAGAGCCCAATGTGAGGCTTGATTTCACAACCCTGAGATCATGACCTGAGCTGAAACCAAGAGTTGGTCGCTTAACCAACTGCACGCCCAAGGCACCCTCCAGGCGTCGAGCTTTTAAGGATCTCCAAGTGATTCTAATGTGCGGCAGAGTTTGGGACCCACTGGTTTAAGAAGAAATGGAGTATTGTTTAATTCTTACCTGTAAGGATTTATGGCATTTGAAGCATACATGCTCACTTCTAGTGTTTTTATATTAAATGCATTTAATTCGTTTTATTGCAGTCGGGTATGTCGGCCATGACCTCTCTCTCACTGCCTGACCTGTGTTCTGGCATCACTGCTGTAGTGTAATGGTATTTTTCCTCTGGCTTTTCATTTCTGCCCCAGGAGCAGACTGGAAGCAGGGGACTGGAGTGCCAGCTCACCATCATTGATATATTAACCTAGCGATCGCCACCTAGTAAAAGGCAGTTGACAGAACAAAACTGCCACTCCTATCTAATAGCTAATTTAGATAACTAACAAGGCAGCTCCAGGATTTCTGTGTTTTCTCTTTATAGTGCAGTTTGTGCCCGTGTCTACACACATGTCTAGCAGACCTGGAGACAGACCTATCAAGAACTGGTTACTTGTTAATTGCCACAGAGTGGCTTCATTGTGAGACTTCAACCAGGATTCCACTGGGGACTCTTGGCACCATCCTGTAATGAATTGAAAGAATCAGTGGCCGAAGTGTTGCCATGGGAGCCAACTACTCAAATTCTGTATACAGCTGTGATCTGAGGAAGATTCTCTATCCAGTATTGGTTTTTCATACACTCAACAAACATTTCTTGAGGACTAGCTCCAACCACAGACAGGCAAGGCACTGTGCTCTGTGTAGGTCATGATCCCTGCCCTCCATAGTTTTCTACCAGTGCTGAAATAAAGGAAGCCCGAGACAGTTTGGGAAAGTGCTGCAGGAACCTCATAACTGCATTGGTGTTAAAATCCCATGTCTCAGAAGTTCCTAGCACTGGTGTGATAGGCACAGATGCCTCCCTTGATTGGTTAATGGTTAATGCTAGGGGCAGGGCCAAGGTGACTCCTCTCATCGGTTACAGTTGGCAGTGAAAGGCAACTTAGAGGAAATTAATCATAGGAAAGATGATAGGGGCTGGGAGGGGTTTCAGACAGCAGGTTGAGCTGCACTTGGTTTCAGGTTCACCTGAACGAATGTAGGTAAAGAAGCAAATTTGGGAGAAAAGATGACGGGGGTAAGCTCAGTTTTGCCCCTTATGTTGTGGGAATGTGGGGCCTGTAGCTGGGGAAGGCCCAGGGCACCAGAGGGAGGCCAGGTTGGTGGTAGGATTACCAACTGAGGCCTGGCTGGCTCAGTTGGTAGAGCATATGACTCTTGATCATGGGTTGTGAGTTCAGGCCCCACGTTGGGTGTAGAGAGTACTTAAAGAAAAAAAAGAAAGAAAGACATTTGGAAGAGGGGCTGGAAGAAGTGGTTTTGCATCAGAGATCCACCCTGTAATGGAACTTTCGAGAACTAGTCTATAAGCCATATCCAGATTTGGGGATTGGTTTTGAGAATATCTTTTCTGAAAGTACATGTAATTTCATTTCATTGTTTCTCATAGGAACTGAGAACAGAAGCAATTGCCAGACCTCTGGAAATAAATGAGACAGAAAAAGTGATGAGAATTGCGATAAAAGATATTTTGGTAAGATTTATTTGCTTTTATTTAATGTTTCTGTGCCTAGGACTTGAAAATACTGATTTATTCCCTGCCTTCTTAAGACAGAACAATCCTGGGCGCCTGGGTGGCTCACTTGGTTAAGCGACTGCCTTCAGCTCAGGTCATGATCCTGGAGTCCCGGGATCGAGTCCCGCGTCGGGCTCCCTGCTCAGCGGGGAGTCTGCCTCTCCCTCTGACCCTCCCCCCTCTCATGCTCTCTATCTCATTCTCTCTCTCAAATAAATAAATAAATAAATAAATAAATAAATAAATAAATAAATAAAAAGAACAATCCTAGGCCTAGTGACAGAGAAGATATATGATCATGGGGAAATGGAAGATGCAGAAGACATTCTAGGATACCTAGGTTACTTACTTCTATTTTTTTCCCTTTGTTATAAGTATGAACAACTTCTCCCTAAAAATTTGTCAGTTTTAATAATTTAATAATTTGCTTAAATTCTTCAGTACTTTTCATAAGTAATGCTCTATTTAATGGACTCTTCACACTTTAACAACTTCCTCACTGCTGGGCATTTAAGTGATTTTCAGAGGTTTTTTTTGTTTTTTGGGTTTTTTTGGTGCTGAAACCTGGGCACAGAGATTTCTCTCTCTCTGTCAAGATTTATTTCAGAGAGAGCATATGAGCTGGGGGAGGGACAGAGGGAGAGGGACAGGGAGAGAGAATCTCAGGCAGACTCCTCGCTGAGAGCAGACCCTGATGCCGAGCTCGACCTGAGCTGAAACCAAGAGTCGGACACTTTAACCAACTGCGACACCCAGGTGCCCCTGGGCACAGAGATTTCTAACTAGTGCTGTGATGAACAGAATGCCATCCTTTATTGCTTACCCACAATCAATTATTTGCTCATCTCATCTGACACATTCATTTGGAGGGCAGTAGTGAGGGAGACTCCAGACTCACACTGCTTACGTTTGAATCCCACTGTGTGATCTTAGGCAAGTTACTTAACCTCCCTGTGCCTCACTTTCCTCAACTGTAAAATGGGGAGAATGGCAGTGTCTGCCCCATAGGGTCCTTATGTACATTCATTATGACAGTGCATGTTGTACATAGTCTCTGGCACATGGTAGGTATTCAGTCGTTATTAGGGATTCATTTTATTCAGTAGACACAGACAGGAGAGCCTTATGTAAAGTAGGAGTAGCATAAAACAAGGATTTGCTGAGAGTTGTAAATTCTAAGATGGATAGGTTTTTATAATATCCTTGTCATAAAACAGTACTACTCCCTGGGCGACCCAGCACCAGGGTTCAGCCTCAGCAGGTGAGGGCAGGGCAGCTGAGATGGGAGGTCTGTTACATACAGGCAGACTGATCACGTAGGTAAATATGTTAAAGATAACGGAAGCGAAGTTTCTCACTGTTGGAAAAGAGAGTTGCAGATATGAAAAAGAAACTTAGAATGAACCCTGAAATTGGAGGTGATGGTTAAATGCATGGTTTTCATTGGATAGAGAGGTAGGTAGCTAGCTAGCTAGCTCTAGGAATACTTTTGCTGTGCATGCATGTTTTCATACATGAGTGTATGTCATATATTTATGTACATGCGCATGCACACCCACATACACATTCATACATTTCCTAGCTCTGAGCACACCTAGCACCCAGATCTTGGCTTCTAAATGGCATTCTCCACTAAAGGGAACCAGGACTCTTGGGGAGAAGTGTCTGAGTCCAGAGCTGGGACAGGAAAGTACAAGATCCTCTTGGGCTGGAGAGCAAGGAAATGCCCAGAGAATGAAAGGGGTCTGTCAAAATCCCTTGCAAAACAGATGCCAGCCTGAGTGGGCTTCCCCTGGTCAAACCAGGGACAGTTACGCTTCAAAATAAATAAATTAGTGTAATGGGTTATGGACCATTGAATGAAATGGGAGACCATGAGTTCTTACTGAAATAAAAGTGAACATACTGAAAGCTGATGAAGAGAAGGTATTTCACATAGTTTCAAAGTAGCTCTACCCAAAAGTACTTAGTAATTACAAAGGAGAAAAGAGTGACTTCACATGAGAATCCTGGCAGACAGCCGCTTAATCAGGTGATTAATTATTGAATGCCAGGGTGAACTCCGCCTGATGTTACAGACTCCACAGGGACAAGTGGGGAAATCTGAGTGGGTCTGAGGAGTAGATTGTTGATAGTGCATCTGTGTTTATTTCATGTTTCAGTGATTGTGTCATGGTTGTGAAGGAGAGAGTCCTTATTCATAGGAAATATACACAAATATTTAGAGGTGATGGGACCTCAGATGAGCAACCCACTCTGACCTAAGTTAGGGAAAAAATGCTTTATGTTCTAATCCAGCTGTTTGTAAGTTTGTGATTGTTTTTCAATTTAAAACTCTTTTATCTGCTGATGCTCTTGTGCTTGTCAGTGTTCTGGCTGGATCAAGTTAACATGGCATGAATGTGCCTTTAGCACTAAGTATATATTAGAATAGTGAAATGAGGGCACCATTCATTTCTTGGTGACTCCCTGTATGTATGTATGTATGTATGTATGCATCTATGTATTATTTATTATTTCCCCTTTTTTAAAAGATTAGTTTTGCGAGAGAGGGAGAGTGCGCGTGCAGAGGGAGGGGCAGAGGGAGAAGCAGACCCCCCTTTGAGCAGGGAGCCCAACGAGGGACTTGATCCCAGGACCTTGACATCATGACCTGAGCCAAAGGCAGATGCTTAATCGACTGAGCCACCCAGGAGCCCTATTATTTCCTTTTTTTTTTTTTTTGAAGTATAGCTGACACACAATGTTACATTAGTTTCAGGTGTACAACATAGTTGGTGAACACCTTTTAATATATCTGTTGTTGCAAAATATCTATGATATTTGATAATTCTAAAAACAAAACCAAAGCAACAGTATGGATACTTAAAAGGGGTTATGATATATAGGCCATTTGTTTCAGAAAGCTAGGGAAAATTGTGTTTATCACACTGATAATTGTTTTTTAACTTTTTTTTTTAAATTAATTTATTAATTAATTTATTTATTTGAGACAGAGAGAATGAGAGACAGAGAGCATGAGAAGGAGGAGGGTCAGAGGGAGAAGCAGACTCCCTGCCGAGCAGGGAGCCTGATGCGGGACTCGATCCCGGACTCCAGGATCATGACCTGAGCCGAAGGTAGTCGCTCAACCAACTGAGCCACCCAGGCGCCCTAACTTTTTTTTTTAAAGATTATCTATTAGAGCGTGTGGGCTCGTGCATGCATTGGGGAGAGGCAGAGTGAGAGAGACTCTCAAGGAGACTCCCTGCTGAGCACAGAGCCCAACTTGGGGCTTGATCCCACAACCCCAAGATCATGACCTGAGCGAAAACCAAGAGTCAGATGCTTAACCGACTGAGCCACCCAGGCGCCCCACTGATATTTCATATTTGAGGAGCACATACCTTTAACAAATTGCTTTTATTTTTGAAGTCAGATAAATTCACTAGGTTTAATCTGACTTGTTCAGAGAAATAGTTGCCATCAACGTGAATTGTTTGTTCAGAAACTCACCTTGTCTTCCTGTGAGAGTAAACTCATGTCTCATGTGGGGTTTTTAAAGCACTTGTAGCAAATGGATAGTGATAAGATTATTTTCATGATAACATCTTGGAAATGATTAGTGTACTTAGTTGAAAAAAACTCAACCATAAATAAACAATGGAAGTGGTTGCTTCCAAATATACACTGTCTTTGACTGTCACAGAGAGTGTCTGGGCTCCTTCGATGATTTTTTTGTGGACCCCATAGTGTCTCAGAGACCTGTAGGTAAACCGTCACTGAGCCTTCGTGGGGCATGACACCTTGTGCCAAAGTACTGGTGGGGAGAACCTATGTCAGGCATCAGGAACTAAGAGTTGGGACGTCAGAACTTGGAAGGCAGTCACACACTTAGCTGGCTCCGTTCCTAAAAAAAAAAAAAAAAGGCAGTTCACCACTGAGCCACAGGCCCGACCTGGCCAGCTTTCCAGACAAGACAAGTGTGAAGACTGTGCGTTCATTCTGATTACCCCTTGTCAGATGAACGTGCTCTTGTGGGGTTTTGTCCATGATCTTTCTTCCCCTTCACTTTCTTTCTCTGCCCCTGCTGCACAGGCTCCCTCCAAAAGCTGGGTGCACTAACGGAGCCCTTTGCTCACTGACTTCACAGAATGGTTTCTCTGCTTTAGTCCGTAGTTGTACTTGCCAATGGGAGGGAAGAGAACCTCTCTCAGTCCCAGCAGGCAGTGGAAGAGGGCTGGGACCGCCTAATACTTCTTTTTGTCCCCTCCTAAATAAAGCCATATGTATGGGTGCGTATATTCTGTGAGGCAGATATTTGTTTTTGTTTTTTTTTTTAAAGATTTTATTTATTTATTAGAGAGAATGAGATAGAGAGCATGAGAGGGGGGAGGGTCAGAGAGAGAGGCAGACCCCCTGCTGAGCAGGGAGCCCAACGTGGGACTCGATCCCGGGACTCCAGGATCATGACCTGAGCCGAAGGCAGTCGCTTAACCAACTGAGCCACCCAGGCGCCCGAGGCAGATATTTGTAACTAGGGGAGTGAGCTGAACGATACGAATAAAGGCAGACTGACCATCGAGAGTGTTATGGAAGCAGTGTGAGCAAGTGAGCTGCACAAGAGGTCTGGGCCTGCTCCCCTCTGCTCAGGACACTGTTCTTGCCATCTTCATTTGTTTTCCTGGGCACAAACACCCTCCTCTCATGGAAAAAGGATGATCATTTTTTCTGGGCCTATGTGACCTCCCATCTGGAAATAGTTGGCTAACTGAGTGATGGCTTGGGGGAGGGTTTGCTCTGTGCGTCTACTTTTGCTTTTATGTAGCATGATGTCGCTGTGCCTGAGGAGCTGTGGAATTCCTCTCTTCCAAGAGTCAGGTGGGAGTTCCTTTACTGGCACATTGTCTCATTCATTTCCTGTTCAATGCAGGCGCAGGTGCAGAAGACTAAAGATCTGCTCAATAACGTGGCCTCTGACGAAGCTAATTTAGAAGCCAAAATTGAGAAGAGGAAATTAGAACTGGAACGAAATCGGAAGCGGCTCCAGACTCTGCAGAGTGTCAGGTAGATCCGAACACCTGAAGAGTGGGTAGAAAGTTGTCTTCAGAAGTTCAAGCAGGGTGAGGACATGTGGTCAGTGGTGGTAGCCTCTCAGGTGTAAGGCCATCTGGACTGAAAGTGCGCGGGCCACGCGCATTCTAACAAATGCTCTGCCAAACTCATTGTCTTTACTGCTTTCAGTATGCTTGGGAAACTGCTCAATTCTCGAACCTCCCTTCAGGCTTTTATAGCTTCTTGGAATGCAGGGCAGAGTAAGTGAATCCAGATGGTGAAAGTTATGCAAGGCTTGAGGTGGAAACAGAAGCATACTCCCATTTCTTGGTTTGAGTAGATTTTAGATCTTTATAATTTTTCACCAGTAATTCATCTTTCTTTTGACTTTCCCTCTCTGAAAGTACGTTTTTCCAGGGAATATGAATGGATAATGGTGGTGCACAATACCTTCCAGGTCTTCAGAGCCTTTCAAGTGGGTTCCTCACGTTTTCTTGGAACTGTTCTCTCTCTCATTGTACACCCTCCTTCTCTTGCTCTGTCTCTTTGTCATTTTTTCTCCTGCACCACTACTCATCCTTTTCATTCTCCCTTTATTTTTCTCTCTCCACTCCATCTGTGTAGCTGCTGCATCTGTCTAAATGTCGTACTTTTTGGAGATACTGGTGACTGGGCCACACCCTGGCTACTGTCCTGACATCTGTGGGAAGGAGGCCCTGGGGACATGAGTAACCCAGGGAGCACCAGCCACAGGCAGGCCCACGACCCTTCCACCTTTGGAATCTGGGCCACCTGATAAATGTGTCTCATTAAACAATTCTGCCTCTTGGGCATAAATTCATTTTTGTTAAGCTTCATGGCCTTTCAATAGAAAAGTTTCTGTGTTTTGCTCTAGTCCCAAAGATTTTTTTATTATTTCTGAGTGTATCTGTTTATATTTTTAAAGAAGAGTGTTTTCCCTTTAAGATCAAAAATAAGAGAAAAGAATAGATTCAGCAAACCAGTTGAAACAGGTTTTTGTGTTATGGTTTTGGTTTTAGATTTTATATTTTTAAAAACTTAGATTTAGGGGCACATGGGTGGCTCAGTCAGTTAAGCATTGGACTCTTGGTTTCAGCTCAGGTCATGATCTCAGAGTCATGAGATAGAGCCAGCCCCACATCAGGCTCCCCACTCAGCAGGAGTCTGCTTAAGGATTCTCTCTCCTCCTCTCCTTCTGCCCCTCCCTGTGCGCACTCTCTCAAAAAATAATAATAATAATAATAAAGTCTTTTTAAAAAATTTAGCTTTAATTTGTAGCAACCTATGTTTCCCTTTTTTGGGGACTGAATACATTTTGGAGCATTCAGACAGCAGAATATTATGCTCAACTAAGATAATGCATATATTTAACTTCTTGATTTTGTGAGGTGTATATGATGCATGATTACTTTTTAAGTCTTTATTAAAATCCAGGGCATGTTGAGTAAGAAAAAAAGACTGCAAAACTTCATTGAAGGTAATATACTTAATGATGCTTAAAAATACATTCCTATATGTGTCCATGCATAGAAAGTCTGGAAGGATGCTTATCAAATATTAAGTGCTTATATCTGGTGATAGGATTATGAGTAATTTTTTTTAAAGATTATTTATTTGAGAGAGAGAGAACGAGAGAGCACGAGAGCATGAGAGAGGGGAGGATCAGAGGGAGAAGCAGGCTCCCCACTGAGTGGGGAGCCTGACACGGGACTGGATCCCAGGACCCCGGGATCATGACCTGAGCCAAAGGCAGTCGCTTAACCAACTGAGCCACCCAGGCGCCCTGGATTATGAATAATTTTTACCTTAGTCTTCATACTTTGGGGATTATTTCAGATTTATAAAGAGCTTTTGATTTTTTTTTTTAGATTTTATTTATTTGAGAGAGAGAGAGCGTGTGCACAAGCAGGGGGAACGGCAGGCAGAGGGAGAGGGAGAAGCAGGCTTCCCGCTGAGCAGGGAGCCCGACACGGGGCTTGATCCCAGGACTCTGGGATCATGACCCAAGTGGAAGGCAGACACTGAGCCTTAGGGGCACCCAGGTGCCCCTAAGAGCTTTTGATTAAAAAAAAATAAGTATGTTCCTTTCAAGGGGAGGGAGGAGAAAAGGCAAATTAACTTTAAGCAGCTGCAAGTTGAAGAACCGTCTCCAGCTAAAGGCTTTCCACAGCAAACCATGATGGGACCTGGAACTCAGAGTACTAGTTCAAACTTCTGTATGTTGATTAATCTTTCACTTTTTATTTCATTCGGTTGTTTCAGGCCAGCCTTTATGGATGAATATGAGAAGATCGAGGAGGAGTTGCAAAAGCAGTATGACATTTATCTAGAGAAATTTCGAAATCTGGCTTATCTGGAACAGCAGCTTGAGGACCATCATAGGATGGAGCAAGAGAGGTTTGAGGTAAGTAGTTAGCCCACATCTCTGTACAGACCATTCCTTCTGCTGGGTTAGTTTGTACTTGTTGACGTGTCAGTTTGTAAATATCATTGTAGAAAAAAAAAATCTGTGAATGTTTTTTCTCCCTGATCAAGTCTGAGGATTGCTCATGGAATTCTTTTGTTTTGCTGTCAGTGTAGCCTGGCCTCCAGGGTTGTCAGCTCTCTGGTGGGTTTGGTCGGTTAGGACTGCGGACAGGACCCACACGTGACCTGTGTCATTGCACAAGACTCAGAAGGGCCGGTGCTTGCTTCAATGCTGTGCTATCACTGGCTTGAAATTCTTCATAATTTTTAAGTGCATTTTAATTTGCACTGAGTCCCAAGAGTAGGTAACTGGTCTTGGGTAAAGATCTAAAAATTTGCTTGGTCAGTTTAGTGAAAGATTTTCAGGGACCCTTGTTAATTGAATCATCCAAACCAGTTTTTTGTTTTTGTTTTTAAGATTTTTGTTTATTTATTTGGCAGAGAGAAAGACAGCGAGAGGGGGAACACAAGCAGGGGGAGCGGGAGAGGGAGAAGCAGGCTTCCCGCGGAGCAGGGAGCCCGACGCGGGGCTGGATCCCAGGACCCTGGGATCATGACCTGAGCCGAAGGCAGACGCCCAACGACTGAGCCACCCAGGCGCCCCCATCCAAACCAGTTTATCAGAGACTGCTTTTTATTTTATTTTTTTAAAGCTTTATTTATTTATTTATTTGACACAGAGAGAGAGAGATAGCGAGAGAGGGAACTCAAGCAGGGGGAGTGGGAGAAGGAGAAGCAGACTTCCCACGGTACAGGGAGCCCGATGCGAGGCTCGATCCCAGGACCCTGGGATCATGACCTGAGCCGAAGGCAGACGCTTAACGACTGAGCCACCCAGGCGCCTGTATTATCACTTTTTGAATTGCCCTAATCCCTTGGGGATATTTCTGCTTAACCCAAGAATGGTCACTTGGAATCTGTGTTCACGATGAAATTGGTCTACAGTCTCCCTTTCTCACACTGTCCTCGACAGCTTTTGGTATAAAGGTTATGGTAGCCTTCCTACAGACCTGGGTGTTTGAATGAGGTGAAGCTGTTCTGGGGTACAAGAGGCCTGGCTGGGGGTAACCGCTGCACTCCTGTGGACGAGTTTCTCTCAACAAGGAGCCCATTGCCACCATTGCTCTAGGTTAGGGGCAGGCTGCGGAGCAACAGGGTCCAGGACAGGCATGTTTTGAGGGCAGTGAAAAGAGCCAGGAGTTCAGGACATTTTAAAAGTTGGGTATCTGGGAAAGAACAGAAAAGGGCCAGTGAAGGTAAAATGAGCATTTCGTGCTATCATGTGGGGCGGCCGCTACGAGCACAGAGTGTGCCAGAGAACTTGCCTCGGGATGCGTGTTCTTCCATCCTTCAGCAGCTACTTGGCTCCTTTCTCCTGTGCTCTCCTCTCTTCTCTATGCTTATAGCATCTGGCCCCTAGGGCTATCTCATGCATGAAACAGTGCTCTCTTTTTAATGTTTAGAACAATAGCAAAGTTTTAAAAGTCAGTCTCCTCTCCCATTCTCTCTTTTGATGGTAATCAGGGCCACATTTTGTAACCCAGCTGAAGCACTAGCTTTTGTCCCCCTAGGAGTTAGACTAGTATTTCTTTCTTTCTCCTTTCATCCTTATCAGTCTCACCATTTAGCATCTTTTGGGGCTGGAATTGTGCAGGGCTTTAGTCTTTAGGAGCAGGAGGCCCGTAGTTGATGGATTTGTTCCTGTGTTTACATCCCATAGCGGCACACGTGATCGCATGTGATGGCCTATCACCGCGTTGTTCCGTTCTCTGCAGGGCTCAGAGGGCCATCTGCACCGCTTCTGGCTGCCTTCCTTTGTCTGGGCTGCTCCTGCTGGTGGAGAGCGGGGGCCCTGGGGTCTGGCCCTGCTCCTTGCTCAGGCGGTGTTCGTTCTCTTCGTGCCGTTTAGATCTTTGCTGGTTCTGCAGTACAGACTTAGCCCTACTTACCCAAATTCTAAAGAAGAATAAAACAGTCCAAAAAAGGGTCCTCTCTTCTGAGTCTTGTGTTTGCTGTCCCATAGGAAGCTGAAAACACTCTGCGCCTGATGCAGAACAAGCTGAAGGAGGAAGAGAAGCGCCTGCTCCGGAGTGGAAGTAAGGCCGCGCTCACAGATGGGGCTGTTTCCTCTGGGCGGGCGGCAGTAGCCTTGAAAAATCTTTGTGTCTATTTTATTTATTTTCAAAAGGCAGTTTTCTCACAAGTTTTGTATCAGGTACCATTTTAATTCATGCAAGAGCTTAAGAGGCTGGTTCAAATTACATAACATTTAAAGCACTTTGGTTTTCTTGTCAATGATAAGAAATGATTTTCTGTTTAAATGATACTGTTAGTTTGAATTGCGTATAATATGTAACTATGAAAGAAAACTGGGTCTTGGAGGTCTGTAGGGTTCCTTACATTAGGGCAGACTGATAGAAAGCAAGTGTCGTAATGCTGTGCATGTGAATGGGTCCCCCTACCTACCTACCCGTCAGAGGTCCCCCAGTAATCCAAGATGGTTCAGTGAGGCTGTTGTCTGTAGGGAAATGGGGGTTACCTATCTATAGGAGCTCCATGCTGGGGAGGACTGTTTTCCGTCGCTGGTTAGTGAGCTTCTCCTCGAACTTCACTGAGGTGTCAGGTCAGGCTCGGGAGCCGTAGCAGCGCATGGTCTTCATGATGTATTCTTCGTGCTACGTGTCTCAGGGTGCCTCCTTCTCTTGCTTATTGCTCTCTTTTTTATGATGAAATATTTTATTCTCTTGTGCTTGAGGATACTTTACCTGGAACTTCAGGCTTGTGCGTGAGCTCTCTGTCTCCTTTTGTACTTGTTCTATGCCTCTCTCTCCTAAATCTCAGGAAACTCTGGAAGGAGAATAGGGACTGCTGGAAAATCCTTTAGGGGCAAGTTTAGGGAATTCCAAGGGCCTCTCTAGCCAAAGCAGCCCCTCACCTTTATGGTTCCAGGTCAGCCAGGAGAGCCTGAAGCGGCCCTAAGTGATAAGTCTGCATGGAGTTTATCCCCTCCTGAGAGGCCCGGCACAGGTAAGAGCCCTGATTGGTTGGCTGTACCCTGCTCCGTTCCCGGGCCAGCGTGTAAGACCTTTCTCACTGATCTTGATTTAGTCTTCTGAACTCACACTTTAATTTTGTTATCCATAGGTTTGGGATCTCTTGAAGGACAAGCATTCATAGGAGCATCTCTGATTTCCTTTTTTTGGAAAAATAATTTCCAATTTAAACCAACTGAATAAAGGATAACACTTAATTAGCTTGGGGTGGGCAAAGAAGTTAGGAAAATATGAAGGACCATTCTCAGTTCTGTTCACCCTGAAGTTCTTAAGGTGTTCTGTCTTTCTTTGCTATATATGTGGGAACATTGACCAGAGAATTGGGATTGGGGGGAGATATAAAAAGGAAGACTTTCTGAAAGACTTCTCTGAACAGAAAAACCTAATAGGACATGGACATGAATTAGGGGCAAGAATGAGCAAAATTCAGGAGGTGGAAGAGATCATCGTGTTTAGACCACTCTGCAGGCAGCTGATTAAGTGCAACAAAGCATTGTTGAATATCTCTTCTGGGTGCAAAGGATTCGTTAGTGGACAAAAGACAGGGACCTTTGCTTTAACCAGTCTACTTGCCAGTGAGGAGACAAACATCAAGCAAGCTGTAAGCAGAAGGTGAAAAATGCCCTGGTTGGGGGAGGGGCGGTGGCGTCGGAGGGGAAGTAGAGCAGAGAAGGGGATGGGGAGGATGGGATGGAATTGCATTTTATTTTATTTTATTTTATTATTATTATTTTTTAAAGATTTTATTTATTTATTTGAGACAGAGAGAATGAGAGACAGAGAGCACGAGAGGGAGGAGGGTCAGAGGGAGAAGCAGACTCCCCGCCGAGCAGGGAGCCCGATGCGGGACTTGATCCCGGGACTCCAGGATCATGACCTGAGCCGAAGGCAGTCGCTTAACCAACTGAGCCACCCAGGCGCCCCTGGAATTGCATTTTAAATAGGGGGTCAGCGTAGGCCTCATTAGGAGATGCTATTTAACCAAAGCCTAAGTAAGTGGATCTGAGGAGAAAGGAGGTACCAGATGAGGAGAGTCCTGGGAGTCTGTAAGAGAGGATGGGAACCAGAGCCCAGTGAGGCGATGAGTTTTGCTAAATGTGTGAATACAGGACTTGAACTCAGGCAGGACAGACAAGCTGGAAGAAGGATCATGTGCCAGAGGGCTCCCATCTGATGCTCCTGTCTTCTCTGTTGAGCAGGAGGTGAAGTCACCAAATTGGCTTTGTGGGTTTGGAGGAAGGGACTTGAAGAAGAGAGAGAAAGTCTGAGTGCTTAGAGACAGGAGAATGCCCTAGGGGCCCCAGAGATTAAAAAGGCCAAGTATTTTGTTCAGATGCTCTGTAATAGGAGGGCAGCCTTCATCTTCTCACCATCCTTTTAAACCTCACTGCTGGTGGTAAATTCATAAAATGACCCAGAAATTTCTAGAAAGCACTTTAGTAACCTTGCTGTGGTTTTTATGGTGTAGTGAAGAGCAGATGTTCCTGCATTTACACTTATTTTACTGCATGCCTACTGCATGTCAGGCGTTGTGCCAGTACTCGGGACACAGTGATGGATGAGGTACTCAGGAAGCTCAGAGTCTAGAACTGTGCCACCCAGTACCTAGCCACAAGCCATGTGTGACTCTTGAGCACTTCAGGTGTGGCTGGTCTAAATTGAGGTTTGGTGTTTGTGGAAAATATACACCAGGTTTTGAAGACTTAGTATGATAGAATAGTAAAATTACTCATTAATTAATATTTTACATTGTTCACTTATTGAAATGATATTTTAGACATATTGGGTTAAGTAAAACATTGCTAAAATTAATTTACCTGTTCCTTTTTACTTTAATGTAGTTACTAGACAATTTTTTTTTAAAGATTTTGTTCATTTATTTGAGAGAGAATGAGAGAGAGAGACAGAGAGCATGAGAGGGGGGAGGGTCAGAGGGAGAAGCAGACTCCCTGCCGAGCAGGGAGCCCGATGCGGGACTCGATCCAGGGACTCCAGGATCATGACCTGAGCCGAAGGCAGTTGCCCAACCAACTGAGCCCCCCAGGCGCCCGTTACTAGACAATTTTAAATTACATCTGCCAGCAGGCATTACATTTCTGTTGGACTGTGTTGATCTCAAAGGAGACACAAAGAAACTGTTTAAGTGGGTATGAAGTATATCTCTTTGTGGTTTTGATATGAGTTCCTCTGATAGCTAATGAAATGGAACATCTTTTCTTTACTCATTGGCCATTCATGTAGATCTTCTTTGGAGAGATGTCTATTCATGTCCTTTGGACATTTTCAAATTGGGTTATTTTTTTATTAGTGAATTGCAAGAGTTCTTATATGTATTCTGGATACTAGATCCTTATGTGATTTGTGATTTGCAAATATTTTCTCTCATTCTCTGGACTATCTTTTCACTTTCTTGGTGATGGCTTTTGCTGCACAAAGTTTTAATGAAGTCCACACTATCAGTTGTCCTTTTGTTACTTGTGTTTTTAGTGTCATATCTAAGAAACCACTGCCTAATTTAAGGTCACCAGGATTTATCCCTAGGTTTTCTTCCAGGACTTTTATAGTTACAATTCTTATTTAGATTTCTGATCCATTTTGAGTTAATTTTTGCATGTGGAGTGAGGTAGGGGTCCAACCTTATTGTTGGGCATGTAGCTATCCAGTTGTTCCAGCACCAAAAATGGAAAGACTGTTCTTTCTTCTTTGAATTTTATGGGCGCTCTTGTCTGCCATACTTTATTTTATTTTATTTTATTTTTTTTTTTAAGACTTTATTTATTGGAAGGCAGCTATATGCTCACCACTATACCACCAACGCCGGCTTTGACTTTATTTATTGGAGAGAGAGAGTGAGAGCACACAAGCAGGGGGAGCGGCAGGCAGAGGGAGAAGCAGGCTCCCCTGCTGAGCAGGGAGCCCAGTGCGGGGCTCGATCCCAGGACCCTGGGATCATGACCTGAGCTGAAGGCAGATGCTTAACTGACTGAGCCACCCAGGTGCCCCTGCCATACTTAATTTTAATGCATCACTATAACTCGGTGATTTCAGTGTCAGCATGCATTAATTTAGTGTATTGGCTGGAGTTTGTCAGAAGAAATCATGTTGAGCCTGAGAAACATGTTGATATTTTAAAATTTGTAATACTTGATTTATATTGCATGAGGTAATGATATAATATCATAATATTCCTGGATGAAATAGAAAGTGAGCAAAGTTGAATAGTAATTTCAATTTATAGTCATGAATTTGTATTAATATTTCACCATATTCTCTGTATAGGCTTTTGTAAGGTGGTAGTTTTCAGATAGGTTGTGTTGAGGCCCGGGCAGGGTGCTCTTCCTCACACTTGCCCTGGCTCCAAGGTTAGCCCTTCCATGCTGGAGAGCACAGCTCTTCCCTCCATGGTGAAGAAAGCAGAGCACTTTCCCTTGGTGCCCAGCTAGATGCAGCTGCCATTGCATTACCCCCTATCACAGGGGCTAAGCGAAGCCTTTTCATAGATGCACAATTACTATCCTTCCAAACTGACTTCTGACTCGGTGATCAGAACAGCAACTGC
Source organism: Mirounga leonina (assembly GCF_011800145.1). Classification (NCBI taxonomy): domain Eukaryota; kingdom Metazoa; phylum Chordata; class Mammalia; order Carnivora; family Phocidae; genus Mirounga; species Mirounga leonina. The sequence goes on from NW_023270453.1 coordinate 24,019,126, forward strand.
AAACTCCTCCAGTTCCGTCCTTCCAAAACCAGTGTCTCTCTCTGGTTGCAGGGAATCAGGCTGGTCAGTGAAAGCTTTTTCTCTCCACTGTGGAAACTCTCCTTCTATAGATTCACTGTAGGAAATGTCCAACCTGACTCCAGGAGAGTATTTAAGAAATTAATGTATAAGGCTGTTGCACTGAGAATAATCTCTGTTTATATTTGTCTATGATGAATTCTCTCCCGGAAGCAGTATCCTGAGTACCAGCTCTTGTTGCCACTCATTAGGTCGCCATCTTTCTCAGGCCAGCCGTGCTCGGCCATTCCTGGCCTGGTCTCCGTCTTCCCTGCAGGCTTGTTTGGCACAGTCACTCACCTTTTCAGGGGGCTCCGCTTCCTCATCTTCATTATCCACAAAGAGCTCAGGTTGGGGTAACATCACCTAATACTGAACAGAGAGTGGTTCCCCCCCAAACTAACCAAGAACTTTGAACTACCTTGACAGCTGGCTATTCAACTTTTAGTTTCAGCTGCCAGAGTGTTTCTAATTGATATATTCTGATCCACTTTTGTCTTGCTGTGGAAGATTGTTTAAAAAAGCAAACCAGTATATCATTGTCTGCAGTAACTCCTAAGTATCTACAGGCAAATCCTGAGTCTCTCAAAATCTAATGCACTAAAAGAAAGACTGAGAAGTGTAGATGGTTTTGCACAAGAGCCTTGTGGATAGGAGCTGTTTTAGCGGTAATGATGGAGCTGCCCTTTTGTTTTGCATACTTGTGTTCTCCCAGGTAATGATGACTCAGACATTGACATCCAGGAAGATGACGAATCTGACAGTGAATTGGAGGAGAGGCAGCTGTCCAAGCCACGGACGGCCATGGAGGTGCTCATGCAAGGTACCACGGCTGCTTTCGCTTGCCCTCCCCGCTGTGCCCTGTCACAGAACACTGGCCTCCTGTGTATCAGGATTCAGCTCTTAAACTGCTCAGTGGTCACCTTTGCTGCTAACACTCTTACCTATGGTCCCAAGAATAGCTGATTCTTCTTTGTGGCCTGGGATTTCTCACAGAGGCCACGGGAATACACGGCTTCTGCCACGGAGCTGTGTTCTACCCACTTTGGGTCCACACGGCTCTCAGTGCAGTAGCATCCCCTATAATCAGAGAACTAATGCACAGAGAAAGGACTCAGACAACCATCTCTGCCATTTAAAAAATCTTTTAGTTTCTACTTTTTCACTGCTAAAGACTCAAGCAAAAAAATCTGTGGAGCAAATGTGGGTGTTCCCCGAGGGTCTTCTTCATGCCCTACTTTCCACCTTAGAGGGGTCCTGGTCAGTGGCTTGGGGATGTGTCCTTCCAAATTGCCTTTCCACACACATACCGTGAAATACACAAAGATCAGCTGAGACTTTTTTTTTTTAAGATTTTATTTATTCATTTGAGACAGAAAAAGAGAGCATGAGCAGGGGGATAGGGGCAGAGGGAGAGGGAGAAACAGACTCCCCGCTGAGCAAGCCTGATGTGGGGCTTGATCCCAGGACCCCAGGGTCATGACCTGAGCCAAAGGCAGACTCTTAACTATCTGAGCCACCCATGCACCCCCCTAAGACATTTTTTAACTTAATGGGACCAGACTCTGTATAGTTCTGCAACTTGCTTTTTTTAAAAAAATTATTATTAAATATATTAGAACAACTCCTCCCATGTCAGTAAACTAGAAATCTGCTTCGTTCTTTTTGACAGCTGTGTAGTATTCCATAGCATGACCATACCCAGGATTTACTTGGGCATTCCCATATTAAAAGATATTTTTTAAAAATATATATTTATTTTCCTCTTTTCCTTGTATATACATCTTTCTGCTTGTCTGCAGTGTTCATACCATTAGATGTGGGATTCTTAGGTCAAAGTTTATATAAATCTCTGTTTTGATAGATACTACTAAATTGCTCTATATTTGCCTTTAAAACATCTGTCTACCATCTGTTAATATTTGGAGCAGTTTGCATTTTTATATACATGGTACATTTCAGAGGCAAATTATCTTCACTTTATATTAAGTTTTGCTGCTAACTGCTCTTTTTTTTTTTTAAGGTTTTAAAATTTATTTTAGAGAGCAAGCGAGCACGGGATGGGGGACAGGGAGAGGGAGAGAGAATCTGAAGCAAACCCCACACTGGTGTGAAACCCAACGTGGGGCTCGGTCCCCTGACCCTGAGATCATGACCTGAGCTGAAATCAAGAGACACTCAACCAACTGAGCCACCCAGGCGCCCCTTTCCTTTTATTTTTTAACAGGTTCATGATATAAATAGAGGTTAGAGGTTATGACTCCCATTCTATAGATGGGAGCTGAGGCTCTGAAAAGGTATGTGATTGGCTCAGGAGAACCTAATAAAGGCACTGGTGCTCCTAAATTCTGCTGACCGCTCAGCCACCAGAAGTAAAATCTAAGAACTATAAATAAGGGCTTTAGACAACATAAGGTTTGCATTTGCATTTTATCTGACCAAGGGAAGTCTATAATTAGCTCTTGGTGGTCACCCCAGGCCTGTCCTGAGTGAGCTCCTCTGTGAGCTCCCCTCTCTGCTTTTGCCCCTCGCGCAGCATGGAACTGGGTCCTGGGTGCCCCTTTCTCAGCCTCGGGTGTGAGGGCAACTGTCTGCCTCCCGCCAAGGAAGGACGGTTCCTGGGTGTTTGCAGAAGTCACAGCTAGGCAACTGTGATTTCCAGAGGAGAGTGGAGAATCACTGAGATACTGTGGGTGTTTTGAAAGATGAACTAATGGTGAGCCTCAAAAGTTTTCCTCTTTGGAGCTCAGACATAGATTCAAATACAAGTAACATTGGTCCATGCAGGGAGACTGCATTTCTTTTTTCAGCAGATACTAGAGCTGTTCTACCACATAGATAGAGCAGTATCCGATGATTTTTTTTTTTTCATTATGTTAGTCACCATACAGTACATCATTAGTTTTTGATGTAGTGATCCATGATTCTTTGTTTGCAGATAATAACCAGTGCTCCATGCAATATGTGCCCTCCTTAATACCCATCACCGGGCTAACCCATCCCCCCCACCCCCCTCCCCTCTAAAACCCTCAGTTTGTTTCCCAGAGTCCATAGTCTCTCATGGGTTATATCCCCTTCTGATTTCCCCCCCTTCATTTTTCCCTTCTCCTAATGTCTTCTGTGCTATTCCTTATGTTCCGCAAGTAAGTGAAACCACATGATAATTGACTTTCTCTGCTTGACTTATTTCACTTAGCATAATCTCCTCCAGTTCCATCCATGTTGATGCAGAAGTTGGGTATTCGTCCTTTTTGATGGCTGTGTAATATTCCATTGTATATATGGACCACTTCTTTATCCATTCGTCTGTTGAAGGGCATGTCGGCTCTTTCCACAGTTTGGCTATTGTGGACATTGCTGCTATGAACATTGGGGTGTATGTGGCCCTTCTTTTCACTACATCTGTATCTTTGGGGTAAATAACTGTGGAGGTTCCTCAAAAAGTAAAAATAGAACCACCCTGGGATTCAGTGATTTTTTTTTTTTAAACTTGTACAGGATGCATATTTAGTTTTCTGGTTTCTGAGTAGTGATTATATTTTATTACCCTTTTCCTTTTTTTCTAAGTGGAAATGTAGAAAATCCATTACTGTTTGTTGGCAGTTTTGATTATTTGGATGCGACTTAAGTAAATGTCTTAGTTGATTCTTGTTTTTCCCAATTTTCTAAAGGAAACAAGTCTTGAATGCCATTCCTTGCTTTTTCTTTCTTTTTTTTTAACAAGGTTTTCTTAATTTTTTCATGCTTTGGTTCTCCTCAGGAAGACCCGGCAAACGCATCGTGGGCACAATGCAGGGCGGAGACTCTGATGACGACGTGAGTCCCGACCAGCTCCCTTTAGCAGCTCTGTTCTTCCCGGTCTCAGGCTGGCCTCATAGACTAGCTGAGCTGACAAGCTGAATGCGAGGGGCTGCCTCTCAGCCTGGCCCGCTGCTGGGTGTGCTCCAGAGTTCAGCCTCCCAAGGAGCTGGACTCTTCTCTGCTTGTTGATGGCTCTTTTCTTTTCTTTTCAAATGAATATGCTTGCCCTCCCCCCCCTTTTTTTTCCTTCTCACTGTTCTTTCCATTCTCACTTTCTAAAGATGGAAGCAGCACCAGCTCTCTTAGGTAAATGCAAGAATTCCAGCTCCAAGAAGCAGGTTGGTTTTCTTTTTCATCTCGTGTGTGTGTGTGTGTGTGTGTGTGTGTGTGTTAGTTAACCAGCTTAGGGCCCCCAGAGAGCCTTCCCCAGCAGTGATGCCTCTTGCTGGGCAAGAGCCATGCACAGCAGGCCTACAGTGAACGGTGCAGTTGCCTAAAGGTCCCTGGCAGGAGAGGAGGGTTGAGTGCTGAGCCAAGGTTATCAGGACCTTGAAGTATAACTTGGAAAAGAAGGGAACCTGCTGAGAAGGGAACCTGGGAACCCCAGGCCAAGACCAGCCCTCTCTTCAGTTCCATTCTGGGGAAGAAACAGGAAAGGGAGGCTCTCTTGAGACAAGAGCCTCAGGCTGGGCAGGAGGCTGCGACATCAGGCTGCTGGTGCCTTGAGTGTCCTTGAGGTAATACTGACTGGGAAACTCACTGGAATGGGCCCTGCTGCCAGGGCTGCCCCATCCATCACCCTGGGTCTGCTTTCTTTGTGGCAGTCTCTGGCAAGCTGTGCCCACAGACCCCAGACCTCCTCATCAGGTCATCTGCCACGTGTGTCTGGAGCATGGCCCTAGTGGCTACAGAGGGGCAGAGCGTGAGCCTGACATTCTTGTACAAAAGATCCCTTTATTTAGTGCCAACAGTGGATTTTGTGACCAAAGTCCACAGAGGGAAAGGTCACTCAGGTTTGCTGGCCAAGATGCACAGAGAAGATTGAGCCTTGAAATCACAGAAGGTAGTCTTAGAGAAGCAGAGAAACCACCTCAAACATTTTTTAATAGTCAGGGGTGGGTGGTTAGGTAGCTTCTGCCCATCCATCTTACCCATTCGAGGCAGGAGTAAGAAGTCTGGTGTGAGTCCTGGGGATGCCTGGACAGCACCATCTGGTCCCTTGTCTTCCGATCTGCTTGGTCATGCGCATAGCTTTCTCAGAACGAATGCCCAGGCTACAGCTTACATCTCCCCTGTGCCTCGTGCCGCTTGTTTGCTTCCAGGAGGCTGCCTGCACACATTCCGCAGGCACACGGGCTTGTCCCCTGTGTGCTCACTCTTCCACTTGACATATTTACCGAGTGCCTGTTATGTGCAGGTGTTGTTACAGATTATGGGCAATACACCCCTGCCCTTAGGGAGCTTATGTTCTAGTGGTAATCAACTGGATACATCGGGTCATAATGGCAAGAAGAAAAAGCAGTTCGGGGAACAGAGTGACAGGGTTGAAGGAGGAGATTGATGTCTTTTGATCAGTCAGGGCATGTCTCTCTGGTAAGGTGACACTGGGCAGAGGCCTGAATGGAAGGAGGGCTGTGGTGCAGGGAAGGGCATCCAAGGCCCAGGGAATGGGGTTCCTGCAGTGGAGGACCAGAGATGGTGGCGTGACTGGGATGGAGTGGGCTGGGGGCAGGAGCAGTAAGAGGCAGTAGGGGCCGTGCAGAGCTTTGCAGGACGTGATGAGGACCCGGAGTTTTCTCTGAGTGCAGTGGGCACGGAAATCGTGAGCCCAGTAGTGCCAAGAGCTAACTGGCATTGAGAGACACCCATCAGGAGGCATTTGCACTAGTCCAGAGGTGCTGGCGGCTCAGCCTGAGGTAGTGGCAGCAGAGGTGTTAAGAAGTGGTCAGATTCTGGATGTTTCCAAGGTCAGAACCATGAGGGTTTGTTAATTGGACATGGGGTGTGAGAGCAAGAAGTGAAGGAGGCCTCGCTTGTGTCATAATGTGCTAATAGTATACATAGAGTTTGCATTTCCCCGAGATAGGGCAGGCCTGAGGAGGGGCTTGGAGAGCAGAGCAGGAGTTTGGTTTTGGACATTCTACCCATGCACGGCCTGCCAGCCATCCACATGCTGCGGTTGAGTAGCCAGTTGGAATTCAAGTCTAGAGTGCAAGGGTCAGGTCTGGGCTGGAGTTGAATTTGGGAGCTCTCATAATTAGGTGGTCTTCAAGCCACCAGGATACATGTGATGGTGTGGGGGAGAGAGTAGCAAGAGAAGAGGAGGCCCAAGACTCTAAACTGAGCCAGTTGCAGAGTCATGGAGATGGAGGGCGTAGGGGTATGAGAGACAGCGAAGATGTGGAGTGAGGTGGGGCGAGTGCCCAGAGAGAAGGGTGCCCTGCAGCAGAGTGGTTTTCGAGGAAGGAGCCGTCCTGTGCCCAATGCAGCCTAGAGGTCACGAGACACCTGAGACTCACTCACGGGATTTGAATCCGCTGAATGTTTCGGTAGATTGGCAGGTGAAAGCCTGCTGAGTGTTTTGAGGAGGCAGTGAGAAGGGAACCAGCAAGGTGGTGGGTTCAAAACTCCTTCAAGGAGTTTGTTGTTGCAGGGGTGGGTAGAAGAACAGGGCAAAGCAGCTGGGGAGGAAGGTGGGATTAACTTTGGGGTTTTTGTTTTGTTTTGTGTTTTTAAGAAGAAGGAAATAGTAGCATGTATGTATGCTGGTGGGAATGATCTAGCTAGAGTGGCTAGCCATCTTGGTTTACCTGGGACACAGGACTTGCAGTTTTAAAACCTGGCTGAGTTGGTCACCCTAGATCTAGGTGATGGAGAGAGTGTTCCTTTTATTTTGCTCCTAATGCCCATTTCCTGTGTGGCTTTCCATCCCTAATCTGGTAAAAGGCAAAAAAAACAAACAAAAAAAACGAACCCTCCTAATCTCCAAGCCCCACCCTCCTTGCTGTCCCCTGGAGGGTGTCTGGGCCCCCAGGGGCAGAGCAGCCTCCGGTGAGCTGCGGTGCAGATCCAGTGATGTTGCTGAGACCTCTGTGGGAAAGCCAGCCCCTGCAGCACCAAGCATGGCTACACACTGGTGTCTGAAAGTCACTGGTTAACTGAGCCAGTTATGTTTGTATTTCCGCCAGCAGTGTGGGACGTGGACCCCCCTCTCACGCCCCCACAGCCTGACTGCTGCTCCGCCCAGCTCTTCCTTCACATGCGGGCATTGCTCGTTACTGAGCTGCTGGTGAGCAAGGGTCTCGGCTGACAAGCTGTGGCTAATGAGACAGGCCCTCAGTTGTCTTTGCTATCTTCGTGTAGGAGGATTCTGAGGACAGTGAGATTGACATGGAGGGTGATGAAGAAGACGACGATTTGGAAGATGAGAGTGTTGCTCTCTCGCCAGCTAAGCCCAGTCGAAGAGTCCGGAAGCCTGAGCCCCTGGATGAGAGCGACAATGACTTCTGACCCTCTTGCCCAAGGGACCAGACTGATTAAATCCCTCAGATCTATATAGGTAAACAGGAAGTTGGAAGGTTAGGAAGGAAACCTATTTTGTTCACTAAACTAGTTGGACTCAGTAATGAAGCAACACCTAGTTGTTCTTTAGCCTCCTCTGTGTTATTCCACAGAGCTTCAATAAGAACTGAAGTAAGCCCCGAAGAGAATGTGTTTTTTTTGCCTTATTTATGTCCTGAAACTTGGGGAATGCATGTGTTCTTAGAGATGCACATGCACGGGACAAACACCCAAGGAGAAATAAGGGTTGGCACCGTCAGGTCTTGGCTGTTGTTGTTGTGATGTGTTTGCCTCTCAGAGTTGGGGGGACTGACGTGGGGCTGGGCACCAGGACTCAGTTTAGGAATTGTGGGGGAGCGTACAGTTTTGGACATTTACTGTATATCGGCTTTTAATTCTAGCTTTTATTTAGTTGTCTTATTTTCTTCTGTATGTTCACAATACCAAGCTTGTTCTGAATGAAAGTTAGCTAAGTCAGATGAAAACCCACTTTCGTTAAAGATCAGATAACAGAGAGATGCTCCAGAATATAAATGCTCCATTTTCTCTCAGAAGGTTGACATTCCTCCTTAGGAAAGCAAATTAAAGAAGAAATGTTGGTACACGCTTGTGTTTCTGACTCTAAAAAGATGAACCAGAATGCATTAGGTTGAGTAGCACTAGAATAATTACCCTGATGTGAAATGAGAAGTAACAGGTGGAGTTGTTTTGTTTTTCTGATATGGAAAACAGAGCAGTTTTCATTTATTTTTCACTTATAAAGTTAGAAGACTTCTGAAGTTACTTGGCTCATAATAAATGTATTTAATTCCTTGTTTTTATATCATTAAATAAGTTTTACTTGAAAGTTTAATTACGTTCTTTATTTGCACTTATAACAAATACTTGGGAGACGTTTATAGGTTACTATGGTACATGTAAATTTTTAAGATATGACGTGATAATTATTTCTATCTTTGCTTTTTTCTTTGCCTTTTCCTAATTCCTACATAAGAGATTACCCCCTTTTTTAAACATTGAGCATTCAACTAATTCACTAGCGATTTGAGATATGCCATTGTTGAAATGATGACGTAAAAGGGAAATGGGAGTGTCAGGAGCCATGTCAACCCCCTCAGGTGCCGTGGCTTCTACGGTGCAAAAGTCACTGCGTCTTCTTGGATGTTCTAGTTTTGGTGTCCCTGAGTCTGACCTGCCTTATATTTAAAAAAATAATAATAAATTTCCATTTTCTTTATGGGATGCTTTCTTCTAGGGGGCATTACCACAGGAGTGTGGCCCGCGCCGCAGGTAACCCCTCCACAGACAGAGGCATCCCTTGGTTACCTGTTGGGCAGTCTCACCATGGAATGGCACTTCCTTAGAGCAGCTTCTGTCAGCCAAGGAGCCTCAAGCACCTGATCGTAGTTACGAACATCTGTCTGTCACTACTGTGACAGACCCCGCAGTCAGGTGTGTGCAAGTGCCTTTTGACCTTGTGCCATTGGTTTTGGCCAAGCATCAGAGCTGACTCGTGCCCCAGAGAAGACTGTGTGACTAGGTCAGTGAAAAACCAGTCGTTAGATCATTGTCGACAGTTGTTACTGTCTTAAACTGTGTGATTAAAGGACCTCCTAAAATGCTTTACAACATGAATATTGACAGAAAATGTAAAGAGATTTTTTAAGTCCTTAATTTTTATTGGTGGCAGCCATGAGAACAGAGTCCAAGGACTTGCAGTGGGGAGTCCGAGGAACTGTCTCCCTTTTAGCCGGGACGGGAAGAAGACCTGCAAGCGCTCTTTCGTTAGCATTTTAAACTATACTTTCAGTGTCACCCGTCTGAAAGGAAGCGGAGTCCCTTGATGACGGCAGCTCACTGCATAAGTATCCCTGCTGTTGGATTGGCCCAGGGGACTCTTAGGTGCTGGAACCGGGCCTGGCAGCCTTGGAAGAGAACTGAAACTGGCCAGAGCAGAAGCCCTTCCTGGAGCCGGGAGGACAGAGCGCTCATCAGGGAAACATGTCACTGACGGGAAACCCGTGGGTCTGAGACACAGGGTTCTCACTTGACACCTCTGTTGGGCAATCTGGAAAGGATTAAGCAAGAGTAACATAGAAAATTAAGTTTTTAAATGATGCACTGTTAATTCTAAAAAGAATAATAAATTATATAGGAGAGACTGGCTCAGGAGTAATGAATACTAATCAAGTCATAAGATAAACACTAATGATTTAAACAAATATCATACTCTAATAAGTATGTTGGAAGGACGTAGAAACAAAAAATGGGGATGTAAGCTGATGGACATCCAAGTGCCCTTTCCCATGTAGAAGTCAGCAGATAATCTCTAAGATGATAAGACAAGAAATAGCACATGTAGGACTTCTGGTTTCGGGGGTAGGGGTATTCGGGAAGCGGGGGAGGCAAGACAGAGACTGCTGTTTTCCCTTATAAGCCTAGTAGTTTTTGGCTTTTTAAACTATGTGTTACTATGAATATTGTTTTCATGAATTTTTGAAAAGGTAAATCTATAGACAAGAAAAGGGTAAGGGCTGGAGACCGAGGTTTGAGGATCATTTTCTTGTGAGATTTCTCAGGGGAGAACATGTGGGATGCGAAGAGACCCAAGGGTGGAAGCCTGAGAAATGCCTGTGTCTCAGGGGCAAGGGCCACAAGGAGCCAGAAGAAGAGACTGGGAAAGTATTTTCTAAGTTTTCTAAAGTGACTATATTTTATTTTAATAGTTAGGAAAAACTGTTCTATTTTCGAAAGAGTGTTGAAGAGGGGTAACGGAAAGGTGGGAGGACTGGAAGGTTCTGTTAGGGAAGCCAGAGCAGGGGAGAATCTCCAAAGAAGTGCTAAATCCTTGTCGTAAATGAGCTTGAGTCAGAGAGGCCCCTGGAATCAGCAGTTAGGAAATCTCTGGTGACCTTAGCCAGGAGCAGTCACATAACTAGCGATGGGTCGAAGAGCGGTTCGACTTTGAAGTGAACACAGTGAGTATTGACGAGTGTTCAGAAAGGTGGGCGCTCACAAGAGGAAAGAGGGCATGGCCAGGGGAGGAATGTGTGGTCGAAGAACATTGTGGAGGGGCGGGGGAGGTTTTGTTTTGTTTTTTGAGAGCAAAACTTGAGCATGAGTTTTCAGCTGGAGGGAACAAGCTTGTGGAAGGGAAGGACTTAAATCTCTGAGAGAGAGTGTGTGTAATTGATGAAGCGAAGGTTTCATTAGGAGTCATTCTGTTTAAATCCATACTGTGTATTGAAGACATACGCACCAGATAACCAGCTGGGCTGACCCTACCATTTTTTTTTAGAGACTTTATTTATTTATTTGAGAGAGAGACACAGAGAGCACAAGCGGGGGGAGTGGCAGAGGGAGAAGCAGACTCCCAGCTGAGCAGGGAGCCCGACGCAGGGCTCGATCCCAGGACCCTGGGATCATGACCTGAGCCAAAGGCAGATGCTTAACCGACTGAGCCACCCAGGTGCCCCCTGATGCTACCATTTAGGGTAAGCTGGCTTTGGTTGATGTGACAATCTTTTACACCTGGATTTCTATAGTGTCTGCTGTAGATAAGGCCCCAAACAGTTTGTTGACTTGGGCACCAGGTAGAGTACCCAGAATATGGAGACATTGCCCCAGAAGTTGGGCCATAGTAGCCCTCAAATAAGGATGGCTGATCCTGGCTAACAAAACTTAAAACAGCAAGCTTTGAAAAGATCTAGCTGTTTCTAAGGCAAGTGTCCCAGGATAAAGCTCAAGAATTGTAAGGAATATAAAAATCTAAGCCAAACAAGATAAAATTCCCAATATCTGGTATCCAATCAAAAATTACCATAATGAGAAAAATCAAGAAACAGACCCAGAAATGACAGATGATAGACTTAGTAAAAAAGGACATTCCGATAGTTTTTAACTCTCGTCCCTATACTGAGATGGTGGAGGGAGGCATGAGCATATTAAGAAGAGAGAAGGAAGACCTAAATCTCAGAACTTCTAGAGATTAAAGAAGTGAGACAAAGACTGTGCAAACACGCACTGTGGTTTGAGGCACCACGGAAGTGAACAATATGCTGACCATGAAGACACAGCAAGAGGAACTGTTCAAAATGAAATGACGAGAAGTCCCACCCCGCCGGCGGGTTTATTGCCTCAGCTGTGCTCACCTTCTGGCCTGCCCTACAGTGGTAGAGCTAGTCCTTGTCAAACCTCTCTGCTTTGCTGGCTGGCAAGAGCGTGGGCCTTGTCAATAGGCTGCTAGGGAGACTTTGGAGAAGGAAGGGGCTCTCCTTCCCTGTCTGGTGTGGCTTGCTCGTCAAGTCCCCAGAGAGCATGATTTTTCTCATCGCCCCTGAGGTTTCTCTGGTGCTGGATTCCTGCAAGGCACCGCTTTCTCCACCATTTGCCTACTGCAACTCTTGTTCCGTCAAGGTTGCAACTAGGTGGACACTGCCCAACGCTGCACAAACCAGAGGACAGGATAGCAGCATCTTGAAAGTACCAGGAGCCAAATACCAGCCTAAAATTCTATACCCAGCAAAAAAAGCTTTAAAAACCCAGCAATCCAAATAAATACAACACAAGACCCACATTCAGATGTCCCCCATTTCCAAATACTTTTCTTTATAGCTGATTGTTTTTCTTCAGTTGAGGATCCAATTAGAGATCTTGCATTAAGTAGTTATGTCTCTTTAATCTCCTACAATTTAAAATAGTCTGCAGCCTTTTGTATTTTTCATGACATCAACATTTTTGAAGAGGTTAGGCTAGTTTTTATTTTTTTATTGCAGAATGCTGCTTAATTTGGATTTTGTCCAATTTTTCCTTCTTGATCAGATTCAAATCAGTATTTTGACATGGTGTGTCCTCAGTTCATCACATCAGGGGCGCATTATGTCCATCCATCCCATTATTGGTGATGTTAAGTTTAATTACTTTGTTAAGAAAGCATATGCAAAATTGTCCATCTTTAAAGATAACCTTTTTCCCCTTCGTAAATATCCCTTGTGGGGTGAGATTTTGAGACTGGGTGGCTATCTTCTTCCTCGATAGAGTTTCATCCATGGTTTTAGCATCCATCGAGGATTCTTGCCTGAACACTCATTTTTAGAGGCATGTTTGGAACAAAAATGCTTCCTGTTCAAACTTTAAAATGATAATTATAATCTTCATAAGCATTTTCCTTGGTTATTTAGTGGATGACAGCTGTGGTGTCCATTAGGATCTTTTTCCCTTCATCACAGACAGACGCCCAAGGGAACCTGTACCATATGGAGGCTCAGCTTGCTCGCCTTCATGGAGAAGCTGCAGGCATAACAGTGGTTTGGGAAGCCCAATGTAGAATAACATTACTAAGGCATCCACATTTAACGTGCTCTTGATAACCAGTGTGCCAGACCCCACATAATATATGCCAGACATAATCCGTGCCTTTGAGAGATTTTGTAATGGATAAAAGATGGCAAGAACCTTGGACAACTTTTTTTGTCTTTGTCTCTAGAATCCTGTCATTAAATCCTTCATTTCTCTTCAAAAAATTCTCATAATTTTTCCATGTGTCTAAGGATCATACTCCTAAGACCTTCTAGTTTTCTTGAGAAAAGAGAGGTCCCTTCTGTCACCAATGCCAAATTGATCCTCTATATAGGCTTGAAGATGGCAGCTCGTTTCAGAGTGAGGGGGATGATTTTAACCAGTGGAGAAGGGCAATAATAATAAAAATTAGGGGCACATGAAGACCTCCGGGTATAAATAAGCTCACACCGGCTTCTTATCTGCTGAGCTTTAAGACCTTCCCTTCTCTGTGCCGTAGCAGAGAATCCATCTCACCCCTGCCTGGACTGACCCGGGTCCAGGAGAGGTGCTCCTGACCTCTTTGGCAGCATCTTTCCTGCCTCCTTTTAGGAGACCAGCTTTTGTGTGGGTCAGCATCATTCCCAGACCACAGGAAGGAACCCTGGAAAATGGTCTTTCCGTTCAGAAGCTTCCAGTTGTTGCTCCACCTGTCCTCCCACCAGGTCCACCAGGAACTTGTTTTGCTCACATTTCAACAATGCACGAAGGAGCATTTGTCCTGATAGCGTCTGAGATCATCCTGGCACCAGATTCCCCAATGTGATTTCCTTGGAGACTACAAGAGAAGGATTAGGACAGGACTTGAGAGATGGGCTCAAGGCCTAGAGGCATGCAGGTTCTCTTTAGTAAAGAGCATGAAATGCAGAGCTCCAGCCAAGACCTTCATGCTTCCCGGATCCCTCCCATGGAGAAGGCCCAGAATGGCTCCCTCTTATACCAAGTTTCCCTGCAGAGCTGCTGAAAGACCCAGGAGTCAGCTGTCTCCGAGAAGCTGGGAGTTGTTCTAAGGATGAGCAAGAATGGCAGGGAAGGGCAGGTGCTGCTGAGCCCCACTCACTTGATATGCTGGAGGCCATGGTTTCCAGATAATGCAGTGGCAACGAATATTGCCCCATCCATCCCCAAGGAATTCTCTTGAAGACTAGGCAGAGAAAAGATCGAGACACCACCGTGAGCTATTCGGTACGTTAGAACCCGCCCCAGGAAGCAGCACTGCATTATCCTAGGGGGCCGTGGAGGAAATATGCACTTCTGGGGATGATTTGTCCACAGCAAGGGGGTGTTTACCCCTGAGACCAGTGTCTACAAGTAGCCGGGTGGTCCCATCCAAGTGCCATGGAAGGGGCAAGACCGAAAATGCAGATGTTAAGTGACTTAGCTCTGGCATAAGCTAGACAGAATGAACAAACCCATCTGCAAGAGGGACTCTAGCCATCAGAGCTATTTATATTCGGAAGGAAGCAGCTACCGAGGAAATCAAGAGCATCTCCTCTCATGGGGGAGGTTTCAGCAGAGAAGTCTGCTGCTCTGGGGCTCAGGTAGGTCTCTATAGCCACTCACTTGAGTCTTCGGAGACTTGAGTTCACCTTCAGAGCATTTGCCAAGGCTTTGGCTCCAGCCACCCCGATGGCATTTCCTCGTAAGCTGTCCGGAAAGATATGAAGCCTAAGGCACAGTGTCAGCTGTGGGGTGAAAACTGTACCTCTTCCGAGAGCATGGGCTCCTGGTAGAGGCAGCATGGACTCAGCAACCATGGGGGTGAGGTTGCTTCTTTCTCACTCCTGGGTGCAGAGTGGAGATCGGACAAATCTGGGTGGTTTGTTGGAGCCCTCCCCCTCCTCCATCCCAAAGAAAGGAGAGTGGGGCTGAGATAAGAAAGGCAACACTTCAGGGTGCCTGGGTGGCTCAGTTGGTTAAGCGACTCCCTTCGGCTCAGGTCATGATCCTGGAGTCCCGGGATGGAGTCCTGCATTGGGCTCCCTGCTCTGCGGGGAGTCTGCTTCTCCCTCTGACCCCCCCCCCCCATGTGCTCTCTCTCTCAAATAAATAAATAAAATCTTAAAAAAAAAAAAAAAAGAACACTTCATCCAGCAGTCCTCACATCCTCAGCATCCCAGGACCACAGGAGCAGGGATGACTGGGACATGCCTGAGAGCCCCACTGAGCTTAACCCCCTCCCCCAGGAGTCTGGATCTTCTCATTGTTTGAGGTCAGTGGCCAGGGACCCCTACACAGGACCTTGGGACGTGGGCAGCCTAGGCAAGGCTGAGAAGAGCAGGTCCTCAAGGAGAGGAGGCCCAACAGTAGTGACTCCCAGGGAAGAGGTATGCAGTGGGAATGGGGAAGCTGGGGCATGCTTGATCTAAAGGACGATGTTTAAATGATTTGTGAGTTTCCATGTAAATTGACATTTTTTTTTTCCTTCCATATCTTCATTTCCAATCAACAGCTTGGTTTCTTTGGGCAAGAGACTATAGCCAGAGACTGGAATACTTACTCGAGAATCTCCAAGGTTCTGTTCACAGCCAGGGCGTCCCCTAGCGCCTGGGCTCCCCGGGAGCCAATGGAGGCCACCTGCAGACTGGAGGAAGAGATGCGTCAATGCAGAGAGGCCTCACCAGCCCGCACCCTGCCTGGCCCAGCATCCACGCATACTTGTCCTTCCTTTTCACCACCCCTGGAATTAGGGCTGAAAGTGGCAACGCAGCACTGAAGGTTATTGGCCCGTGATCTGTCCAAGGAACGCTGCGCCCCCTGCGTGCACTGTCTGAAGCCTAGGACAGAGATCTGGATGCTCCAGATACAGCAAGGAGAGCTGGCCTCCTGGAGAGTTCGAGGGAGAACACTCCCCGAGCCCCTACTTCTTACTTTCCATATGTTCGATGTCCCAATTGCTAACACTAGGAAAATCAAACACACCTTCCTTGACTGGAAGGCAAAACTGAGGTGTAGTGTGCGGGGCCGGCCTCCCGGGCTGCTGTGCACGTTAGCACTTACTAGAGCGCAGTGAGGGCCGTGTTGGCCTTGAGTGCGCTGGCGACTGCAGAGGCGCCTTCGTCCCCGATGGCATTCTCCTGTAAACTGAACACAGAGAGTGACCCCTGGGCTCACAGGGCACCATGCTAGCACTGTGGCAGGACACGCTGAGCTTGGACCTTCTAGATTTCATTTGGACCACGCACACCACAGACTAGACTCCCAGGGACCTTCTAGATTTCA
>NW_023270453.1:24035113-24091266 GCF_011800145.1 Mirounga leonina
CCATGGACTAGATTTCCCAGGGACCTAGATTTCCTTCAGACCATGCATACCACGGACCAGACTCCCAGGGACCTTCTAGATTTCATTCAGACCACACACACTACGGACTAGACTCCCAGGGACTTTCTAGATTTCATTCAGACCACGCACACCATGGACTAGACTCCCAGGGTTGCCTTGGGGATAACCGTCCCCAGGGCCTCCTACTTAACATGCAGAGGGCTCTGGGGTCTGCATGAACCTGGACCATCAGAAGCAAACAAGAAAAGGGATACATGGAAAAGGGACAAAAAAGGATGTGCCAGCCAGAGAATTATGTCAAGGCCCTCAATCCCCGGCCATTCTTGCTGGTCAGTGTTTTACATCTTTTTTTTTTTTTTCTTCCCTTCCACATTGGAATAAAGTAGTAGGTCCTAGGGCAGTCAGTGGTTAAGAGTTTAGTTCAGGTGGGCATCGGTGTGTTTAGGGGAGAGTTTGCGTTAATAATTTTAACAGATGTTTGAGTGTGTATTGTGTCCACACAATTGTACAGGCCCAGAACTGTCTCAGGTGAGGAGTTGTGATTGAACGAGCAGGCACCAAAGGCCACGTGCCAACTGCACGGAGGACCCCAAGGGGTCTCCCACCCCTGTGTCGTCACAGAAACTGCCAGAAGAAATAGGTCTAAACCAAAACCTGAAGGATGGCGTGGGGGAGAGGGTCTGGCACATCCGTAGAACCCAAATCCACTCGAGTTGCCGGCACATGAAAAGAGGCCAAGGAGGTACAAAGGAAGCAGGTCCTTGGAGCCTTCTTTGGAAGCCACGCTAAGGGTTGGCCTTCACTTGGAGGCACTGGGCAGCATTTAAGTCTCTCACCCAGGACAGGGACAGATTTACGTCTTGGAAAGATCTTTGGCCAACAGTGTGAGACGGTGGACTGGGTGTAGAGGCGTCGCTGCAGTGACTCAGGTGAGTGATGCTGCTGGCCATGGGGGCAGAGGGAAATGGTGGGACGTTGGGAGGAGAGCTGCAAGTGGGAAGCGAGAGCAGAGGTGGTGTTTCTAGCTTGCATGACTGGCTGGTTCCGTTCATGAGGTGGGGATGGAGAAGCAGGCTTGTGGGCAGAGAGTTGGAGCGGTTTGAAGTTCCCACGAGGCACCCAAAGGGAGATGCCGAGGGGGCAGGGAGGACATGGGTGTGGAGCTCAGGAGAGAGGTCTGGGGGATAGACGTGGGGGTACCAGGGCTCTGAAGGCCAGGAGCCTGGGAGAGGAGAGCTTCTGGAAGAGATCATTCAAGAGAAGACAGCCTAGGACAGAACCCTAGGGAACACCAGGATGTCAATCAGACAGAAGAACAAGCCAGAGGTGGGAAATCCTGGTGAAAGACAGAGTTACCCTTCGACCCAGCGGTTCCACTACAGGTGTGTAACCATGAGAAGTGAAGGCACACACCCACACAGAAACCTGTGTACGAACGCTCACAGCAGTGTCACTAGCAAGAGCCAAACAGTGGCAATAACCCAAATTCCATCATTGGATGAGTGGATAAACCCAGCGTGGTCTATACACACAGTGGACTAGGATTCAGCCATAGGAAGGAATGAAGCTCTGATTCAAGCTGCCGCCCAGGTGACCCTTGAAGAAATGACACTAAATGAAAGACCTTGGTTGCGAAGGCACCTACGGTATGATTCCATGTGAATGAGACGTCAAGTGCAGGTGACTCCATAGAGACAGAGCCGACGTTTGGTTGCGAGGGGCTGGGGCGTGGGGGCAATGGGGAGTGATTGCTAATGAGTCTGGGGTGTCTTCTTGGGGTGATGGATTGTGGTGATGGTTGCACGACTCTGTGAATATACTAGAAGCCAATGAATTGTGCACTTTATATGGGTAGTTTTTGTGGTACCTGGATTATGTATCAATAAAGCTATTAGAGCAGATAAGAACAGAAATGTGCCTGCTGGCCTTAAGGCAGAGGAGGCTGTGTGCTGAGGGCCTCTGGCCCAAGCCGTGTGCCTGGTGGACCAAGGTCTCAAATGTCCTTGTTCCCCTGTCCTTCCTGCAGCCCCTGCAGAGGCCCCACTTACTCGAGGCTGGTCAGGCTCCTGTTGAGCTGTAGTGCTTGTCCCAGGGCCTTGGCAGCACCGGCCTGGATGAAATTCCACTGCAGGCTGGGCAGAGACAGACACATGTGACCACGTGGCCCAGGGCAGAGCCCAGGAGGGTCTGGAGTCTCCAGAAAGAGGGGACTTCTCCCAGGAGGGTCTGGCAGTAGGAAAGGAGTCCTTGCAGGATGGGGTCCTGGCCACTGATGGGCAGATCTCTTGCAGCCCACCTCAGGTTTAGTCAAAAGGGGTTGACAAGCACTCTCTGGTTAAGGGTGGACACAGGGGCAGGCTCAAAGACTCCAAATGGCCCCTGCATGAAGCTTGTTGACACTTGGAGGCATGGCATGGGTGCCCACCTCCCACCATTGGCCTCTCCGTGGATCAGCCCCAGGAAACAGAGCAGGGGGCAGGGCACAGCCTCCTGGAGGTCCCCAGGCTGTGTTGTGGAAGGGCCCCAAAGCCAGACTTATTCTCCTGCCTGAGCTGGTGTGATGGCCCTGCAGCTCTGCAGAGGGGATGGGGTGGGGAGGTGCCAGAGACTCACTGAAGGGACGTGAGGGCCTGGTTTTCTCTCATTGCCACCGCGATGGCCTGGGCGCCCTGGTCGTGGAGGAGGTTGGCTGTCAGGCTGGGAGGAGGGGAACAGGGGTGAGTAAGCAGGAGCTAGCTGGCCGTGGAGCCCCCATACTTACTAACCCAGGAATCTAGCCCCCCTCCTCCCTGAGGACCGGCCTAGCTCATGTTTATTGAGCACCGGCGTGTGCCAAGCATGTGTCTTATGCTGTTGTACCAAATCCTGGCAGGCACATGGAGAAGGGGCCCAGGTTCAGCTCAGTGAGGTTCCAGGACAGATCACCCACCTGATCCCTGTACTGCGCTGCCCCTGAGACATGGGCCCTCCCACATTGCCGTGGGTAGGGGGGCAAGGGGCAGGCAGCGTCCACAGGTAACGTAGGACGTGAGAGTGGAGGAGTTGCCACCAGAGGCCAGGTCTCCTGGCTACCCCTCCCCAGCCAGGTCCTTCTCCAGCCTGTAAAGTGGCAAGGCCATGAGGATCTGCTCTCCCCATCCCCAGGGTTCTAGGTAGGCCAGGCCCTCGGCTAAAGGGGCGGTGGGAAGCACAGCCTGCACCCCACTCACGTACTCCAGGTTCTTCAGGGTGCTGTTGATGCAGAGAGCTCGAGCCAGTTCCCGGGCTCCCTCTGAGCTGATGGAGTTTTCTCGCAGGCTGGGGAGAGAGAAGACCCTGAGCTGCTGACCAGACGTGTGGGGACTCTAGGGGAGACAAGCCCCAGTGCTCAGACCTTTCGAGCCCAAGGAACCTCAAGGCCTCTTGAGTGATCAGGGCTGAGGTGTGAAGAGCCTCCAGCAAGCTGACTCCCATGGCTAGCCAGCCAAGTGTTTGCCCTGTAGGACTGCCAACAGTGGGACCCATCAGGAGGAAGAGGATTGGTTGACAGGCCCTCAGAGGTAAGGGGGCTGGGGGCAGGCTTGGCTGCCTCAAGGGCTGGGGTACCGGAAGGGAGCAGCAGAACTGGGGAGCTGAGGGCCCCAGCTGTCCCCTGCCCTCCTAAGAGAGCAGGCAGTGTGCGGGACGCCAGGGCCCAGAACCAAGTTGCCCAACCATAGATTATCTTCAGAACAGGCCCGCAGTGGGAGGTGTGGGCTTTTCTTCCAAGTCCCAAAGTGCTTTCAGACCCCTTGGCCAAAGGGAGACCCCGTCTGGAGAGGGAAGCGGGACTTACTTGAGGCTGACGAGGGTCTTGTTGGCGCAGAGGGCCTCCATCAGTGCTGCCACCCCTGCATCACTGATGGAATTGCTCTGCAGGCTGCAAACAGAGGACGGGGCACGCTTGGGGTGGCCGTCCCAGGACTCGCAGGGAGCACTGCTCCAGCCTGGGGACTGCAGGCGTCAGGTTCAACAGAGCTGGGGAACCCTGGGAGCAAGTGCCCCCCCCCCCCCCACTGCTCTGCTCATCATCCCTCCTTCCTGTCCCCATTCCCTACGTTCCAGACCTAGGTCAGGGCAGCTGGGTCTAGCATAATAAGCCTCAAGGCTCAGACTCTGCCTTGATTTGACTGGCTCCAAACAGTCCGGGTTGGAGTGTGTGTTGTGTCTGCAGCCCCCACAGAAAGTCGTGCAGCTGAATCTCCCCATGTGGGGGCAGCACTGAGCCCCCCCGTCCCCCACCAAGGCCACTGCAGCCGACACCCTCTTTAGCCACCTGTGCCAGCTTTTCAAGGGCACTCAGTGCTTGTCACTCTGAAAACTCCACAACCAGCACCAACCACAACTGTCTAGGGAAATGGGTCTGGTGGGGTGGGATGGAACAGTGAGGTGGGCGTGGAGAGAGACTGAGATCACAGTATGCCCACTGTTGGTGGTTGGTTGGGTTCTGGCAAAGTCATGGTCCTGACTGACAGCCCTCCTCCAGGACCCGCCCACCTTCTAGATGGGGAAACCAGGGGAGTCACCCACTGCCCACGGTCACTCCTGGAGGGTGGTCAGGCAGACTCACTCCAGGCTCTCCAGGCCCTGGTTCACCTTCAGGGCCTTAGCCAGGGCCCCGGCCCCTCCGTCGCCAATGCTGTTACTGGAGAATCTGTAAGAGATGAGACAAGGATGAGCTGGGTTTCTGGAGCAGCCTGGCAGGGGGGGCCTGGGATCAGGGTCAGGGAAGCGCTCCAGGGCTGTGCTTTCTCTGTTGTGTTAAGGGTGCCCAGTGCAGAGCTCGTTCGGCTTGAGTCTGTGGCTGGTCGCCTCTGCAAGTGACTCCCTATGGCCTGTAAGACATCGAGGTAACAAAGTACTTGACTCCCTAGTGGGTGGCAGGGCCAACTCTTTTGTGATACTTTATGTGAAGGTAGCCAGGAAGTGTTGGGAAGGCAGTAAATTTAAGTCTGAGACAGTCCCAATCCTAGGAATCTGGAGTCCAAAGCCAGCTATCTTGCACCCATACCACCATCCATCCATCCATCCATCTGTCCATCCACCCATCCATCCATCCATCCGTCGTGCTCACAAATATTTATGATGGGCTGGGCATTGTGCCAGTCACTGAGGATACAAATTTGGCCTTTCTGCATTTCTCACATGAGTTCCTTCAGATTCCTGTTCTGTTTCAGGGTATCTGCCATCTGCTGGGCTCCCACAGGCCCGATGGTATTCTTCTGTAGGCTGTGGGAGAGGAGAAGCGTCTTCAGCAAAGCTGGCCACAGCCATTCCCACTCCAGGGACAGTCTGGTTCAAGGTGAGAGCTCAGAGACTACTCGAATGCCCTCTCCATTTATCACAGCATTGGCAGAGTGGTCTCTAGGAAAGGTCTGTGGATTGTTGCCAAAGTGATGTCAGCAGACTGACATGGTTCTGGGGGCCGTCGGAGGCAAGGACAGCTGGGCCCTCCCTCGTCAGAAGCTGGGAAGTGATCAGAGGACACGAAATACCCAGCAGCCTCTCGAGTGGCGACTTCCACATACGAGTCCCTCTAGCTCTTCACCCAGTCAACCCTCCCAACACTCAACAGTCTACCTCCCTCTAGACCACCAGCAGCCTGCCTCCCAACCCTGCAGTCCTCCCTAGGGCAGACCTTCCATTTAGGCCCTTCTCCAACAGCTACGTCCCTTTATACTAAATCTGGAGGAGGAAGATGTTGCCAAGAGCCCC
The DNA here is from genome assembly GCF_011800145.1 of Mirounga leonina. Classification (NCBI taxonomy): domain Eukaryota; kingdom Metazoa; phylum Chordata; class Mammalia; order Carnivora; family Phocidae; genus Mirounga; species Mirounga leonina. The sequence continues at coordinate 24,040,868 of NW_023270453.1, forward strand.
TGTGCCATCCTAGGAGGACAGGCAGGGCAGGACCTATCTTGTGTAAGGCTAAATACAATGTAAGCAAAAGGGAATTTTCCCTGGTTCCAAAAGGGAAAGAGACCTCCCTTTCCCTTACAGTGTTTCTTTTGGAAAACTTGCAGTGGTAAAGCTGTCCCTTTGAGAAGTGTGTAAATCTTTTTAAAAGCTGAATAAACCTCTTGCCAGATTTACAGCTTATAGGGACCATGGAGCCATCTCCTTGAAATGTACACATTAAGGAAGATAGCATGATTCCAAGTTGTCATAAAGATAGGGGAAGTTTGGTTTTTCCTTTGGATAAAGGCAATTAGTAAACAGCTGGCCACCCCAGCTACCAGGTTTAAGAAAAACTATGTGCAACAACTGGTGCTGTCCAGTCCTCTTACTTGAGGACAAGTTATCTTGAAACATACATATCATGGGTTGTATCTGCTTGGCTGGAGAAAGGATGAGATTTCTTTGTCTTTGCCGTCTCGTTGGTAGGTAGCCAATGATGTACACTGCAGTCTAGTTGATTATTCAAATAATTAAACTGTTTCATTCTTTACTACATTTGTGGAGAGGATTCTCTGCATTGGCAGAAGGCTTTATTTTTAATTATTTTCCAACACCTGTTCTATGGAAAACAGTGGACATCAAAATTTCCAGGGGCCATCCGGACGGGTCAGAAAGCCTCAGGACATCTCCCCAATCATCCTTCCTTGCAGAAAACAGACAGAGAGACCCTTGGAGGAGGAGAGGAGAGAAGAAGGGTCTCTCTGCTGGTCAGCATGTCCACTTACTGCAGCACAGAGAGGGTCCGGTTGGCAGCCAAGGCCTCAGCCACAGACCTGGCACCATTATCCCTGATCGAGTTGCTCTGGAGGCTGTGGAGGCAAGGAAGAAGTGCATCAGCAAAGGCGTACATGAGGGTGCCCAGTGGTGGCCTTAACCTCTACGGCAATGTTACCAAGGCCCAAGGCATGGACGGGGGGGGGGGGGGGGGGGGCGGTGGCAGCTGTCTGCTTCATGCGCTTACTGCCCACCACACAGGATTTGGGAAGAGTTGGTTCTTCCCAGTGCTGCTCTGGCCTGAGCATTCCCTCTGGGTTTCTAAGCATTTGTCTGTTGACTGAGAACAAGGTGCCCAAGGCATCTGGAGAACAATAACTAGGTTATCAATAGTCTTAATTATAGCTAAAAGCCACAGCATCCAAGTGTTGACAGGGATGTGGAAAAATTGGAACCCTCACCCATTGCTGGTGGGAATGTAAAATGGGGCAGACCTTGTGGAAAACAATCTGGCAGTTCCTCAAAAGGTCAGAGTTACCACATCACACAGCAGATTCCACTGGTTGGTGTCTGCCCCAAAGAAATGAGGAAAGGTACTCAAATATATGTGCATGAATGTGTGCAGTAGCATTATTCACAAGAGCCAAAAGGTGGAAACAACCCATATGTCCATCAACCGATGAATGGGTGAATTGTGGTCTGTCCATACAGTGGAGTATGACTCAGCCATAAATAGGAGTGAAGCACTGATACCTGCCACAATGTGGCTGAACCTTGAAGACATGACACTCAGCAACAGGAGCCAGACAAAAGGGTCTTATTGAAGGATTCTATATATAGGAAATCTCCAGAGTAGGTAAACGTAGACACAGAAAGCAGCAGTCCCTGGTGGCTGCCGGGGTGGCGAGGGGCACGGAGAGTAGAGAATGGGAAGTGATTGCTAATGGATACAGGGTCTACTTTTAGGTGATGGAAATATTTTGGAACCTGATAGAGGTGATGAATGAACAACTGTGAATGTGCTGAGTGCCATTGAAATGTATACTTTAAAATGGTGAATTTCACCCCAGTAAAAATAAATAAATGAAAAAACAAACGACAATACACACTCAACTAAGGATGGATACAACCACAGGCCCCTAAAAGCACAGCAAACCACAGCAAACCATAGGAATATTCTGGAAGATGGGCTTTTCATTGTCTTAGAAAACACCTCAGCGGAACATTCTGACACCATGGCCTTGGGGGTTTCCCACTCAATGGAGGACCAGAGGTTTTCCTCATAGATTATCTTGCCTTTCCATTTCTGTACAACTCCATCATCCTCCTCAATCCCCTGATTTGGCTGTAAACACAGGGACAATGACCAGGGAAGAGCTGAAACCTGAAAGTTGTGTAGGATACAAGATCATGTAGTATCCCCCTAGATGGGAGCCAGTATAGCATGGCCACCATTTTGAATCATCTCCCACTCCATGGTTGGCACCTGGGAGAGGGTTTTCTGGGTCCTCTACTGGTTACACCGGGACAGGGAGCAGATGGAACATACCTCAGAAAAGCCAGAGTGCGGTTAATCTTCAGAGCATCTGCCAAAGCCTTCGCCCCTTGAGGTCCAATGGAGTTACTGCGGAGGCTGGCGGAAGGAAGAGAGAAAAAGAACTATTTTTTGTTTGTTTGTTTGTTTGTTTGTTTGAATCCAAGTCCCAGGGAGGGAAAAAAAAGAACAGAAATTACATGACCTTTAAATCTATGCTCCTTGAAAATAATGTACTGGGGTTTAAGATTTCATGTTTTGCCGAGATCCTTATTTAGGTGAACAAGTAAGGAATTTCTCAGTATGGCCCCATGTGATGGGGCAAAGAAAGAAGGATTTGATGGACTTGGCTTGGGCCAAGTGTGGAGAGCAGGGAGAATAACGCCAGCTTCAGGGCCAAAATTCTGGTGCCTCCCTGGGCCGGTCCCAACAGTTGAGGAGGAGCCAGGATTTTGCTTGCTCAGCTGTCCTTCCACCCCACCCAGGGGAGAGTGTGGTCCAGGTGACTTCATGAGATGGCTCACAAGCTGTCCATGGCCCAATGGTGGAAGGTTGGCCTATGTGTCCTACTTACTCCAAAGCAGTCAGACTTCTGTTGACCAGGAGGGATCTGGCCAGAGCTTTGGCCCCTTTGTTACTGATCTGGTTCTCAGCCAAGCTGTGCAAGGAGAAGGAGAGGAGTGGTTATTGCAGGTCTGTAAATCTCATTGCCTCTTCCTCAACACCAGGCTTGTGATCCAAACCTCTCGGTTTCACCAGCATCATGAGGCCCTGAACACAGGTGGAGATGAGGTGAGCCCTGGAGCGGAAGTGCCCAGCCCAAGAAAGCCTCTGAGCCAGGTAAGGTAGGGCCAGAGTGGGGGGACAGACCCTCAGACGGGCAAAGAGTCACAGGGCAGAGTTTGGCCAGAATCTGGCACAGAAGCTTCTATACCAGCAGTGCCGCAGAGAGCCTGGGCAGTTACAGAAATCTCCCGCGCAGTGGTGTCCTGCAAGAAACAAACTACAGAAACACTGACGTGTAGCATTGGCCAATTTCCGTGGTGTAAACACTCTCACCACGGCCAATTTTAAGCACTCCCAGCTTACAGAAGTTCCCAAAACTTGAATAATCTGCTCTCATGAACCAGTGGCCGAATTCATAGTTCTGGCTCACCCTGGCCCCAGCCGTTTTTCTAATGCAAGAAAGGAAGAGGGTACTTATTACAGAACTAACTTGAAAGTAAAACAACCAAAAACCAAAAAACACTTGCGTCTGACGTAAAAGGGTGATTTCAGGAATAAGCTGGTGGATCATGTTGCTTCATGGACCCAGTTTCAAAAATGGTGGCTGGTTGAGGTTCTCTACAGTTTCTTAGGCATTTAAAACTGTGGAGCTTCCCCAGGGGATACAGTTGGAATCCCCAGTGCTTTTCAAGCTGTGTTTCAAGGGCTCCTGGTGTTCCTCAGAAAAGCCTCAGGAGCCCCTAGAGGCTGAGGAGGAACCAAGCACCCCTCTTATTTCAATCCCAGCAGCTCCCAGTTGCGCATCTCTTACTGGGGTCCTGCCTGATAGACCACTTTTAAAAAGGGTTCTGTTGCTTAAACTTTGAAGACCATTCATCCAGACCACCTTCTATATAAATGTTCTCGAGTTCTAGAGCACCTCTGTCCCCCTCCACCTAGGACTTCTATAAAGTTTTATAAGTAATATTTCATGAGCCATGTATGTATTCTGAACGGTGCCTTGGGCATTTTACACAGGGATGTGGCCCTGAGGACCAACTACAGGGAGCTGAAGAAGAGCATGTGGCCATCAAAGAAATTTGGGACTTTTGTTCAGAAAATATTCTGAGCGTTATCCAGACTCCTTTATGCAAAAACACTGGAAGTTGACTATTTTGCTGAAGGCTCCCATGAAGGAATAAATAATGAAAAGTTGTCATTAGCGTGTTTCTGTCAAAGGGATTGCATTTATATCTCTGGCTAACAAGTCAGAGAATCCTGCTTAGAACAGCTGGCCCTTGTACAGTCTGTGCCTGGCCTGTCCTCACACTTCCCTTGCATTAACCTGTTGGAGCTGCTCGACAACCTGAAGAGGTAGTTAGTGTGCAGGAAAGGGTTAACCTCGCCCCCAGTTCCTGAAAGCTGACCTCTGTTTACCAGGGGACTTGGGGCCCCACAGTAACAGCTTGACCCCTGGAGGGGCTTCCCTGTGGGCAGTGAGGTATGTCTCCATGCCCAGCCCCCCATGAAAACTGCCCACAAGCGCGGGTGAGCCTCGCTACTGGGAATGCTTGGTGGTCACCGGGAGAGGGAGGCACTGTGTATATGACCACACCGGGAGGGACAAGTGAAAGCCCGCCTGGTCTCCCCCCGGCCTGCCCCACGCACCTTCCCTCTGCAGATTTTCATCTGTATCTTTTTGGTGTGATGAACCACAATCGTGGGTACAAGAGCTTTTCTGAGTTCTGTGAGTCCTTCTAGTGAATCACTGAACCTGAGGAGGGCCGTGGGGACCCCTGGACTCACAGATACTGTTTTTACCCCATTTTTATCCTCTTTAAGCAGGGAAGTGACAGTACAGGGCCATATAGGGCCCACCAGTCTCTCACCGCTGTCCTCGGTGACTTGTTTTTGCTCCTGACCTGTTCCATGTTTGTTTTTGTTTTCTCAGATAAAGATGATTTCAGAACCCGGAGGGAGGCTTACATGAAGATGAAGAATTCCTCTCTGGATCCTATGCTCCAAACTCATCTCCCTAGTTCTAGCTACCCCAGATCATCACATCAGCTCAGCTCGAAACCCAGGTGTTACTCAGACTCAGAAATGTTATCACAAGAAGAGATTTCACAAACACAAAAATCTCTTCTGCCATCAGCATATAGACTTTTGTCTATTTACAACATTAAAGATGCAGTGTTTAAATTGTATTTTTTGCATTCATTTAAATAAAAGTTTAAATTTAAACTCATTTTTTAAATTAAAAACTTTAAAATTTGATTTAAAGATGTGATCCCGTGCCTCTGGTACTGTTTTGGGGGCCAACTTTGAGAGGAGCTTGGAGAAGACTGGGCCTGGCACCACATCAGATCATAGAGTATTCAGAGACATGCTTCCATGTCCATGACAGCATCTGACCCTCACCCTATCCTTTCCCTCTTCTCACAGATGAGGTACCTGAGCCTCTGGAACTTTCTGGAATGGGCAGAAACAAGCAGCGTGTATCCTGAGCCACATGCTTCAAAGGCACCTCTCCTTGAAAGCACCCCTGGCCGGTTGAGCAGAGAAGAGGAGGGGAAAGGAGCCCCAGACCCTGTGCAACAGGTGAGCATCCCGGATCGGGTCTCCTGGGTCAGCGTTACCTGATCCTCTGAATGCGACAGTCCTTCCCACTCAGCACGCTGCCCAGCAGTTCCATCACGGGGTCCTGGAACTGGTTGTTGTCCAGCCTGCGGAAGGAAGAGCGATGATGAGTGGTATCAGTGCCCGCAAGCAGGTGGAGCCAGGCGCTGGCAAAGGGCCGGCATCACGGCCACAGAGGCACCCAGGCTGACGTTTCCATCGTGCTGCAGCCCCCGCTGTGTGGCTCAGGGGTTTATGCTGGCACACCCACCACGCTCAGCATTTTCCCGTGAGGGTGGACTGGGAGGCTCAGTGTTTCGAGCCCCAGGATCCCTACCCGGAGGGATGTCTTCCCAACAGCCCCTCACACCCTGTGAGGCTATGGGACACGGGTTGTTAGCTCTCCTCCTCCTGAGGACGTGGCACCTGCTCTCAGGTCCGGAATGGCCCTGGTCTTACAGCCTTCCTAAGGTCCAGAGCACTGGGTGGACTCTGGGCTGGGGGTGGGGTGAGTGGGTGTGGCGTCTGTCAGCACTGGATGGTTCACAGGGTGTTGGAGGTTGAATTGTGTTCCCCAGAAAGATAGGTGTTCTGACCCCCCAGTGCCTCAAGAATGTGACCTTATTGGGAAATAGAATCATTGTGGATGTAATTAGTTAAGAGGAAGTCATTCTGAGCGGACTGGGCCTGCAATCCCACATGGTTGGTGTGCTCAGCAGAGGGAGCACTACACGAAGACAGAGACACAGAGGAGGAGTCCCTGTGCCACAAAGACGGGAGTGATGTGGGGACAAGCTGAGGATGCCAGCAAACACACACCAGAGAGGCAGGAACCGTGTTCCCCTACAGGTTTCAGAGGGAGCTGAGCCCGGCTAACAACTTGATTTTGAATTCTGGTCTCCTGAGCTGTGAGAGAGTAAGTTTCTGATGCCTTAACCCATCCACGTTGTGGTCCTTCTTTATGGCGGCCCCAGGATGCTGACCAGGGGCGCGTGGTGGAAGGGACGAAGCTTCCGGGGCCTCTGCCCCCCCACCCCGCACGCCTGGCGCAGCCCGGCCCCAGCGCCCACCTCAGGCTCCGGCAGTACAGCAGCTGGGGCAGCAGGCTCTGGAGGACGCCCTTGCTGAGGCGCAGCGACGGGTTGGCCTCCCGGGTGCAGGCATCCGACACCTGCAGGAGATAGGCCAGGGCGGCGCGGTGCTGGGGGCCGGTCAGCGCCGCCAGGCCCCCGCTCTCCATGGCCTCCTGCACGCTGCGGGCCAGCTCCGTGTGCTGCAGCTCGTGCAGGCAGTGCAGGATGTTGACCGCCCGGGCGCAGACGGCCACGTTGGGGCGTAGGCAGCCCTGCAGGAGCTCCGCCACCTGGGCCCGGTAGCCCTGGTGCTCCCCCTGGGCCAGCAGGGAGCCCGCCAGCAGGGCGTTGACCTTCGGAGACAGAAGTCCTGAGAGGAAGCGCAAGAACACATCCAGCCGCCCGTCCTCGGCCTGCATGGCCCGCTGGGCCGCACTCCGGAAATGGGTGAGGAAGCCGAGGCGGGGCCAGGACACGCCGCCCTCGGTGAAGAGGTCAAAGATGGCCCTCTTGGACGCACTGTAATAGTACGCGGCCGCCACGAACTCCTGCAGGGACAGGTGGGTGAAGCAGTAGGCTGTCGAGGAGGCCAGGGTCTCTTCCCGCCGCAGGAAGCAGCCGCACGGGGCGCTCTGCAGCAGGGCGAGATCCACGCCAAACGCCTTCAGGTCCTGCTCGTAGAACACGTACTTCCTCCTGACCAGCCCATGGAAGGCCAGCCGACCCAGAGTTCCCACCATCTTGCGGCTGCTGTGGGCCACCTGCTCGATGCGAGGGCTCGCCTTGCCCTTCTCCTGCCCGTCCCCACCGAGGGCCATCCTGAAGTACCAAGAGTAGAGCTCGCACAGGGTCCTTGGAGTCCACGGCTCTGCGTCCTGGGGCCCCGGCTTGCTGCGGCTCAAGTGACCCAGTGCCGACCCTGCGAGCCGGCAGAAGGCCGGGACCGTGCACATCAGGTACAGGGCCCTGTCTGCCTGCACCCGCCTCAGGACCCAGTCTGAGAGGGCGTGGTCCTCGGGGAACATCTCCTCCAGACACACCTTGATCTCTTCCTCGGTAAAGCCCCGGATCTCTGTCATCCGGTCCACCAGGCCCCCCGGGATCTGGCCAGCCACGCCGGGGCGGGAAGTGACCCAGACAGAAACTTCCGGGAAGAGGTTGCCTCGGATGATGTTGGTGATCAGATGGTCCACCTGGATCTCCTTCTTGGGGTCTGTGCACGCCACAGTGTTGGAGAAGTCCAGAGGCGTCTTACATTCATCCAGGCCGTCCAGGATCAGGAGGATATTGGGTAGGGCTGCTGCCACCAGGCCAGACTCCCCAATGTGCGGGAAGACAGAGTGGATGAGTCTGTCTGCAGACAGCTTCTCGTGGGTGTTGAGATCTCGGAAGGTCAAAGGTAGCACCAGGGAGAAGTCCTTGCCGATCTGTCCCCGGGCCCAGAGGTGGACAAAGTTCCTCACCAGGGTGGTCTTGCCCACGCCAGCTACTCCGATGGTGATGGAGATTCGGGGTGGGATAGACACCCGAGACAGAGGCAGGAAGAGTCTGTCCAGGGCGATGGTCTTGGCCGGGTGCCAGCCCCCACGTGTGGTCTCCACCTGCGTGAAGTCATGTTCCTTCAGCTGCAGGTCTGTGAGCCCCTCCACCAGCAGGAGATTGGTCAGCCTGGGCGAGGGGCCGCTCAGCTCTGGGCTGCCCTTTGCCCTGTTCAGCAGAGCCTCCTGGCACTTCTGTATCCTCGAGTCTGTGGGACATAGGCCAAAGGGGAGGGTTGGGGAGGGAGGTGTGAAGGGGGAGGGCCGGGGGACACCCTCCCATCTGCCTACCATCACTGTGTGGCGTCCTGTCTGTGGTCGGTGGGGCCTGGGAGCCCTGACTGCTCTTCCCGGCCAGGAGGTCCACGAGGGCTTTCACCTGCCCTGCCGGGGAGCTGGGGCCTCGGCCCTGGCCTGCCTCCCCACCCGTCCGCACCTCCTGCTTCCTCATGGAGTCCAGGGTTGCCACCAGGAGCTGTGAAGAGAGGGCCTGAAGTGCTGTGTGCCGTCTCACCACCCTGGCCTGGGACAGGTGAGTGAGCCTCCAGGGATGGGGAGGCATCCACTCTCTGTCCTTCCCCAGACTGCTGGTGGCCCTCGGTCTGGCCTCCACGAAGGGCTTGGAAGTGCTGTTTGTTCCCAGATGGTGAGAGGGGCCCCTGATGCCAGGAGCATGGCTCAGACATGGGGGGCCAGTGGATCAGACCCAGGGCTAGTGGATCAGACCCGGGCCCGGGCTGTATCGTGAGCTCTGCCACTTACTGGCTGTGTGACGCTGGGCAGGCCGCCTGAGCTGCTGGTGCGGTGGTGTCCTCATTTGTGACCTGGAAATAGACAGGACGGTAAGGGCAGTTCCGCTCACACGAAAAGGCGAATGAAGGGTAGATAGGTGGAGCCCAGGGGCCTCTTAGGACAGTGAAGCCACTGTGCATGGTCCTACAGTGGTGGGTTCATGCCATGGTGTGCTTGTCCAAACTCCTACAGTGGACATCGCCAGGAGTGTTGCTGTTTATCTCAGTGTTTCCCTGGGTCTCCTGACCCTCAGCAGCGCTGTTTTCCATAGCCACAACGAGGTGGAGCACCTGCTCACATTCCTTCTCCTCTCTTAGGATTTGAGTGAATCCCGTAGCCAAGGCTGGCCGCCCCCATGTGTCCCTCCCTCAGCTAAGGTGGACACTGGAGGACCCCAAGCCCACCCTGCCCTCTTCCTCTCCTCACCTGCAGCGGGTGGGATGTCCAGCCCATGGCAGCCCCTCCGCTGGGCCTCACGAACTCAGGGGATGGGGGTCGGCCATCCCTCGTCCACAGGTCTAGGAGAGAAAACGACACAGCACTGGGCAGAGGTCCCAGCTAGTGCTCCAGGTGGCAAGAGCTCACTGAGATGGGTCTGACCCATGCCTCCCAGCCCTGTGGTTCTCTGGGTCTCAGTGACAGTCACTTACGAGGGGTCAACTGGCTGAGCCCCAAGAGTGCAACAGACTCCCTGACCTTGTATTTGCATTGGGCTTTCCTAGCGTTTTAACTCAGGATGAACCTTTTTACCTGGAAAATGCTGAAAGAAGCTCAGCAACAAGTAAAATAGCATTTTCCAGCATTTTCTGTTCATAGCACTGTTGAAGAACTAACTAGCGCAGTGAATTCAGGGTAGATGGTGTCCAGCCCAGCCGGGGGAATCTGGGAGCGTTAGTAGAAGGCCAGGCAAGGCCACGCTCCTTATACTTCCTCAGATCCTCTCGCTGTTCTCACGCTTTTGTTCTAAGTGTCAAAACCGAGGAGAGTAGAAACCAGTTTTGGACTGAAATCGCGTTAATATGTATAGACTGGTGTGGGTGTCATTGGTCTTCCTTTAGATCCTTTAGTAAAACTATTTTCCCTCATGTGGATCTTGCCAATCCTATTTGTATTTAGATATTTTTAAAGATTTTTAAATTTTTATTTATTTATTAGAGAGAAGCGAGAGCGAGCATAGGCAGGGGGTGGGGGAGGGGCAGAGGGGGAAGCAGGCTCCCCGCTGAGCAGGGAGCCCGATGTGGGGCTCGATCCCAGGACCCCAGGATCATGACCTGAGCTGAAGGCAGACACTTAACTGACTGAGCCACCCAGGTGCCCTGAGGAAGGCTTTTTTTAAGCAAGACATAAAATCTTGGATCACAAGGGGAAGACTAACAGACTTGCCTTAATTTAAAATTTCCAAATAACATTAAAAGCCATCAATCAAATTGAAAGAAAACCTCAAGCCAGGAGTCAACCTTTGCAATATACATGAAAGAGGACTGATATCCATGATATATAGAGAGCTCTTGTAAATCAATAAGAAATTAATAAGTAAACAAATAGAATTATTTGGATACAGACAGATACAGACAGATAATTATGGACACAGATAGAAATAGAGAAAAGGATACAGATAATTCATGGAAGTGTAAATGACCAAGACATTGAAAAGATGCTCATTTTCGCTAAAGATCAAGAAAAAAACAAAACAATGAACTATTTTTCATCTGACAAAGATTATAATGACGTAACAGGCTACATTGGTGAGAATGTGGGAGTGGTAGGAATTGTAACACAGAGTTGGTGAGAGGGTAAATTAGTATGATTCTGGATCATATTTTGCCATTATCTGTTGCTATTAAATATCTTTTGACCCAGAAGTTCCACTTCTGGGAATTTATCCCAAAGAAATAAGTGGATAAGTGCACAAAGATGTGACCACAAGGATGATCCTGAAGCATTCTTTGTAACAACAAGAAGTTGAATGGGAAATACCTAAATTTTTGTTCAAAGAGGTTTGGTAAAGTTATAGAGGCCCAATTATACAATGGAAAACTCTATGGCCATAGAAATTAATAAGGTCAAACTAGAAAAATGTTCACAGTGTATGTTTTAGCTATTAATGTCATAAAGATTTTAATCACCTTTTTGAGGTATAATTTATATACAAAAAATGCACCCATTTCAAGCATACAGCTAGATTAGTTCTGACAAACGTATACACCCCTGTAACCACTACCACAGTCAAGACCTTGAACAGGTCTTCCTCCAAAAAAATCCCCTTGTGCACCTTTGCAATCTGTCCCAACCACAGCCCTCTGGCCCTGAGCCATCGATCTGCTCTTTTTCTCTAAGATTAGTTTTGCCTTTTCTAGGATTTCATATAAATAGAATCATACAGATCTACATAGGGTTTTTTTCATTTAAAAATTGTGGTAAGGGGCGCCTGGGTGGCTCAGATGGTTAGGCGTCTGCCTTCAGCTCAGGTCATGATCCCGGGGTCCTGGGATCGAGTCCCGCATCGGGCTCCCTGCTCCTTGGGAGCCTGCTTCTCCCTCTGCCTCTCTCTCTCTCTCTCTCTCTCTGTCTCTCATGAATAAATAAATAAAATTAAAAATTGTGGTAAAATAGGAGTGTCTGTGCGGCTCAGTCGGTTAAGAGCCCCACCTCCAGCTCTGGCTCTTTAAAAAAATAAAGGTTTATTTTTTGAGAGAGAGAGAGTGTGTGTGCGTGAGTGTGAGGTGGGGAGGGGCAGAGGGAGAGAATCCTCAAGCAGACTCCTCACTGAGCGCAGAGCCCCATGCAGGGCTCCATCTCATGACCTGAGAGGAACACAAGAATCCAACGGTCAATCGGCTGAGCCACCGAGGCACCCCCTTGCTTTAAATTCTTGAGCGTATACCCACAAGTGGAATTTCTGGGTCACATGGTAATTCTTTTTTAAATTTTTTGAGGAACTGCCAACTTGTTTTCCACAGCAGCTTTACCATTTTACAGGCCCACACAAAGTGCATAAGTGATCCAATTTTTCCACTTTCTCACCAATGCTTGTTTTTCCTGTGTTTTTGACAGCAGCCATCCTAATGGATGTGAGGTGGTATCTCATTATAGTCTTGATTTGTGTTTCACTAATGATGAGTGATGTTGAGCATCTTTTCATGTGCTTAAATGCCTCGTTGGATATCTTCTTTGGGAAAATATCTATTGAAATCCTTTGCCCATTTTTACATTGGTTGTTTTTTTGTTGTTGTTGAGTTGTAAGAGTTCTCTATATATTCTGGATATTAATCCCTTATCAGATATATGATTTGCAGATATTTTCCCCCATCCTGTAGGGAAAAGTTCCCTTTTACTCTGTGTGTGGTGTCTTTTGATGCACCAAAGTGTCCAATGCTCATGAAGCCCAATTTGTCTATTTCCTCTTTTTTTTACCTATATATACCCATACCTTTGGTGTCACATCCAAGAAATCATCACCAGATCCCATGTCATGAAGATTTGTGCTGTTTTCTTCTAAGAACTTTATTGTTTTAGGTCTTACATTTAGGTCTTTTATCCTTTTGGAGCTTATTTTTGTATATGGTATTAGGTAAGATAGGTAAGGGTCCAACTTCATGCTTTTGCATGTGGATGTCCAATTTTTACAGCACCATCTGTTAAAAAGACTGTCCCTTCCTCATTGAACAGCCATAGCACCCTTGTCAAAAATCTTTTTACCATATAAGTGAGGGTGCGTTTCTGGGTTCTCTGTTCAATTCTGTTGGTCTGTATGTCTGTCTCTATGCCAATATCACAATGTCTTGATTACTGTAGCTTTGTAGTAATTTTTGAAATTAAGAAGTGTGAGTCCTCTAGTTTTGTTCTTTTTCAAGACTGTTTTGGCTATGGGGGTCCCTTAAGATCCCATTTGAATTTTAGGATGGATTTTTCTTTTTTTAAAGATTTTATTTATTTAACAGAGAGAGAGACACAGCGAGAGAGGGAACACAAGCAGGGGGAGTGGGAGAGGGAGAAGCAGGCTTCCCACGGAGCAGGGAGCCCGATGCGGGGCTCGATCCCAGGACCCTGGGATCATGACCTGAGCCGAAGGCAGACGCTTAACGACTGAGCCACCCAGGGCGCCCCAGGATGGATTTTTCTATTTCTGCAGAAAATGTTATTGGGCTTTTAATAGAATTGCATTGGATCTGTAGATAGTTTAGGGTAGTATGGATATTTCAATAATATTAAATCTTCCAATCCATGAACATGGGATGTGTTTCCATTTATTTCTTTAATTTCTTTCAGCAATGTTTTGTCACTTTAATTGTGCAAGTCTTTCACCTCCTTGGTTAAGTTAATTCCTAAGCATTTTATTATTTTGGATGCTATTTTGAATGGAGTTGTTTTTATAATTTCTTTTTCAGATTGTTCATTGTTTACATATAAAATTACAATTTCTATTTGTGTGTTGACTTTGTATTCTGCTACTTTGCTGAATTAATTTATTCTAAAAATTGTTTTGTAAAAGATCATATCATCTGCAAGCAGAGATGATTTTAATTCTTCCTTTCCAATTTGGATACCTTTTATTTCTTTTCTTGCGTAGTTGCTCTAGCTAGAATTTCCACTACTATGTTGAAGAGAAGTGGTAAAAGCAGGTATCTATATCTTATTCCTGATCTTAGAGGAAATGCTTTTAGACTTTCACCATTGAGTGTGATGTTTGCTGTGGGTTTTTCACATATGGCTTTTATTATGTGGAAGTAGATTTCTCCTATTCCTAGTTTGTTGAGTGTTTTGTTTTTTTTAAAGATTTCTTTACTTATTTTAGAGAGAGAGAGAGAGCACGAGTCGGGGAATGGACAGAGGGAGAGGGAGACAAGCAGACTCTCTGCTGAGCAGGGAGCCGGATGTGGGGCTCAATTCCAGGACCCTGAGATCATGACCTGAGTCTAAATCAAGAGCCAGGGCGCCTGGGTGGCTCAGTTGGTTAAGCGACTGCCTTCGGCTCAGGTCATGATCCTGGAGTCCGGGATAGAGTCCCGCATCAGGCTCCCTGCTCGGCAGGGAGTCTGCTTCTCCCTCTGACCCTCCTCCCTCTCATGCTCTCTGTCTCTCATCCTCTCTGTCTCAAATAAATAAATAAAATCTTAAAAAATAATAATAATCAATCAATCAAGAGCCAGACACTTAACCAGCTGAGCCACCAGGTGCCCCAGAGTGTGTGTGTTTTTTTTTAATTGATTTATTTAAATAATCTCTACACCCAATGTGGGGTTCAAACTCATGGCCCCAAGATCAAGTCACAAGCTCTTCTGAGTCAGCCAAGTGTCCCCTGTTGAGTGTTTTTATCATAAAAAGATATGTAGGGGCATGTGGGTGGCTCAATTGGCTGAGTGTCTGCCTTCAACTCAGGTCATGATCCCGGGGTCCTGGGATCGAGTCCCACATCTGGCTTCTTGCTCAGCAGGGAATCTGCTTCTCCCTCTCCCCCACCTGTGCTCTCTCTTTCTCACTCTCAAATAAATAAATAAGTCTTTAAGGAAAAAAAAAAAGGATATTCAATTTTGTCAAATGCTTTTTCTATATCAGTTGAGATGATCATGTGGTTTCTTTATTCTGTTGATGTACATTACATTGATCAATTTCCCTATGTTGAATCATCATTGTATTCCAGGAATAAATTCCTGAATTTATTAAATGATTAAATTTATTAAATTTCTGAAATTTGTTTTTTGTTGAGGATTTTTGCATTAATGTTCATAAGGAATATTGGTCCATAGTTTTCTTTTCTTGTAATGTCTTTGGCTTTGGTAGACTGACCTCATAGAATGAGTTAGGAAGGGGTGCCTGGGGGCTCAGTTGGTTAAGCCTTTGGCTCAGGTCATGATCTGAGGGTCCTGGGATCAAGCCCCACATTGGGCTCCCTACTCTGTGGGGAGCCTACTTCTCCCTCTCCCTCTGCCTGCGGCTCCCCCTTCTTCTGCTCTCTCTCTGTCAAATAAATAAATAAAATCTTTAAAAAACAAAAAACAAAAAACAAGTGCCCTTCTTAATGCTCATTGCCCATATAGCCCATTCCCCACCCACCTCCCCTCATCACCCCTCAGTTTGTTCTCTATCACTAAGAGTCTCTTATAGTTTGTTCTCCTCTCTCTCTTTCCCCCCTTTCCATATGTTCATCTATTTTGTTTCTTAAATTCCACATATGAGTGAAATCATATGGTGTTTGTCTTTCTCTGACTTATTTCACTTAGCATAATACCCTCTAGCTCCAACCATGTCATTGCAAATGGCAAGATTTCATTCTTTTTGATGGCTCAGTAATAGTCCATTGTATATATATATACCACATCTTCTTTATCCATTCATCAGTTGATGGACATTTGGGCTCTTTCCATAGTTTGGCTACTGTTGATAATCTACTATAAACATTGGGGTGCATGTACCCCTTCAAATCTGTATTTTTATATCCTTTGGGTACATACCTAGTAGTGTAGTTGCTGGATGTGGGGTAGTTCTATTTTTAACTTTTTCAGGAACCTCCATACTGTTTTCCAGAGTGGCTGCACCAGTTTGCATTCCCACCAACAGGGTGAGAGGGTTCCCCTTTCTCCCCATCCTCACCAACATCAGTTGTTTCCTGTGTTGTTAATTTTAGCCATTTTGACAGGCATGAGGTGGTATCTCTTTGTGGTTTTGATTTGTATTTCCCTGATGATGAGTGATGTTGAGCATCTTTCATGTGTCTGTTAGCCATCTGGATGTCTTCTTTGGAAAAGTGTCTATTCATGTCTGCTGCCCATTTCTTAACTGAATTATTTGTTTTTGGGGTGTTGAGTTTGGTAAGTTCTTTATAGATTTTGGATACTAATCCTTTATCAGCTATGACATTTGCAAATATCTTCTCCCATTCCATAGTCTGTCTTTTAGTTTTGTTGACTGTATCCTTTGCTGTACAGAAGCCTTTTAACTTGGTGAAATCCCAACAGTTCATTTTTGCTTTTGTTTCCCTTGCCTCTGGTGCTGTGTCTAGTATGAAGTTGCTATGACTGAGGTCAAAGAGGTTTCTGCCTGTATTTTCCTCTAGGATTTTGATGGTTTCCTGTCTCACACTTAGGTCTTTCATCCATTTTGAATTTATTTTTGTGTATAGTGTAAGAAAGTGGTCCAGTTTCATTCTTCTGCATGAGGCTGTCCAGTTTTCCCAACATGATTTGTAGAAGAGACTGTCTTTTTTCCATTGAATATTCCTTCTTGCTTTGTCAAAGATTAGCTGACCATATAGTTGTGGGTCCTGTAGTTGATTTTTTGTAGGGAAAGGTTTAAATTCCTTTCATATTTTCTTTTGTGTATATATTATAGCTATTTTCTTTGTGGTTACCATGGGATTACATTTAACATCCTGAAATTCCAACGCTAATTTGAATTTATACCAGCCTAACTTCACAACATACAAAAACTTTGCTCCTTTACAATTCCATCTGACCTCTTTTGGTTATTGATGTCACAGTGTTACATCTTTATACATTGTGTGCCCTCAAACATAATGATTTTTTAAAATTCCTTAGTCTTTTTTTTTTAATTTTTAAAAATTTTTACGTAATCTGTACACCCAGTGTGGGGCTTGAACTCACAACCCCGAGATCGAGAGTCACATGCTCTACCAATTGAGCCAGCCAGGCGTCCATTCTCTAGTCTCTTAAATTATGTAGAAACAAAATTTGGAGTTATAAACCAAAGTTACAGTACTACTAGCTTGTGCATTAATTTTTTTTTCTGTAAAGTCTGCTAATAATCTTATTGAGGATCACTTTATGTGATAGTTTGCTCTGTCTTGCTGATTCTAATATTTTCTCTTTGTCTTTTGAAAGTTTGGTTATAATGTGTCTTAGTACAGGTCTCTTTGAGTTAATCTTACCTAGAATTTGTTGAGCTTCCTGGATATTTTATAGTGTATTTTTATATGGAAAAAATTAAGGTATGGAGAATTATGATAGGATACCTTTTTGGGGGGGTGCGTTGTGATAATCAGATCCCATTTTTGTCTGGCCTTATATAGAAAAGCTGGAAATATAGGACAGTGTGACTAAGAAATTGTTTTTTATTTTGTAAATTTCTTTTTTCTTTCTTTTTTTTTTTTAAGTAGGCTCCATGCCTAATGTGAGGCTTGAACTCACGACCCTGAGATCGAGAGTTGCATGCTCTACCAATTGAGCAGCCAGGTGCCCCTATTTTGTAAATTTCAGTTGCTTAGATTTTGCTAACAAACATTTATTACTTCCCCACCTCATTTAAATAGATTGCTTACAGAATTATAAAAGTAATACATGCTCATTAAAAACATTTAAATAATATAAAAGCAAGTAAAGTATATACTTCACTTTCATTCCCTAGGAGTAACCTTTTTTTTTTTTTTAAGATTTTTATTTATTTATTTTAGAGAGAGAGAGAGCATGAGACAGGGGAGGGTCAGAGGGAGAAGCAGACTCCCCGCCGAGCAGGGAGCCCGATGCGGGACTCGATCCCGGGACTCCAGGATCATGACCTGAGCCGAAGGCAGTCGCTTAACTAACTGAGTCACCCAGGCGCCCTAGGAGTAACCTTTTCTGGTTGATGTTTTGTTTCATTTTTTATTTTTTATTTTTTTATTTTTTTTACTTGACAGAGAGAGTACAAGCAGGGAGAGTGGCAGGCCGAGGGAGAGGGAGAAGCAGGCTCCCTGCAGAGCAGGGGGAGCCTGATGTGGGACTCGATCCCAGGACCCCGGGATCATGACTTGAGCCGAAGGCAGTCAGTTAACCAACTGAGCCACCCAGGTGCCCTGTTTCATTTTTTAATTAGGTGCTAGTGCAATAGGGAAAATGAAAGAATAAAAGGTATCAGGATTGGAAAAGGAAAAAAAAACTGTCCCTATTCACAGTTGACATGATGGTATACATTGAAAATCCAAAGAATCCACAATTGATTAGAACTAATACATGAACTTAGGTTTCTGAACACAAGATCAATACATTAAAAGATCATGTATATTTCTGCTTACTAGCAATAATGAAATTGAAAGTAAATTTTTTTTAAGATTTTATTTATTTATTTGATGGAGAGAGACACAGCGAGAGAGGGAACACAAGCAGGGGGAGTGGGAGAGGGAGAAGCAGGCTTCCTACTGAGCAGGGAGCCTGATGCGGGGCTTGATCCCAGGACCCAGGATCAGGCTCAGGTCATGATCTGAAGGCAGACGCCTAACGACTGAGCCACCCAGGTACCCCGAAAGTAAATTTTTGAAATATTTAAAAAGCAAATACTTAAGAATAAATTTAACAAAAAATCTGTAAGACCTCTACACTGAAAACTACAAAACAATACTAAGAGAAATTAAAGAAGACCTAAAGGAGGGATTTACCATATTCATGGATTGGAAGACTTAATATTGTTAAAATGTCTGTTCTTCCCAAATCGATCTATAAATTGAATGACTTCCTAATCAGAATTCCAGCAAGCTTTTTTGGTGAGGAAGGGAGGGTAGAAATTGGCAAGCTGATTCTAAAATACATATGTAAAGCGAAAGACTCTGGAGTAGCCAAAATTATTTTGAAAAAGAAGAACAAAGCTAGAAGACTTATACTACACAATATCAAGGCTTACTGTAGAGCTTTAGGTATTGGCATAAGTGCAGACAAATACACCAATGCAGTACAACAGAGCATACAGAAACAGACCCACACATGTATGGTCAGCAGATGTACAGCAAGGCCTCCACTGTAGTTCAGCGGAGAAAGGACGGTCTTTGAATTAAATTGTGCTGCTCCAATGGGATATTCTTATAGAAAAATGGACCTTGACCCCCTCCTTCCCACCATATACAAAAATTAATTCAAACTGGATCATAGATCTAAATGTGAATGCTAATACAGCCAAGCCTTTAGAAAAAAGTACAGAACACCTTCAGGAATTTGAGCTAGGTAAAGACTCGATGGAGCACAAAAAAAGCACTAACCAGGAAAGAAAAGAGTGATATATTGGGATTCGTTAAAATTAGGGATATCTGTTCAACAGAAGACAGTTTTGAAAGGGTGATAAAGCAGACTGTCTCCAGTTTGTATAGGAGATGTCTCCAATACATTTAAAAATCAGTAAGAGACAGCCCAGTTAAAAATGAGCCAAAAAATTGAAGATATGTCACAAAAGATAATATCCTTAGTCATCAGAGGTCTGCCTGGGTGGCTCAGGTGGTTAAGCATCAGACTCGTGATTTCAGCTCAGGTCATGATCTCAGGGTCATGAGATCGAGCCCTGTGTCAGCCTTTCTGCTGGGCATGTAGCCTGCTTAAGATTCTCTCTCTCTCTCCCTCTGCCCTTCCGCCCTCTTAAAAAGAAAATTTTTAAAAATAGTAAAAAATATATATAATTAAAATATATATATAGTACCCTTACTTATCAGAGAAATGCAAATTAAAATCACTTTGGAAAAATGTTTGGTAGTGATAAGACTAAATATGCCTATTTTTGTGATCCAGCCATTCTCTGCCTGGGTATATACCCAACAGAAACAAGTGTTTATATCCATCAAAACAGTGTATCAGAATATTCTAGCAGCTTTACTCATGGTGTCCAAAAAAGTGGAAACAACCAATATCCATCAACAATGGAATGGGATTCCTTTTTTTTTTTTTTTTTGGTACATTCATACAATCAAGTCCTGCATACTAATGACAAAAAATAAACCACTGACACACTCAGCAGTGTGGCTGACTCTCGCAGACATGTGGAGAGAAACGAGAACATACTCTGTGATTCCACTTACGGGGAGTTTAATGTCAGGCCCAACCAATGAGGCGATTGGAGTCAAAACAGTGGCTGCCCTTGGGGGCGGTTCCAACTGGGCAGGGGCCTGTGGGAGTTCTGGGGCACTGGAAACCTCTACACATTGATCTGGATGATCAGTATGATCATTGATTGGTACGGACACACAGATGTATACATATGTAAAACTCCACTGAGTTCACTTTACTATCTGTAAGTTATAGGTCAGTTTAAAAATGGTCATGGGGCACCTGGGTGGCTCAGTCGGTTAAGCGTCTGCCTTCAGCTCAGGTCATGATCCCAGGGTCCTGGGATCAGGGAGCATCGGGCTCCCTGCTCAGCGGGGAGTCTGCTGCTCCTTCTCCCTCTGCCCCTCTCCCCCTGCTAGTGCACTCTCTCTCTCTCTGTCAAATAAATACATAAATAAATAAATCTTTTTTTTTCTTTTTTTCTTTTTATTTTTTTATTTGAGAGAGAGAGAGCACATGAGAGGGGGGAGGGTCAGAGGGAGAAGCAGACTCCCTGCCGAGCAGGGAGCCCGATGCGGGACTCGATCCTGGGACTCCAGATCATCACCTGAGCCGAAGGCAGTCGCTTAACCAACTGAGCCACCCAGGCGCCCCAATAAATAAATCTTTAAAAAATAATAAAAATAAAAACAGTTATGCTAGCAGCTATCTACAAATGTAAATGTGCCTAAACCCAAAGGAAGCAATATTACTGCGGCCTCTTAGTGCATGAGGCCAGGATGCTAGGGCCTCTGTCTGGCTGTTGGCATGGGTGATGTCAGGGCACGGCCCAGGGCTGGACTCCAGAGGCCCCCATGGGTGACAGACTGCTGCTGCTGGGGGTGGGGTGGTGGCCAGGAGTATGAGGGGACCATGGTGAAGAAGGGCCAGGCTCAGAGCCTCTCTACTCTGGCAGGACAGTGTCTAGAGCACTATTTTTTAATTTAATTTTTTATTAAAATATGTACAGCATAAAAATTGCCATTGTAACCATTTTTTAAGTGTACAATTTAGTGGCACTGAGTACATTTACAATGCTGTGAGACCACCACCACCAACTACCTCTAGACTTTTTCATCCCCCAAGCAGGAACTCTGCCCCTACTAAGCACTAACTTCCTGTTTCCCTCCTCCCAGCCCCGGGCACCCACCCTTCTACTTTTTGTTGCTATGAATCTGACTACTCTAGGGACCTCATATAAGTGAAATCATATAGTATCTGTCCTTTTGTGTCTGGCTTCTTTCACTGAGCATGGTATTTTCCAGGTTCATCCTTGTTTTAACTTATATAAACATTTCATTCCTTTTTAAGACTAAATAATATTCCATTTTATGGATAGACCACATTTTGTTTATCCATTCATCCTTCAGTGGACATTTGGGTGGTTTCCACCTTTTTTCTCTTGTGAACAAATGTTGCTGTGGACACGGGTGTGCAAATACCTGTTCACATCCCTGCTTTCAGTTCTTTGGGGTATATGTACTCAGAGGTGGAATTGCTGACATACTGTCCTTCTATGGAGCACTGTTTTTAAAATGCCTCTGCTTAGCGCAACCACCTAGAGATGTATTTGGTGTGAGGTAGGGCCTCAACATGGGTGTAGTTTAAAGCCACCCGGGTATTGTAAGGAGCAGCCAGAATTGAGAACCGTTAGACCAGAGAGGCTGGGCAAGTGACAGAGGAGGGACAACAGCACACAAGAGTGAGGGGAGAGGAGATCGGACTGAGTCTCTATGGGAAGGTGGGAGGGGTGAGCCTCTCCATGCTGGAAACCAGTGCTTCCTCTGCATCAGACACCCATCTTTGCTGCCCTGCTGACCTCAGGGCTAGAGGTCCAGATTTAGCAAATTAAGATACAGGACACCCAGTAAAATTTGTATTTCAGATCAACAGTGGTTCTTTCAGTATAAGTATATCCCAAGTATTACATGGGATATACTTATACTTTAAAACCCAGGGCCAATATCGGAGGCTGACAAAAGAGCTCCCCCCATGGGACAGCTACCTGGCTGCTCATGTGAACAGGGCTTGTGTGCAGCCCAGATTCTGCCCTGCAGGGTGGAACTCGCCCCAGACCTCTGAGTGGAGTGTGATCTGGTGGCCACACGTCCACCAGGGACAGTCAGGTCCTGTCCAGTGTAGACAACCTCTAGGGAGAGTGGGAGGAGGCCCCGCCAGCCTCAAGGGGGGGAAGATGGGGGGCGGGGGGGCCTTGGGCTGCCTTGGGGGATCTGAAGGCCAGAAGTCGGTCAGTATGAGAAGGTCTGCGCTGTTGTGGGCAGGGCCAGGCCAGACAGACGCCCCTCCCCAGGAGCCTGGCTTCCCCTTGCCCACGCGTCCTCCAGAGCCTCATCCATTGGGTGGGACGCAGCAGAGGACCTGTACTCCCTGGTGTTGCTGTCACTCAAGTTCGACAGCTGAGCTTCTGTCTCATCCCTGAGAAGACACAGGTCCCGACTGACTCATCGTCTCTGCCAGCAGGTCCTGTCTTGTCCTGCGCTCCCCTCACCCGGGGCCCGAGTCCTGGCCATCTGTGGCCCGTGCACGACAGCTAGCCTCTCCCTGCCCGCCTGCGCGCCGCGGCTGCAAGGGCCCTGCAGTGCTGACCTCCTGCCTGGGCTGCCCTTCCCTCAGGCCACGGCCTCTTGGGTGCTCCTCTCTCCCAACTCCTTGCCCCCACCCTGCCTCCCAAGGCCCAAGAGCGCAGTCCTCAGCCCCCTTGAGGTAGCCCAGCACCATGGCTACAGACCACTTGAAATCAAACAGCCTTTCGCAGAGGTGGGAGGCAGTGGTGCCTTTGCCGCAGGACACAGCCTCCTGCCACTGCACCGCCCCTGGGACAGAGGAGGGCAGCTAGCCTGCGCCCCCACCTGGGAGCCAGCCATAGGGTGGCCTCTGATGGCCAAGAGTGAGACCCTAGCTCAGGGAAAGCCTTGCCCCCATTGAGGAGACCCAGAGGAGCCCTGGGAGCCCAGGAGCCTGGCCATGGGGAGGACCCCACAGCCAGCAGCCACCCCTGGCCCACCTCAGTGGCACCTCTGCTGAGAAGGCCTCTTCTGTGGTTACCATCTCTGTCAGAATGATGAGCCTCATCTCCATCCGAAGGTGTGGCTGGAAGAGACCCTTCAGGGCTGCTCACCCAACACGAGGGTGGTGTTTGTGCTGGACCCCAGCCTTCCTGCACCGTCTACCCTTGGCCCCTCAGGACCCTGGGGCAGGTCTGGTACTGTCCCCCCATCTTACAGGTGGAAATGGGGTGCCGAGAATGGAGCCCGGGTCTGCAGATTCCAGGTTTCAGCCCTGGGCTGCCCGGCTCAACCTCCCTTCTGCCTGTCTGCCGCACTTTCTGGTGACTTCCTGCTCCTCCTAGCCCATCATTGGTACCTGGGGAGCTGGGCTTTGTCCCCTCGGCCCATCATGGGCTGTCCTTGGGCACATGTTTATTCCACACGGTGAACTAGTACTGCTCAAGCAGCTCCCAGCACCCATGGGGACACCTCAGTGCCACCCAGCCACTGCACCCTAGAGAGGCTCAGGCCTTAAAAGTCATGGTCCTTCCTGCCAGCAGTCTCTTCTTCCTCCCCCATCCTGTGCTGAGGCAGCCTGGGCTTGACTTACCTCCCGGGCCTCGTGCTCCTAGGGATGCCGAGACTGGGGGGCTGGGGATGCTCCATCCCGGTGCTCCCAGGCTCAGCCCTGCTCCAGTGGACAGAAGCAGCTGCGTGGTGGTGGGGATGTCCTGGGATTCTCTGTGGCCAGTCAGCTGAGTCCCGAGCCCTCAGGATCTGTGCAAGGCAGGAGCAAGGTCCTGTGGGAAGGAATGGGGAGGTGCTGACCGTGCAGGGCGGTGGGGTTGCAGTCCGCCGGCTCCTGCAGTCCCCCAAGCCCACCAGCTGTCATGGCAGCTGGGGCTCCTCACCTCTTCCTGTGCCGGGCTCCACCTCAACCCTCCTTCCTGTCTGATTTCAAAAGCCAACAGCCTCTCAGACAAATCAATGAGCCGCGGCTGCCAGATTGGCTCTGTCACCGCCCCGTAAGTCAGAGAGGCAGGCGGTTCCGCCAGGATCTGGATTTGAGGACCCCTGTAGACGTCATGCTCAGGAGAGGGGTTCAGCCAAGGCCACAGAGGAAGACAGTCTCACCACCTGCAGACCTTTGCTTTTGGGGGGCTCTAGGGAAACTAGACTACCTGCAGGGACGTTCAGTGACTTGCCCAAGGCCACACAGCAGGAAGCTGGCCACTGTGGAGCAGAGTCCTCTCACTTCCAGGCTGGCATGCTCTGCTGTGGCCGAGGCCCTCGTCATCCTGTCTAATCCCCCGTGCTTTGCTCTCTCTAGCACCCAGCAGGCACCTGCGACCCAGCTGTACCCCACAGTGTCTTCCCAGAGGCAGGCCGGCTGCACCCTGGAACAGCGGAGTGTGGCAGTTCCCTCAGGCCCCGGAGGTGGGCCTCAGCATGTGGGCGGCACTGAGAGCAAAGGGGTGAAGGGGAAGGGCATGCCCAAAGTGGACGACAGGAGAAGCACGACAACAGAGGAAAAGTACAGGACATCCTCCAGTGACAGGGAGCAAGCCATGGAGACAAGGTGGGAGCCAAGGGATGGGTGCCTCACTTTTCCTAAAAAAGTCAACTGGGAGCCATTGATGGTTATAGAGCAGGAGGGTAGTGGGTTCAGATGATGTGGCAGCTTATGAATAAAGGGCGGTGGGAGGGGCTGTGTGCTTCTATCAGCCTGTTCTCCGGAGCTGTGTGCAAAGGAGTGGGGGCAGAGGGGCTGAGGTGGCAGATTAGAAGCACTCTGTGCAATGACACCCTTCTGTGCCCCCCTCCCTGCCACCCTTCCAGCAGTGCCTTCCGAGGCCCCAGCAGCTTGCCAGGTTCCAGGTGAGACGCATGGGGCTTGCCCTTGAGAAGCCTGCTGCGGCTGCAGGCCGTCAAAGCACACTGTAGCCACGACTGTGAGGTGCACTGAAGGCGTCTGAAACCAGGCCGCCCACAGGATGTTGGAAGCCGCAGGGGCCTGGTGCGTATCCGTCACATGAAAGAGGCCAAGAGGCCCACTCTGCTCCCCCCTCCACAGCTCAGGGAGGGGGGATCCTGAGCACAGGAGGAAGCAGCCTCCTCCATGGGGGTCTCGGGGCACTCTCCTCTGCAACTTTGGCCTCCACCTCACACAGATGGCCCATGGCCAGACAGGGCTGGTCCCTGGGCTCCCGCCGGGGGGCCCTCCTCCTGACTCTCCTGGGTG
The DNA here is from genome assembly GCF_011800145.1 of Mirounga leonina. Taxonomy (NCBI): domain Eukaryota; kingdom Metazoa; phylum Chordata; class Mammalia; order Carnivora; family Phocidae; genus Mirounga; species Mirounga leonina. The sequence goes on from NW_023270453.1 coordinate 24,065,946, forward strand.
TTTGTATGTTTGGGGCACGGTCTCCCACGGTTGTTCTCACTCTGGGGCTCTCTGTCCACCCAGACCCGTGACAGCCAGACAGGCAGTGGCCTCGGCTCTTCCCAACTCAAGAGACAGCTTGAGGCTTCCTGCCTTCAAGGGCGGGGGCCTCCCTGGGGGTTGTGCAGGCCCTTGGGGGCCCCCTTGCCTGGGCCCTGCTTGAGCTGGGCTGTGGCTCTCCTGTGGTTGCCTGAGTGACCATGGCCGGGCCGGCCACAGGAAGGGGACAGGCCTGGGAGGTCTCAGCACAGCAAAACCTGGGCGCCGCATGGCTTTCCACTGCTCCAGGGCTCAGCATGCTCTCTTCCTGTGCTAAGGACCCCTCACAAGGCTAGGCAGAGCTTCTGGAAAGGAGCGTCTGCCCGCTGTGCAGCATTAGGTCCACTGCGGGCCCTGGTCCTCCAGCCTCACCACAGGTGCTGGGATGGGGCAGCTCACCATTTTCCTTCTCAACCAGCAAGATGGACCTAATTTTCCAGTTGCCCAGTTCAGTAGGTCTGGCTACTGTGGAAAGGTCAAGGACACTGCCAGTTCTCTGGTTGTAGGGCCATCTTCACTGCAGTGCCGGTTTTTAACCCCTTTGCCTGCCTTGCATATGGGCTTGGGCCCTGGCCAGGCCCACTGCTGGCCCCTGGGGGCACGCTGCCCGGACCTGACCTGGCCAAGGACCTCAGCCACCAGGCCTCGATTTCCCCCCCACCTTCCCCTGGCCTGCCGCTTTTACCTGTTTCAACCCCTCCCCCAACATCTTATCAACCTGCAGGTGGTAACCTTCTGCTAGTCTGGGCTGCCTTCCAAGGACCAAGGGCTCCCAGTATACCCAGAGCTGCTCGTCTGAGTCCAGGGTCTCCACAAGGAGCCAGTGAAGCCAGGTAAGGGCTCCGAGTGGCCTCCCACCTCCCAAACCCCACCTCACATCCCTGAAAGTCCATACTAGGGTAGGAGAGCAAGTCCTTGGTATAAGAAACACAGGCCAGACTCCATCTTCAGTCTCCTGTGCTGTTAGCTGTGAGATCTGAGCCCTGGCATCCCACTGTTCCCTCTAACCCGTCCCTGGGCAGTGTGCACAGGCAGGGCCCGGCCCTCTCCACCTGGTCACAGACCAGGACCCACAGCATGTGTTCAAAAAACCCTATTTCACCTCCCTGGATGCTGTGCGCACCTGAGGCCCAGCTTACAGTCCCCCTCTTGCAGGAGGCTGTCCCTTGAGGCCATCTGAGCACCAACCCTCACATCCGGCACAGGGACAGGCCAGTCTGGCTGAAGACTAGAAGCACCAGCTGATTTCTGACCTTTCTCCATGGGGCCCAGCACACAGGACAGAGAGGGCTTCACAAGTTCATCCTGTTAAAATGCAGATTCTGACTCAGTAGGTCTGGGCAGGCCCAAGCCGTATCTGTAACAATCCCCAGGGTCATGCTGCTGGGCCCCAGGCCTCATCAAGGGCTGGAGCTCAGTGCTTGGTAGGGGCTGTCTTAATGTGGGGCTACAGATTCACAAATATGGATGAATGGATGAACACACATCTCTTATCTACGAACCAAAGGGACATGAGGAGCCAGCAGGCCTGGGTCACCCTTTGCAATGAAGGACAGGCACAAAGGCCTTCTGCAGACACGGCTATGGGGGCAGCGAGGGAGCTGTGGGTGAAGCTCCCAGCCAGCTTCCCTCCTTACCTTTCTGCAGTGTATCATCTGGAAGATTTTTATAAAGCCTTTTTGTTTTTATTGCACATCATAGAAAATGGACTGTATTTAAAACAGACGAGACATTCACAAGGATGTAGAGACCCCAGCTTTTTTTCCTTTCTGGCTGTCACCTGTGCTCCACACTGCTCCTGAGGCTGAAGACAACCTTACCACACCAACAAAGCTGGTTAATGAAGAACAAGCGAATTCTGTGTGGGCCCTCCTGCACTGCCCAGTTTGGAAATTGCTGGTGACAAGGACAGGTGTCTGGGCAGGATGGCTGGGCCAGCAGAGCACCTGAGGCATGGCAGTGTGAGAAGCTCATGGACACCTGGTGTGCTGGTGAGGCTGGGATTACAGTCCAAGGGCTGAGACGGAAGTCGGGACAGGGGCAAGCTGGCGAGGACATGTGCCTGACAGACCCCGCCCTGGCCAGCTGGTGGCTGCCCGGGGCCCTTGTGAAGCACCCGGGGGCATGGCGGGGTTAAAGGGAGACAAACTGTGGGCACCGACAGAGGGAGGGGCCGGGCCCTACATCCCGGGGGTGCCGCGCTCCGAACACTACTCCAGGAAATGGAGTTGGGGACAGCTGACCCAGCTCGGTGCTGTGGCCGGCCCCTCTCATGGTGGCTGGATTCGGGCCCCAGGCCCAGAAACGCCCATGGAGGCCTGGCTCGCTGCCGGGGGCTGCAGACCCTCACAGGCTGCTGACGGCCAGGGGTGGGGAGGGGCGGACAGGCCTGGTGGCTCGGCCCCGCTTCTTGCCCACAGGCTGCTGTCTCTTCTGGTGGAGCTTCTCCTTCCGGGCCGCGGCGGTGGTGAAGGTGATGCAGTGGGCATCCAGGAAGTCCAGCAGCTTCGCCGTGGCCACGCGGATGCCGTGCTGCTTCAGCCCGGCCTGCAGCTCTGCCAGCTCGAAGGGCTGGTACAGCAGGACCTTGCGGTAGAGGGCCGGCCTGGAGCGGATGTAGCGCCTCACGGCCTCCTCCGTGGCTGCCGTGTGCACTGCCGCCTGGGACGCGCTTAGCTCCTCTTCACCCTCCTCATCCTCTGCAGACTCAAAGGCCGCTCCAAACTCACAGGAAGAACTGAAAAGAACCAGACCCAAACATTTTGTGACGCTCCTTCTCTCCAGCACCCGAGACCAGGAGCCCCTTTGATGGAAGGAGTGTCTGTGTCCCCTGCGGAGCCCGACACAGGCTTGGATGGCCTCCCCGGGAGGCGGGAAGCTCCAGGCTGCCGTGCTCCTGGCACCCCAGCTGCCAGCCCCCTCACGAGAGCATCCTGTGTGGCGAGGACACGGGAGCTCCAAGGGTCTGCTCAGGAGGCTCACAGGGGACTGTCCTTTGCCCCAACTGCGTTTCCCACAGTTCAAATCCAGAAGGCAACGGGATTTCTCAACCTCAGCATTAGGCCCGGCTTATGCCAACTCACGGACCCGGGGTCAGAGGACCTATGAAGCCACTGGCCCTGTCCTCCCATCCCGTTACCTTTGTGAGCTAAAGGAGCTGTCACTGCTGTCCCCAGAGGAGGCCACCGATTCCTGCGATGCTGGGAGCTGGGCATCCCCATCAGGGTCTGGAGGCTCCTCGTTGGCCTGTGACATGCTCATTGGAGGGATGCTTCCACCAGGCTGTTGCTTTTGCTGTCGGGGACCCTTGGTCTTAGTGGACTCCTTGGACCTTTGAGGAAGAGGGCCAGAAGTGGCCTCCAGCCGGGCATGGCCAACGGCCCTGGGAGCCTTGGAGGTCCTGCCGGCGTGGGTCTGGCTGTGAGGAGCCTCCAGGAGCACCTGTGAGGTCTGGCTCTCATTCTCCGAGTCGGACTCCAGAGTCTGGTGAGTGTACTGGAATATCTCCTTCAGTTTTAGGACCATCTGGCGTTTGGGTAGAGGGCGGACGCCAAACCTGAATGGGGAAACAGGTGAACTTCAGCACACAGCAAAGAGTTATCAGCAAATTAATGGCTTTGTGTAAATGAAATCTTACATGCCTGACTTCTGTGAACATTCAGAGGTGTTTTTCTGCATACCAACTGAGCTTACTCTGAAGAATACTCCAGAAGGGCCATTCCCAGGTTTGGCGATGGTGGTAGTGATAACACCTCCAGGGCCCAAGGTGAAGAGCAGCACTGATTGGGATGTGACAGTTTTTTTGATGTTCTTTTAAAAAAATCAGGTCTCCTTATTCAGACTATTAAGGCAAGGGCCCATCTCCATCCACTGGGCACATGGAGATCTATCAACTGATGGGTGCCTGGAGTTTCATCTCTTAGCTTCTCAGGGAACCTGGTAGTTTGGGGAAGAGCTGTCACACATGCTCCCGTCATCCAGCGGCTCCTGTTACCAGAGCCCCACGGCCGGTCCTTCAGCTCCCAGCCCCACTAAGCCTGGACCTGCATAGCGGGGAGTGGACCACCCCTGAGCAAGTTTTCAAGAACACCACCCACCTCTCCAGTTCTTTCTTCAGTACTGGAGTCTCCATGATGGAATACCTTGGCATGGGTGTTATGGGCACTTTCGGGGGCAAGTTCTTCCGATTAGCACCTTCTAGGTAGAACAAAAGAAACGTTTCAGCACAAGGATCTGGACTGCTTTTTTTTTTTTTTAAGATTTTATTTATTTGACAGAGACACAGCGAGAGAGGGAACACAAGCAGGGGGAGTGGGAGAGGGAGAAGCAGGCTTCCTGCTCAGCAGGGAGCCCGATGTGGAGCTCGATCCCAGGACCCTGGGATCACGACCTGAGCCAAAGGCAGACGCTTAACGACTGAGACACCCAGGGGCCCCTGGATTGACCTCTTCTGAGCTCAGCAATAGCACCAAGAGAAATAGGGCGTTTGAAGAAAGCCCATCCACCATTCTGCTCCACCTTTCACCGCTGAACGTGAGAACGGTCTTCCCATTGGAAAGCATCACACACACGTGGCCAGGGCCACGGCCCCGTGTGGTGCCGAAGCTGTGGGAATAGGGCAGAAAGCAGATTTGTGGCTGCCAGGGGCCGGGGGGAAGGGGCACCAGAGTGACTGCCAATGGGTGCAGTGAAAATGTTCTGGGACTAGCGGTGATGGCTGCCGAATACCGTTCACGTAGGAAAAACCACTGAACTGTGTGGTCCGGCTTTTGTTTTGTGGCTACCATCTGTCACCCCGTGCTATGATACCACTGTCCGTATTCCCTGCTGTGACTTACTCATTCCATAACTGGAAGCCTGGATCGCAACCCCCGCCCCCCACCCCGGCCCCGCTGTTCATGTACTAAAAACCACTGAATTGTGTATTTTAAAGGGTGAACTTTATGGTATGTGAGTAACAGCTCAATAAAGCTGTTACTTTAAAAAAGAAATCAGTATTTTAAAGACAAATGGAACAACTCAGGAATATATGGACTTTGGTTCTTATCCTTTTTATGAGCATGGAGCCCTTTGAGACTCCAGTGAAAATAGGCTATCTCCTAAAAAAAGCACAAAATTCTTTATATAATTTGAGAAAATTTTCACCTCCTGGAAGTCCACCTCAAGTTTCAGACTAAGGTCCCTGGTCTGAAGTCTGGTTCTCACAGCACCACCTGGGAACGGGTTAGAAATGCAAATTCTTGGTCTCCGCTCTGGGGTGGGGCCTGGCCACGTATGCGGAAGCTCTCCAGGCAGTTCTGATCCCCACTCAAGGCTGAGAGCCGGTCAGTCATGCCCAGCTGGTCTTGGATTTTAGGAGGAAATGCAACACCAGGTCGCATGCAGATCCTCTGCCCACAGGCTGCTTCCCTGCGACCAGCCGCTGCTTTGCACAACCCTGCCCCTTCCTGGCTCTCCCAGCATCTGCCTGGCAGGGGAGCGGGTATGGGCAGCAGCACCTCAAGGGGCTGACCCTCGAGACCCTGATTCTCCTTTATGACTGACAGGAGCTGGGAAACTGCACCCTTCCATGGGCTTGGGGGGTAGATGAGGGAGGACCGAGACTCACAGCCAACACCCCACCCTCACCCCATCTGCTGTTGTTTTAAAGCAAACAATTCAGAGGCACTTAGTACATTCAGTGTCCTAATTCACTGCAACCACTACCTCTAGTTCCAAAGCATTTTCATCACCCCCAAAGGAGGTTCTGTACCCAGCATACTCCCCGTTCTCCCCTGCCCCCCGTCCTGGCAACTGCTCGTCTACTTTCTGTCTCCACATATTTGCTCACTCTGGACATTTCAGATAAATGCACTTGCATGCTGCGTGGTCTTCTGTGACTGACGTCTCTCACTGAGCGCCATGTTTTTGAGGTTCATCCACGAGGTGACAGAGGTCAGTGCTTCATGCCTTTCTATGGCAGATTATACTACACTGTACGAATGGACCACGTTTTATTGGTCCACTCATCAGCTGACGGACATCTGGGTTGTCTCCCCCTTTGGGCTACCGTGAGTACGGCTGCTGTGAAATCTGTCCGTCCTGATCTCTGTTATTCTGGGAGCGCTCACAGGAGGGGAGCAGCTGGGTCCTCATGGCAACGCTCTGTGTAACTGTGAGGAACCATGCTTGCCCGATTTTAAGTGCACCTGAGGTGCTTGCCTTGGCCCTTCAGAAGCACTGGTTCAGGATTCTCGAGTGGGGTCCACAGATGGGGGTTTTTAACAGGGGCCCAGGCGAGCCATGGGACCCAGGCAGGTTGAGGAATTGGCTAAGCAGCACGTCTAAGGGCAAGCCCGTTCTCCCTCCGCAGGGGAGGGTGGGGAGGAGGCTCGCCGCAGCCCAGCAGGCCCTGCAGCCCCACCACCCCGCGCTGTCTCTACCGCCCCCTCCAGCCCCTTAGCGTAAAGCAGCGTAACAGCTACCCTCCCGCTACTCACTTGGCGTCTCCAGCCCTTCTGAGTTCAGAGCGGCGACATCAGCACTCAGCCCCTGGGCCGGAGGAAGGAGCTCTGGTGACTTCTGCTCCTCTCCATCCCAATCGTCCCACAGAGCGGAGTTCAAAAAGCTTGGCCTGCTGCTCCCAGGCGAGCCGGCCTGATGGGCCTTCTCTTGAGACTCTGTGTGGCCGGCGCGGCTTCCTGGGGCGGGGGCGGTGCCCGGGAGGCGGGGGGAGCAGCAGCTGCGGCAGTCTGGGGCCTCCCTGGCCCTACTGCCCGGACCGCTGGTGCTCAGGGGGCCGGTCCGCTCGAGGTTCAGGCGGTCAATGGGAATCGGTGAGAGGGGCTCCACGTGCCAGTGGCAACCGTCCAGGGGGATCGGAGGGTCGCCGTCCAGCAGGGGGCTGCTGCTCGCCCGACGGGAGGCCGCCTCCTGCTCATCTTCGCTGTCTTCCACCTCCACCACCTCACTGGCGATGGCCTGGCTCAGCAGGCTCGGCCCGGGGGGTGAGCACTTCTGGGGCTGCCCGCTGAGATCGGTGAGGCCGCCAGAGATGGGACAGGGAGCCAGAGAGCAGTGCTGGGGGCGCCCGGGGTGGGGCCTGGAAGGGCTCCTGCCGTCAGGGCTGCCTGCACGGACGGGGACCAGGCATGACGACGACATCTGGGGTGTGATGACTGGAAACTTACTTGCGGTTTCGGGGCCACCCCTGTTTTCTAACGGGGCCCAGGGCTTGACCTGAGCCATGTGATCCACCGAAGCCCTGGACCTGAGGCCTGTTATCTGTGTCTGTGAGGAAGAGTCCCGGCTTCCGCTGGCCAGTGGCGTGGCAGGCACGAGCCATGAGGTATCCGTGGTGCTGTCCTCCTCGGGGCCGCTCTCGGGGTCACACAACAGCCGAGGGGTCCCTCTGCCCCCCACACAGCCCCGGTTCCCTGCCGGCCCCTCCTCCCCGCCCTGCAGGGAAGCCTCTCTTCTTGCTGGGCTTTGGAAAGGTTCTTGATCTGCATCGACGTCGATAACAGAAAACAGCTCAGAAGACTTGGGGCTAACTTCTAGAACTTTCCTTTCTTCCAGGGGACCATTGAAAATGGATTTTATTTGGGTTTGTTCTAGCTCTAGCTCTTCATCTGAATCCAATAAAAGGATAATCTCATCTTCTCTGTTCTTGCTGGATGGAGTATTCTGAGATCTGGAGCTCAAATGTCCAGGTTTTGACTGGGTTAGGTCGATGGATGGAGACTTTTCTGGGGAGACTAGAACCCCTTTATTTCTGCATTCCAATGAGGAACCACGTTCTTTGCCCTTCTGGAGGCCTGGATCTTTAAGTAACGTGAGGAGGCTCCTGCCCCTCCTCTGCTTTGCTGGGGAGTCCTGGGCGGCCCCCCTGGAAGCTCTGCCCTGCGGCTGGGGCTCTGGTGAGGGCGACTCACCCCAAAGATGAGGACGAGGGTGTGGCCGGCCGGGACTCCGGCCCCCAGGGGGCTGTGACAGGCACGGGCGCCACAGGGCTGTCTGCCAGTGAGCAGGGGGAGAGGGGCTCCCCGCCCTCTTTCCCGAGACGGTGCCGTTGCCTTCCCGGAGATGGCTCATTATCTGGGACACTCCGCAGCATTTTCTGGGAGTTGATGAAAATGGCCGGGCCTCAGGAGCATCTGCTGAGCACAAAAACACGCCTTCCTTTCTCCCTGCCTTGCAGCCCCCAGAAGGGCGAGGGGATCTGGAACGACCCAGTGCTTCCTCTGGGGACCCTGCTTTCTCCTTGTCCGCACACTGGCCCTTGAGTGGCAGGGGCGTGGACTGTCTCATGCTTTTCCATGTGGCTGGGGCCTCTTCTCTTCCCTCACCAGACGGTTCCATCTGTTCTGCATTTTCTGGCTGTTGGCTAACCTGGCCACTCGCTAAGATTTGCGCAGATGCGGGACCGTTGTCCCCGAACTGGTCAGTTTCTTCCTTGATCTCTGGAGCTCCTTCCCCCCGGAGCAGCTTTCGCTGAGTGGCTGCAAATTCATAAATTTCTTCCATTTCTGCTTCATTCACTTTTTCTCTGTCTTCTTCATAGCGCTCAGATTTCAACAAAGCCTCCGCTTCTTCCTCTTCATCTATCCACATGGACCTCAAGAGTTCTTGGAAGTTCTCCGCGCGGCTTTCACAATCCTCGTCTTCCTTCTCCTTCCACGGTCTGTCCTCTGAATCGCTCACGTCAGGGGCTTGTTCACACAGAAGAACAAGCTCACTAACACCAAACCTGCAACAGGAAATGCCATGCATCACTGCCCTGCAGAGGCGGTAGCCAGATGCCCCAGCGCAGGCGAGGATTGGGGCGCAAGTCCTGGCAGGGAGGACAACCGTGCTCGGTCCTGGCCCTTCCCCTGCTCTCTTGCAGGCACGGTGCCCGTGCTCCCAACCAGCAACACCCCAGGCTGCTGAGCTCGAGGACAGACTCATGGACCTTTAGGGCAGGGTTCACTAACTCTACTGCCCAAACACAAAGGGGTGTGTCGGGCTGAGCTGAAGGTGACAGGAATCGGTGATGCTGCAAAGCTGGAGAGCGTGCTGCCCTGAGAGGCATCTGAAGCAAACCCCAAAGACCAAACCTGTCCCAGTCAGCCCGGGCCGAGGGGTACATCAGCCTGCCGCCTCCGTGAAGGCTCCCTGGTCTGAAGGCTACACTCAGGACCCCAGAGGCCGAGCTGATCCCTTCCCAGAAGTGCACCTGAGGGATGACAGGGCCTTGGGCGAACACGGTTTTATCCAAGGGGCCCTCAGCCCTGTCAGGAGATAGAATGTGCGTGCAAACCCACGGGAGTTACACTAGGCATTACACTCCTGTTGACACTCCTATTTCCTGGGACCTGGGAAAGAACAGCCACCATTCAGCTTCTGTGGCCGAACGACCAAGGAGTGGCAGCACCTGGGGGCAGCTGAGGCTAAGGACCACCCCCTCATCACACCCAGGGAGCTAAGAGCCACGTGACCTGGCAGAGGCCATCCTCAGCCAGCACTGGGCTCTCCTGCCAGTGTCCATTCTGGCCAGACTGCCAGTCACTACGTCCCGGGCAAGGTCACCACTGAGCATAAACCCGGGGTTAACAGGTACAGGAAGGACTCAGCCCTGAGCCCCCTGCGAGCCGTCAACCTGCTCGTGCTCGTCGTTAATGTCACATGCTAGGAGGTCCATGGAAAGAGCCGTCAGACCTGTGGGCCAGAGCGCCCAGGCCGGGGGCCAGCCGGGGAGGCACGCCGGGGTCCGCGGCATACAGGTAATGCAGGAGCGCCCGGGCGGCCTCGGTGCTCACGTCACTCAGCAGCACACGCTGGCTCCGCACATCGCCATCCTCCACGGCGAAGAAGCCCTCACTGTTCACCTGAGAAAGAGGTAAAGTGCAGAAGGTTTACAACCTCACAGACGTGACGTGGGGCCGCACAGAGGGTCGTGCCAGGCTGCTGGTCAGGAACTCTGCAGTCAGGCCCTACAACTTCTCTCTTGGCAAAATCGGACTGTGATAGAGGTTCAAGCACCCAGCTGGTTCCCTCTTGACAGACACATCAGAGGCACGAGAACTTTCTGGGAGAGACCAGCAGCAGTTTCCCGGATTCCTGCAGCACGACATTGAAGTCCAATGCATGTTGGCACAGGTCAGCATAGAAATGTCTGTCAGCAGGTCGATTAGGACTTCATAATTACAGAAATAGAGGAAAAGGGAACAGTTCTAGGGAAAATGGATTTTTATTCAACCGATCAAGAAATCTGATGTTCCCCAATCCTCAGCTCATCTCCTCACAGCACTTCCTAACCTCAAACATGTCCAGACGGAGGCAGGTACACTGACAGGGAGGGAGGGAGGTGGGTGCATGTGTGGGGGGCACGGAGGGGAGTGAAGGCGGCAGGAGGCCAGAGGGGAGTGTGAGAAAGCACGCGGAGAGGGAGGGAGGAGGGGCGGGGGCCCGTACTCACATACTGCATGAGAAGGGGGCATCGGGCATAAAGCACGAACTTGTGGGCGTAAAGCACGTCCCCACTGTCCGTCTGCAGCTGGACGTCACTCAGGTGTGGGTTATTAACCATGGCTCTAAAGTCGGCCAGCAGCAAGCCGAGGGTGAGCTGGAAGGAGGGGAGCACACGGGTCTCACAGCAAGTTCCCCAACTTCAGGGGTGCTAGCTTCTTTTTTTTTTTTTATAAATTTTTTTTTTTTTAATTTCTTTATTTGACAGAGAGAGAGCACAAGTAGGCAGAGTGGCAGGCAGAGGGAAAGGGAGAAGCAGGCTCTCTGCTGAGCAGGGAGCCCGATGCGGGGCTCGATCCCAGGACCCTGGGATCATGACCTGAGCCGAAGGCAGCCGCTTAACCGACTGAGCCACCCAGGCACCCCCAGGGGTGCTAGCTTCTTTCTCAAATTCTCCATTATACTGAGTCCCCTGGCCTAACACGGGGCGGGTGGGGGGTCGGTGAGCAAGGGGAGGCACGATAGCCGCACTGAAGCTGCAGCTGGGCTGAGCGCTTCACAAGCACCATGTGCGGCCCCGGTGTGACAGGCAGGGACCCCGAGCCCACGCCGTTCGGGTACCCGGCCGAGAAGAGTCTCGATCCTTCTCTGACTACGCGCCATGGTCATCCGGCAGACCTTGGGGTGAAGTGTTTGGCTGATACCAATATACTAACAGGCTGACATCCACTCTGAGGAAAACCCAACTTCCAACCCAGCGTCACTGACACAGAACGTGAACCCTTACTTGCAGACCAGCCGGGACCTGCACGTCAGAGGCGCACAGCTGGTCCTGAACGAACGAATGAAACTTTGGGGCATGAGGCCACCTCACAGAGCAATGGGGATCCCTGCGGGCTCTCAGGACAAAGCGGGCTCCTGGGGCCGGGCTACTGAGGTGCCCCCAGAGTTCAAGGACAGAAGGGACAAAAGCCTCATGGCAGAGCCCTAGAGGGGAACAGGAGGCTCCCGTAGGCTCTCGCCTGGCTTAGCTCAGAGGCTGTCGAGGGGGCCAGTGGACTCGTGCGACGCTCTGGAGGCCGGCTGGGAGGTGACCGTGCGGAGCAGAGGACGAGCTCCGGTGGCCAGGACCACGGAGCAGGGCCAGGCTGCACAGCCCACAGCAAGGAGCCCCGGTGCTTACCGAAGCTTGGCTATCCCTCTCCGGGGGCTTTTCCTTAGGGGGCAGGACAAACCCAGTCGGTGGAAGGCCAGTGGGTGACACATCCATCCCTGAGAGAAGGATCCACAGGTTAAAAGAACATCATGTCCCGGCAATGTCAGTCTCCGAGAAAGAGCATCAAGTGTCTGTCAGCTGACCCCACGGTGCCCAGGGGATGCTCTTTACCCGAGGGCTTCTTCACTGTGAGTGAACCACCCACTGAGTTTTTCCCTGCTCCCCAGAGGGACACAGGTAGTAAAAACAGAGAGTCTGCACAATCACTGGCTCTGGGCAAGGGTTTTGTCCTTGGTTAAAGTTGGAGGAGATTGTGACGGACTCACCTGTATGACATCCATCTTTGAGGAAAAAAAGGAAAGCACTTACAGAGACTGTGTTCTCCCCATCACATGGGGATAAGCCAGAGCACCTCGGATCTGAGCGGCTGTCCCCAAGCCCCAGGGACTAGCTGGTCATGGCCACCGCCAGAGGGAAGGAGGGCCGGGAGGGCGGGGCTGGCCCAGGTGTCCCATCCAGGGTCTCACCTGCGGCCCCTCCTGAGCTGGCCAGGCCCCCACTGCAGGGCCACGGGGTGGCACTCAGCCCCTCTCCCGCCAGGTCCACAAGGTCCTGCAGGGCCTGGTGCTCTCTCTGGCTGGCGGAGGGTGAGGGGTTCCCGGGGCCATGGCCCGCAGGCGGGGCACTGGGGAGAGCAGGTGGTGTTCGCACACCCAGCTCTGGCTCGTCAGGCGGCACTGGCGGCAGCGTGGGCTCCTGGGTAAGACCCTGAAAGAAGTCAGGAAGCCACGTGACTGTGTGGCCACTGCAGCAGCCACCACACAGAGGGCCCCCAAGAGTGTCAGCCACAGCCCAGAACAACCCTGGGAGGCTTTCTCCCATCACCATCAGCAGGCTTCTCTGTCACGGTGAAGGCCATGCCTGTTGTGTCTACATCAGCAGAGAGGTCCCTGAGGGGCCCGTCCCCCTAATGGTATCTCAATGGCCTCAAGCATGCAGTGACTCCAGGCCCACCTGCAGCAGCCTGTCTGGTTCCTGGGCCCCACCACACGCAGATTATACCAGCCCCCTTGGGGGTGGCGCCCCGGACTGCATTTCAAACAAACCCTCCAGGTACAGGATACATTTGGGAACCAGCTGGCCTCCCTGTTCTTCCCAGGAGAGCCATCAGTTGCTGCACAGAGAAACACGCTACAGCAGGCATACCGGACTTCCTGCCCTTCCTTCCTTTTCGGACTTTGTTGATGCCCAGGCCCGCCGTCCTAACCGCCGCCTCTGCCCAGAGCCCCCCGCATGCCTACAGGGGAGGACCCACCTTGGCGGGCCGCTGGGGCACCATGGGAGGGACCAGGCTTGTGGTGTAGAAGGCTTCCAGAGCCCAGGCCCCAGTCAGGGCGCTGCCCTCCCACAGAAAGTTCTGCTTCAGATGCTGGCTGGCCTTTTCCAGCTCTTCCTTTACCATCCTGCTCTCAGGAAGTGGCGGCGTGCTGGACAGCTCCATCTCCTCCGCGAAGAGCTGGGCCACTCGGTCCTCTGTCTGCCTCCGAGTGGTCTCCGGGTCCTGGACTAACAACGGGGGAGGGCATAAAGGTGCTTTCCTCTTACGACTCTTCTTTTCTGAAGGTAAACAGAAACATAGGGTCAGTGACAGAGCTGCGACACACCCTGAGGCCCAGCAGTGGTCACCTTTGGCCAGCAGCGGTGTGGCAAGGCACTGCCAGCCAGGAGCCACACCTACCTGCCCCCAGTCTTATCCTCTCAGGGAAAGCACTTTCTAGCCTGAGCACCGTGGGCACAGCCTCCCGCTCCATCTCGGACTGGGACAGAGCCATGGCCACCAGCAGGTCCTCGGACGGCGCCTCGGGCTCATTGACCTTCCGCTTCTTCTGCAGCTCCTTCCTGTTGGTGGCTCCCTTCCGCTTCAGACCTCCAACATGACTGCTGAAGCTTAAAAGGCAGCCAAACAGAAAAGTTAGCGAGGCCAGAGGTGTGAGCACTTCCTGTTCTGAGGGCATCCCCACTGGACCAGAGAGGCCTGGACCCCTTCTCCTCTAAGGTAGGAGAGAAAAGGGATAAATGTGGACCCGTTAGACAGAGGCTTTGACTGATTTGGGCATTCACTGTGCTTATCCTATTGCCTCATGTAAGCTCACACCATCCTGGGCCAAGTGCAGTGCAGTCCAGAGAGGTGACGGTCTGGGTCCTTCTACGTGATGCTACCCTGCTGAGCTAGCTGTTGCCAGGTGTGAGTGGTTAGCTACGAGTGGTCCCTGCACACCCTAGCTGTGGCCAAACCCTTCCAGAGGAGTCAGCACCCAGTGGCTCTGAGTCAGCTTCCTGGATTCCACCAACTTCTGCCCATCGACACTTCAGATGCCCCTCAGGCAGTCCTGGCCACGTTGGCCATGACAGGATCCTTTCCCCTCCCGCAGGGGCCTGTGGGCATTTCCTCTGCCCAAGGCCCGAAGGAAAGGCCTCCCAGGTTCGACCACCAACATGGTCAGCCAGCCTGGAAGTCAGTGTACAGCAGCATTTGGCTTGGAGGAGATTTGCTTAAAGGATTTTCCAGCTGGAGAACCTAGATTGCCTGGTGAACCCCAACAGGCTGAGCAAGAAATAGGAGGGCAAAGGCGAGAGAAAAACTGGGAGCTCAAAACCAGCTGTGGGGGTGCTCTGGAAAGCGCCCTTTGCCAAAGCTCATGCTGTTCCCTGGGCCCGGGATGGCTCAAGAACCTCAGGTATCAATTCGGAAGATCTAAGCAAGGCCTAATTGAGTTCAACTTCCCAGGAACCCCACACGATAACTACAGCCTCCCAGAAGGCAAGAAGCTGTCTCAGCATCTGACTACCCCAGAGTTCCACACACCCCAGGCTTGGCCTCTGGGCAGAGAGGAGGCTCAAAGCCTAGGTGAGGGTGTCCATTTGCTAGAGTTTTCTACTTTATCAACCTTCTAGGACCCACACACATCTCATTTCTCTTCTCAGGTATTGAAAAAACAGATATATTTCATCTGAGTAGGTGGTTCCCATCCAGTCCTGGCAAAAGGCAAGCAATGGCTTAGATAATGTCTATGCTAGGGCCTTAAGGCTTCCAATTCTGAGATGCTAGTGTTGATGTGCTATGATATAGAAGGGCTCACCAGCCAAGAATCCAGCTCTGCCCACCCAGTCTCACCACGGGCCCGGCTCAGATGCCCATAACCTGTGTAAAAGGCAGTGGCCAGGACAAACAGAGCCACCACCCTTGGCCTTCCCTTTGCTCTTGACAGCTGTCAAAGGAAAGAAGGCCCAAACCTACAGAAGTCCAGGACCTGCACTAGTTTGTTCCCTGTAACGTGGCATCCACAGAGCCAGGGGCAGTACGGAGGGGAGCGGAGCTGCTAGGCCTATGATTTGCACGCCAAGGACTTGTTCCCAGCTAGGAGCGAGGCCTCCTATTGCAACACCTAAGCATTTAATTCATGCATGTTAAAAAAAAAAGGCCTGTGGTTCTGTCTTGCCAACTCTGTGAACTGTGCAGAGTCCTCTTCCGAGGACAGTAGGAGACTCGGGCCGCACAGAGACGGAAGCCATGGCACGCGACACTGGAATGGATGAATGGACACGGTGAAGTGCGTTAGCAGATTGCTCGCTGCTCCAGGGGACACCGGTAGGATCTCGAGAATGGAAAAATCTCAGGAAGGACCTTAGGAAACCAGTCCAACCAGTCCTTTCTGCAGACACGCCCACATGGACCATTTCGAAGGTACAGAATCTTTCTCCTCCTCAGTCCCGGTGGAGACTGCCTGATTTCCTCCTCAAATGTATCATTTCCAGAATCAAGGAGGGTTCTAGGGCTCTACTGTTCTCTAAAGCTACAAAAAGCTTTAAAAAGAAAAAATCAGAGTATTTCTGTGGTTTTCCTCCTTTCCATCTGACTCACCTCGATGCCAGCGTGCCACAGGCCCCGCCAGGCTGAGCTGTCTGCAGCCGCACAGCCTGGAGCAGGAGCTGGGGGCCAACATCCATCTTCACTGCACACTGTTTCAGGTGGCTGATTCTGCTCTTTGGGCTGAGAAAGGGCTTGCCACAAATTGGGCACTCGGGGATCCGTGGTGTGGAGGGTGTCAGTGCCTTTTCAGCCTCATCCAAGCACCTGGAGGAAGAGAGGAAACACATGGGAACCCTCTCCATTGGTACCATGCGTCCATGTCAGCAAGGACAGGTGTGGGCTCCAGCCTGTTCTCCCAAAGCCAACTCCACACAGCCTGCAGTCAGCCTCCAAACCCTAAATTTTGGTTCTGCTAGCGAAGGTGGCTAAAGAGAGCAAGGACATGTCAGACAGTGGCAAGCCCACTCCTGAGTCTGTACCGCAAGGAAGTGAGAGCAGGTACTCGAACCAGTACGAGAAACACATGGTCATGGCAGCTGTATTCACAACATCCAAAAGGCAGAAGCAGTCCATAGCCATCAACGGATGAACAAGACATGGCCTACCCACAAGATGGTATTTTTCAGCCATAAAAAGGAACGAAATTCTGATCCGTGCTCCAACCTGGATGAACCTTGAAAACACTACACTGAGGAGAGGAAGCCAGACACCAAAGGCTACGTCTGTGTGATTCCACTTACATCCTGAGCAGACAAATCCGCAGAGGCTGCAGGGGCTGGCAGAGGGGGAATGGGGAGTGAGCACTAATGGGGACAGGGTTTTATTGGGGGTAACGAAAATATTCTAAAATCGACCGTGGTAATGGTTGCACAGTTCTGTGACTATAGTAATTAAAAGCCATTGTTAACTTTAAGAAGATGAATTGTGTAATATGGGAATTATCTCTCAACAAAGCTGTTTAAAAAACCAGTAAGGACAGGCTGACACCAACACTGGGGTGCTATGGTCACAGTCAGGATTCCCACCGCAGATTCCCCTGGGTCTGTCATACCCACGGGAGAGGTGACCCCAGAGAGGCGAGAGTCAAGCTGCTCCTACCGGTTCACGTGCTGCTCCCTTCGTGTCACGTTCATGGCTGAGAGGTTCTTTTGACAGATCTGGCAGAAGAACAACCCCGTCTCCTCCAGGTTAGCCTCATGTGTGGGTGCTCGCTGCTGCCCAAACTCATGCTGCAGAGCCAAGGCCACCGCAGCGTCGCTCTCTGTGGCAGGAAGCCCGGGCCCAGACCCTGTGAGGAGGCACGGTCTCCATGAGGATGAGCGCACCCTCAGACCTCTGCACCGCCCGTCAGAGCTCACAGTGCACAGACAGCAGAGGGAGCACGGACAGAGCAGACCCAGCACTGCTCTGCCCCCCCCGCCAGTACCGTCCAGTGAGGGTGGACACAAACAGGGCTCCCGGGGCATACTTCTCCAACTGTAATATGCATAAGAACCCCCAGGAAGCTTGTTAAAATGCAGGTTCGTATCCCAGTGGTCTAGATGGAGCTTCCTGAGATTCCCCATTTGGGACAACTCCCAGGGCAGGAGACACTGCCGGTTCAGGACCCCTGTTTGAGTAGCAAGGTCCTAGAGAACGAGCCTTTCATTTTACTAATTTCTGCTAAAGTCGTCTACCTCAGGCGTTCCAGGCTTACAAGACTCCTATTCCAATAAGTCTAGGTTTTCTCTTCAAAGCTCAGCCTTTCCTACTGCTATGACCTTTTGTCGCCTATCCTAGAAGAACCAGGTCAAAGTGAAACCCCTTTCTTAAAACGCATTCTCCTTCCCAGCAGCAGACAGAAGGATGGACTGACTGACTCTAGTGTGGAGGTGGTTCCCCAAGTGGCCGGGCCCACCGCTGCAGCCCTCTGTCACATCTGATATTGCTGGAGCAGACCCTCAGCACTCACAGGGGGATTCGGAGAACTTCATAAATCCCCAGTTCTTGAATATTCCTGTGGCCTAGCACTCTTTCCACTGAAGCCAGAAAAGCAACACACTTCATTTTGGTGCCCCATTTAAAAAAAAAAACAAAACAAAGAAATGGTTTCTCTGTCCTGAGCACTGAGCATTACTGGGTATCCCGTGAAGCTCTACGGAAACAGTTGAGGCACATGTAGGGCAGGTGCTGAGCTCGTGTCCTGGCTGAGCAACTCTGACGCACCCCTTTGGTGCTGCAGGGACTGATGCCATGACAGATGTCCCACCACTGCCTGTGTGGACCTTAGAGGCAGCGTGAGAATCCCAGACTGCAGTCTGCAAACGCACTGCCAGGGGACTACAGACTTGTTAGCCGTAGGGCCGTCAATACAGTTGCTGCCTATTTCTTCCCCTTTTGTGTATTTTCACCAGAGATGAGGGCTTATATCGTTTAGGGGGTAAAGAAGAGAACCAGGGATATGACGTGCCTCTGGGGTGGTACAATGTGCCCTGCATAGCACTTGCACTGTTGGCGCCAAGCTATCTTCACCTGGGGCCACCCGGCCTTCTGGTTTACTCGCCTGTGATGCACTCCAGGGGCTACAGGAAGTGGTTACGCAACACCACGAGGAAACAATCAAACAAATCTACAAAGTGGGAAATTCAGAAAGACAATTGCCCTGGACTCTTCTGAAAGTTGGAATCATGAAAAAAAAAACAAACACAAACAGGACAAGACAAGGGGACTGTTCCAGAGTCTAGACTTTAAGAGACTATGGACTACAGCATATGCAGTGTGTGGGACTTACAGTTCTGGCGGATCCTTGCTCAGGAAAAAAGAAACCAGCTATAAAGCTGTCCTTGGGACAAGTGGGGAAATTTTTATATGAACTGGACACTGGGCAATATTATGGAATTACGTGTGACAAGAGCACCGTGATCATGTAGGAGATCTGTGGGGGGAAGTATCATGATGTCTAGATCTTACTTTCGAATAGTATAGAAGAATCATATATATTTAGAGATATAAAAAATATATGGCAAAATGTTAACAATTGTTAAGTACAGGTTGAAGTTATGGGAATTTATTGTAGTATTTTTTTTTTTTTTTTACCTTTCTGTATGGGAAAAATTTCATAATAAACAGTCAAAATAAAAAGAGGAAGAGGTACCTTGTCAAAGAAGCTAAGTGACCCAAGCTAAATGACCCCAGGGACCCTTCATTCTCTGGCTAGATACTATGAAGTGGCCAAGGTACAGTGCTAGGCAGAGCACCCACCCACACCAGCAACTCAAGGAATGTGGGTTCCTTCCTCTCCCCCTTTCTCCAGAGTTCAAACTTAACCCTGATGGGAATATACAAAACTCCCATCATACCATTCCCTGCTGTCATCTCCTCTGGAGGGCCCTCTGGGGCCTTTTCTTCAAGTGTAGCCTCCAGAGAGCTCCCTTCCGAAGCACGCTGCAAACGCTTGGGGTCTGCTCTCTTGAACTGCTGCATTCGTTGTAGGACTAACTCTGCCGTCCGGGGTTTGGAGGGACTTGGTGCCGTCACTGTCAGACAGGGAGGAGGGGGCTGGGAGTTGCTGTCCGGAGCAGCCTCTGGCAAAGAGGAAAACATTCACAGCCATCTGTTCTAGCTGGAGAAACAAAGACTCTTCCATCAGATACAGGTTAGACCCAAGTTTCAAGGGGTCCCTTACCAACTAGTTGAGGTTTAACTCTCAAGTGTGAGAGGACTGACTACTGGTAGCTTGGAAGTAATGGAATAGATAGGAAGTAATATAAATAGACCTGTCATAAATATCTGTGACAGGAGGGGGCACAGAGAGCGACTGAGCACAGGGTTTATTTTTGGAGTGATAAAAATGTTCTAAAATTAGCCAGTGGTAATGATTATACAATTCTGTGAATACACTAAAGCCACTGAACTGCCCACTTTAAAAGGGTAAGTTTTACAGAATGTAAATTCTTTCTATTAAGCTGTTATTAAAGAAATATTAATGACAAACATTTTTATCTTCCTAGGTCATAAGTTCTCCTCTAACTTGGTGTCCACAGGTGGCCTCTGGTGGGGATTCGTGAAGCTCCTGCAGGTTTATGCCAATTTCACAGGTGTGTGGGGGGGTGCGGTTTTCGGGGGAATCATGCATAGCTTTCACTGCTCCCAAAGGGACCTGAAGGACCAATGATGTTTTAGTAACACTACCGAAGCCTTACAACAGTCTCTGCGAGCTAATTCTTTACCACTATTCCACTGAGAGATCATGCTGACCACACTAGTAAAAAATACCATTTAAGATCAGGAAGTGAAGGTGAGAAATATTTAGAAACAGAACACAGGAGCCTAAAGATCCTATGCAAGGCTGGTTCTCAGTTCTGCTTGAAGAATGCATGTTAAACATATGGTTCAGTACACCAAAGGCAGCAGGGTAAGGAACCTGCTTCAAGCAAACAAACAAAGGAAAAGAAAAGAACAAAGGTGTTAGGAGGAAAAAGGAAGGACCTAAAGATTCTCCTGGGATCTAAGCCTATCTGGCAGCTTCCTACTGCCTTCTGAGCAGCCTTACCGAACCGGCTGGCACCACTGCAACTTACCCACTCTGGAAGGAATTCAAGAAACTGAGAGAAGCAGCATTATTTTCATGTTCACGTTACTTGTGTCAAATACATAATGTAAACATTAATAAGAAATTCTAAAAGGGCACAGGGCCCCAAACATAATCATGTAGAAAATTCACATAGGGGTTATATTTTTTATGATCACTGTTTAAAACAGGAGTTGACCAACTATGGTCCTCAGGGAGCTGCCTGTTTTTCTTAATGAAGTTTTGTTGAAACACAGCCCCTTCATTTGCTTACAGATTGTCTAGGGAATTGATAAGTTGCAGAGACCAAGGCTGCAGAGCCAAAATAATTTGCTGTCTGGCCTTTTTCAGAAAGTTTTCTGACCCCTGGTTTAGATCAGTACAGTCACCTCTGGTTTCCTCTCTGGAAACATCCTGGCAGTGGTTCTGGCCCAGTTACCTGTCTGGGTGCTCTGCACACCCTCCTGGAGCACAGCAGAGGCAAGCACACTTCCCTCTCCGTTCTCAGGGCGAGTGGGTTCACTCCTCTGCCACTTGGGTGCCCTTTGCTTTTTAGTCCTCGGGGCCTGGCTGCCAGACTGAGTTTTCTTCTCCCTGGGGCCTTGAAGGGTTTTGCCTTTGGTAGCAGTTGGTTTGGTCCTTTTCGGTTTGCTTATCTGAGTGCTGTTGGAGGCCTTTTGTGTCTTCCTTTCCCCCGACACTTCCTTGGTGACATTCTTTTTCACCCTTTGGAGAAAGCTGGCGCAGAGTTCCTTAAAATCATCATCTGACTCATCCATCATCTGGCCAGCTTTAAGGCTTGCAGGTGGTCTTCAGAGGTGTGAGGTCTATCTGGGGGGCCCGAGAACGAGCCTAGCAGGCCTCATTCACACTTGCAGCTCCATTAAGGCTCCTCTCTGCTTCTCACTAGGACACCTGGAGAGTTTGCACAATTGAGCAAAAAGTAGTGCCTTCCCCTCCATAAGGATTTAAAATGCCTATCTTCAAATTGAGTCCCTGTTAAACAGCACGTTTAAAGTTCACATCTGAGAGCTTTTGTTGTCCAACAGATGCCTCTGAGATAGGATACATATGAACTTCACACTCAGGTGATTCTCCAAGATCTCCATAGTGATAAAACACATTGGTTCATTTAATGTCACATCTGTGGAAAACAAAAAGCATCTAAATGTAATTAGGCAGACACCGCATTTTATGCCATTTCTTCCAGGAAGGTACAAGAGGATGTGGGGTATGCGCAAAGTCCTCAGAGCAACAATATCTGTGTCAAATACTCAGGTACCGCCTGGTTAACACAAACTCGTGGTCTTACAGGATATCACAATACAACACAGGGGGAGGGATCTAAAAACCCATCAGAGAAAGAACATGAGCATCTTGGAAGAGTATTGTTTTTACTGAAATCTGGGGAATGAATCCCATGAAGGGCAGTCACCACAGAAACAAGATGATGGCTAAATGCAGAAAAACTCTTTCTTAGGCCCTATCAACAGGCAACTTAATATGCAGGGCAGCCAATGGAGAGAATACGCACTTGAATGCTTGGGAAGAAACAAGACAGGAGAGGCTCATCCTTCACTGGTATGAGCAATGTTTCCAAATCAAAAAAGGGCCACTTTTCTCCACCCTCTCTCACTTCAGCAAGAGCTCTCCAAACTCAAGTGACTGGAATGGTGACCACTGCAAAGCCTGGGCCTTGTGGGCATAATTATTTACACTGGCACAGTTTAGTGGGATTCAGAATTCAAAACTGAATGACCCAGTGACAGAAAGTGCAATCTCCTCCATTGGAGTAGTCCAATTAATCACCTATTTTTGCGGAGCCGGGCAGACAGGCATACCTGTAATCTACTTCGCATGGCCGGCCCATCCTCCTCTTCCATGTCACCTCCTTAGAGAAGCTTCCCCTCATCCTTTATCCAAGTGGACCCCCTCCACTCCCATTATTTTCTGTCATCACACATTGTTTTCACAATCACACTTATAACAAATTATAATCATTTGTAATAACATTTCTCGAATGCTTACGGTATGCCAGGCATGGGTCTAATTGCTCTATAAGTCTAACTCATGTAGCCCTTATGACAATTCCCTTTACAGCAAGGAGTCAGGTCCAAGAATGAAGAACTGGCTTAACTTTACACAATTTTTGAAGTGGCAGGGCTGAGAACAAATTCAAGCGGGTGGTTCTAGGGCATCTACACCTCCACTTTTATTCACTTATTTTCTGTCCCCTACTAAGGTCAAAACTGAAGGAGGGCACAGGCTCATCTATTTTACTCCATATTCTCTTTGGCTGATCAGACACCTGATTCGTAAAAACAAAACAAAACAAAACAAAACAAAACCTCGGCATTTGTTCAGTCACTCAACCACAAAGACTTTTTGGTACAGTGGGAGAGGAGGCTGCAGGGATCAGTGCAGGGACCGGTGTCCGGGCGCCTGAATCGAGCCCGTGGGACGTGGAGAGCTAGAGCGGATTCCACCCTCCACACCCCGCGGAGTCTCCACGGGCCTGTGACGTTAGTCCGACAACAGCCCACCTCCTATACGTGCTCGCTCAGTATTTGCCGAAGGACGCAGCAAGTTTCTGGAGGGCTGGGGACTTGCGTCTACGCCGGCTCGGTACCCGCCGGGCCGCCCGGCTCGCAGCTGGCGCGGAATGAATGAGTGGGCAGTGCGGAGCGGACCCTCCCGCTCCCCCTGACCCGGTGACACACACCGCAAGCGGGCGAGGGGCTAGGTCTGGGGGAGGGCTGCCAACGACTCTGGCGGCTACGAAGCCGGACGGCGATTTCCGATCGCCAGCCTGACCCCCGGGCCGTGACCCGGTGGGTACCCGATACCCTCCTCACCCTTCCTCCCTCCAGGCGTCCTCAGGCCCCTCCACCCGAGCGCGGCTCCTGCCGCTACACCGCGAGCGAGAAAGGCTCTTCTCCCTCACCCCCGGCAGCGAGAAAGGCCCCAGGTGACTGGACCTTCTCCAGACTGCGGACTCCCAGCCCCAAAGCCCGACTCCTCCTACCTCCGGCGCCGCCGAAGCACCTTCTCAACGGAGAACCTCGCGCCTACGCATGCGCCAACCAGCGCCCCCCGCGGAGGACAGCGCCCGCGCAGGCGCGGAGCGGCCCGGGAGGCCCGCTTCCCGTCGTCCTCCGCGGCCCAGGCGCGCGGCTGGGAGCGTTTCCGGACGGCTAGAGGCGGGAGCGGCTGGGCTGAGGGCGGCGCTCGAGGCCCGAGTGGCCCAAGTGTGCGCGGCGTCCTGCGAAGTCTGCTAAGTGTTGAGGAACAGGCAGGGTAAGTTAAGAGCACCGCCGAGTATTTAGTCGAAGTTTGGGTCCACCATGGTTCCCACAGGAAATGTTTGCGGAGGCAGGGACGGCCCCTCGGAGCGCACCTGCCCGAGGGAGGGTCTTGGAGAGGCGCCGAGCGCGGCCGGTCGGGGCGGGAGAACCCCCTGGCCGAGGTGGTAGCGAGCGTACGGAGGCCGGGAGGTCGGGTGGCGGTGGCCGCGTGAGGGAGCAGCCGCCCGCCCTCGGTGCTGGCTAGTGCGCGCGGTCAAGTGCCGCTGGAGGGGTTCGCCGCGGGCTCCAGTTTGAGGACCTTCTAGCTGCCGGTAGTGCTTGGAGCCCCGGCGCACCTGAGGAAGGATCTGGAGAGGCAAGACTGGAGGCCGGGGGAGCCATTGGGAGAGGGCTGTGATCCACAGGAGAAGCGAGCATGGCCTGGAGTGGAGGTTGGAGCGGAAAGGCTGGAGAAGTACTTAGGCGTTCACGTTAAGATTTGTAGCTTTCTGGCTTGAGCGTCTGGAGTTGGAGTGTGGTTCCATTTACTGAAATAATGAACACAGGAGAAGGAGCATCTTTGGAAGGACGAGAATACTTTCAGCTGGGTTTGTTTTCAAGACGTAACACCGTAAGATTCACCTCTTTAAAGTGTACAATTCATTGGATTTTCGTACATTCGCAAGGTTGTGCAGTCGTCACCATGTCATTCCCGAACATTTTGTAGATCCAAATAGAAATCCCTCTGTCCAGGAGCAGATACTCCCCCTTCCGCCTTCCCCTCTTCCCTAGCACCCTGGCCCCAGCAAACGACTGTTCCTGTGGATTTGTCTATTCTGTTCACTTTTTATAAATGCCATTGTGGCCTTTTTTCGTTTGGCTTTTACTTAACAGAATGTCTTTAAGGTCCATTCATGTAGCATGAATTGGTTCTTCTTTTAGTGGCTGAATAATATTCCCTTGTATGGATACTCCACATTCTGTTTATCCGTTGGTGGACTTTTTGGCTATTGTGAATAATGCTGCTGTGAACAATGTTGTAGGAGTTGTGTTTTTAGTTCTCTTGTGTGTATATCTAAGAATATAATTGCTGGGCCATACTACCTTTAGTTGCGAGTGTTGAGTTTCAAATGCTAATAGGACTCCCAAGAGCTTTTTCTTTATGGTTTTGGAAACCTAGATTACTTTGTAATATGGTTTCCAATTGGATTAGTTCAGTGAACCGCACAAGAGTAGTGGCAGCACAGAGGCATGGTTGGAGTGGAGTGTCTCATTTATACCCGCAGGGTTTTAATTTATAGAGGTGACTGGGTGACAACATAGGCCAATGCCATTGGAAGAATTTGTTATATTTCCAGATAGAAGAGGGTATGCCATGCCACATGGGGCCACAGGGAAGGTTTTGATCAAGAGGCAGAGCAGGAGACGGGGAAAGCCTAGGTCAGAGCCTTCCATTTTTGAGAAAGGTAAGGCAGGCCAGAGGAAACAGTCTAAGCTAGTTTCAATAATTCTGGTGGGCTTTGGGCTATA
This sequence comes from Mirounga leonina, assembly GCF_011800145.1. Taxonomy (NCBI): domain Eukaryota; kingdom Metazoa; phylum Chordata; class Mammalia; order Carnivora; family Phocidae; genus Mirounga; species Mirounga leonina. The sequence goes on from NW_023270453.1 coordinate 24,090,902, forward strand.
GCGGTGGTCTCTAGTTGCCTGGTCCCTGGCCCTGGGATGATTTAGGGCAGAGAAAATATTGGTTTGGTCTGTGAGCATTAAAGGAGTTGATTGGTTTGGATGTGAGAGGCTGCTCCCAAGTAAGTTGATTACCATCTTTAGGAATTAGCTGGCCCTGTGAAGGGCAGTCTCTCCCCGCCAGCAAGGTTGGTTTTTTTTGTTTTTTTTTTTTTAAGATTTTATTTGACAGAGAGAGATACAGCGAGAGAGAGAACACAAGCAAGGGGAGTGGGAGAGGGAGAAGCAGGCTTCCCGCGGAGCAGGGAGCCCGACGTGGGACTCGATCCCAGGACCCTGGGATCATGACCTGAGCCGAAGGCAGACGC
>NW_023270453.1:24091276-24142741 GCF_011800145.1 Mirounga leonina
CATGACCTGAGCCGAAGGCAGACGCCTAATGACTGAGCCACCCAGGCACCCCTTCACCAGCAAGGTTTTTAAGATGTCAGAACATCGTAAGACACAGAAAATTTTAAAAATGTGATTAATACTCATGACTGGGTTGATATGCAGGCCAGCTGTAAGGGTGGTGCTGATTTTTGTCTAGTTGTATTGGAAATGCGGGGCCTGAGCCCAGTTTAGGACTCAGATCTCTTAGAGGCCCCAGGGAAGAAAACCCTCCCTGAAAAGAAAAAAATCTGGCCATATTATTCTCTTAAGGAAAATTAGTTAGTCAAAGTGTATTTTAGAGAAGAAGTGTTCTTTAGAAGATTTAGATTCTCGGGGCGCCTGGGTGGCTCAGTTGGTTAAGCGACTGCCTTCGGCTCAGGTCATGATCCTGGAGTCCCGGGATCGAGTCCCGCATCGGGCTCCCTGCTCGGCAGGGAGTCTGCTTCTCCCTCTGACCCTCCCCCATCTCGTGTGCTTTCTCTCTCATTCTCTCTCTCACAAATAAATAAATAAAAAAAATTAAAAAAAAAAAAGATGATTTAGATTCTCAACTGAATTACCTGTGGAATATGTTAAGCTGGAAATGCTTGGATACCACTCTTTGATCTGCTGAATAAATCTTGGGCAACCCTTCCAACCTGTAGCTTTTGAAAGTTTCACAGGTGATTCTAATGATCTTTAGATTAGATACTGCTGATCACTATATTTAATTGATACCTACTGGTCCAATCTTGTAGGCTAAGTGTAAAAGAGATACCAAAAGCTGGATGAGAGGTTATTGGGATTTAGAGTTAGACATAGTTTCTCTCTTCAAGGAACAAAGTTCTGGGGCAACTTTCTCTTTAGCCCGGGGTGAACCATGGGAGCTGCCTTGACCTGGACCCTATTGTGACTTATCTCCCGCAGAAGCTCTGAGGTTCACACTGTTCCACTGGAATTGGGCAGAAGTAGCCTGTGACGAAGCTGAAAGATGTGTCCAGAGACAATGTTATTACATCCATGTTACTTCATTGGGAATACCACATGTTAACTGCCAGCCTTTGTGGCAGAACTGCACTGCTAAAACACTAAAACCAGGGACATGAAGGAACATTTAATATATTAAAAGGTTATGTTTAATAAACCTTACAGAGTTTATCAGAAAGAGAAAATGGTTGCAGAAGTGTATGGAGAATTTTAGACACAGTGTAAGGAGTGTTATTCCAAGTAGAGGCTCTGCTTTCAAAGCCTTTAGGAGTAGATCATTTTTGGGTCCAGGGGAAATAGGCAAAAGTTGAATATGCTGATTATCACTTCCTTACTCTCCTGGAATGTTTCCTTTTTGGAAACTTTGAGCATCTTCCACTGAATTAATGTTTTAAACAGTTCTGTGGAAGAAGTGAAAGGCCCTTGTCCCAGGTCTGTGGTTTGGTTATAAATCACAAAACCAAAACCTACCCAGCTCCCTCTCATTTATCTTGGCAGGAGTTGGGGAGAGAGCAGATTGAACAAAGGAGACTTGTCTGTCTCCTCAGTTCTTTGGTCACATAAACTTTGATTTACTCTTGTATAATCCTGTTTCCTACACTGCTAAAATTGTTGAAATCAGATGGAAGAACTCTTTTTACATTTCAGAGTATACAGAAGTCATTCTGGGTTATGCTGCATTTCTCCCAGTCTACCACTGCTACCTTTTGTGTGATGTAGTTGTATTAATTTTGTTAGATGAGTTTAAGGGGAGATTCCATGCAGATGTACTGCCCTCAACTGCAAAACAGCATTTTCTCCAATAAAGTTGATAATGGCATTATCAACCCCTGCTGTTAAGATTAAGTCATCTTCCACTTAATATTAAGATGGCAGTACTCCCCCAAGTAATCTGTAGATTCAGTGTAATCCTTGTCAAAATCCCAATAGCCCGTATTTTTTTGCAGAAATGGAAAAACTGATCTTAAAATTCACGTGGAAGTGCAAGGAACCCTAAATAGCCAAAACAATCTTGAAGAAGAACAAGGTTGGAAGATGCATACTTCTGATTTCAAAACTTACTATAAAGCTACAGTAATCAAGACTGCCTCCTGGCCTAAGACTAGACATATATGTATCAGTGGAATAGAGAGTCCAGAAATAAACCCACACATTCATGGGCAATTGGTTATTGACAAGAATGCCAAGAGGCACCTGGGTGGCTCAGTCGTTTTAAGCGTCTGACTTCAGCTCATGTCATGATCTCAGTCATGGGATCAAGCCCCATATCAGGCTCCCTCCTCAGTGGGGAGTCTGCTTGTCCCTCTCCCTCTGCCCCTCCCCATGCTCGTGTGCACTCTCTCTCAAATAATCTTAAAAAAATAATAATGCCAAGATCATTCCTTGGGGAAAGAAAAATCTTTTGAATGAATGGTTCTGGGACAACAGAATATCCACATGCAAAAAAATAAAGTTGGACCCTTTAGATCATATACAAAAGTTAATTCAAAATGGGTTAAAGACCTAAATGGGAGAACAAAACCACAAAACTTTTAGGAGAAAACAAATCATGATCTTGATTTGACCATGGATTCTAGAGATGACAACAAAAAGCATAAGCAAGGAACAAAAGACAAAAATAGAAGAATTGGACTTAATAAAAATGTAAAATGTTTGTGCATCAAGGACCCTGTCAAGGGATGGGGAGGACAACCCACAGAGTGGGAGAGAACATTTGAAAGTTGTATCTGATAAGGGTCTAATAGCCACAATGTCTAAAGAACTCTTACAACTCCGCAACAGAAAGACAATACCCACTTTGAAAATGAGCAAAGGACTTGAATAGACATTTCTCCAAAGAAGAGATACGAATGGCCAACAAGCACATGAAAAGATGCTCAGCATCATCAGTCATTAGAGAAACGCAAATCAAAACCACTGTGAGATACCACTTCACATCCCATAGGACAGCCTGAAAAAGAAAATTCAAAAATCCCAGAAAATAAGTGTTGGGAAGGATGTGGAGAAATCAGAAACCTCATACATTGCTAGAGGTCCATAATGGTGCAGCTGCTGTGGAAAAACAGTTTGGTGGTTCCTCAGTAGGTTAAACATAGAATTACCGAATGACTTGGTAATTCTGTTCTTCGGTATTTGCCCAAAAGAATTGAAAAAAAAAGTTGTTTAACAATTTTTTTTTTTTTTAATTTATTTGACAGAGAGAGACAGCGAGAGAGGGAACACAAGCAGGGGGAGCAGGAGAGGGAGAAGCAGGCTTCCCACTGAGCAGGGAGCCCGATGTGGGGCTCGATCCCAGGACCCTGAGATCATGACCCGAGCCGAAGGCAGACGCTTAACCAACTGAGCCACCCAGGTGCCCCGAAAAAAAAAGTTGTTTAAACAAAAACTTGGATGACTCCTGATAGCCAAATGATAGAAACAACCCAAATGCCCATCAGTAGATGAATGGATAAACAAAACATGGCATAGACATGTGGTATATCCAGTGGAATACATGTTACAATGTGTGTTTGCTTATTTTTAATGATTATACTAATGGTATAATTAACCTTTGGTTATATATGGTGTACATATACCCCATATAAATGGTATAGCCTTTTATTTTTTAGAAGTTTGCCAGTTCTTTGATGCAGCCAGAATCCTTTCTCAGTTCTTAGGGGAAAACACTCAAGACTGAAGGCTGGTTCTTCACTTTAAACAGTTTTTTTTTTTAAAGATTTTATTTATTTATCAGAGCGAGCCAGCACAAGCAGGGGGGAGTGGCAGGCAGAGGGAGAAGCAGGCTCCCCGCTGAGAAAGGAGCAGGATGTGGGGCTCGTTCCCAGGACCCTGGGATCATGACCTGAGCCAAAGGCAGACACTTAATCGACTGAGCCACCCAGGGGTCCCTCACTTTAAACAATTTATTGTGAAACATTGTATACCACAAGAACATAAGTAGTGTAAAGAATATTGATAAACAGAATACTGACAAACACAAGTGTACCTACCATCCAGCCTAAGAAATAGAGCATTATTTTCAGTATTTTAAAAAAATATTTAATCTCTACACCCCATGCAGGACTTGAACTCATGATCCCGAGATCAAGAGTCAGCTTTACTGACTTAGATAGCCAGGAGCTCTTATCTTCAGTATTTGTAAATTCCCAGTAAATTCCCTTTACTGCTACACTTAATATTTCATTGAGTCAGCAGATTGGTTATAAATATAAGGAAAATTCATAAGAGTGGCTTTCAGCAAATTTACATATCATACTTATCACGTGTCATATTCATTTGCCCATATCATTTATCACATCATTTAGTTACATTCATGTAAGTGGGTAAAAACATATCAAGATTAAAAGCTCTGTATAGTTAGTGAAGTTTTTTTTGTTTTGTTTTTTTAAGATTTATTTGCTTGAGAGAGGGTGTGCGCACAGGGTGGGGGGTAGGGGGGTGTGGGCAGAGGGAGAGAGAATCCCAAGCAAACTGCACTGAGTGTGGAGCCAGATGGGGCTCAATCTTCCGACCCCGAAATCACCACCTGAGCTGAAACTGAGCCCGATGCTTACCAAACTGGGCCACCCAGCTGCCCCATTAGTAAAGGAAACTTTTTTTTTTTTTTAAAGATTTTATTTATTTATTTGAGAGAGAGAGAACACATGAGAGGGGGGAGGGTCGGGAGGGTCAGAGGGAGAAGCAGACTCCCTGCCGAGCAGGGAGCCCGATGGCGGGACTCGATCCAGGGACTCCAGGATCATGACTTGAGCCGAAGGCAGTCGTTTAACCAACTGAGCCACCCAGGCGCCTAGTAAAGGAAACTTTTAATTTGGAACCTGAACTTGGCCCTGAATAAATACTGAGTTTTACCTCTAGGAAGAAAAGAACATTTATGAGTTATGTCCTAGGCACCTTCTTTGGCCTTTTCCATCCATTATCTCCCTTAATCCTCTGAAAAACTGTATGAGATAAGTATTATTGTACTAACTTATAAATGAGGAATTTGGCTCATGGTAAATAATTTGCCCACGGTCACGAAGCTAACAAAGCAGATCCAGGACTCAGCCCAGATGTGTCTAAATGCAAACTGACCACCTCACCAAATTATCTTCCTTCCCCAAATCCCAGGGAACCTGGAGTTTACATTTGGGGGATTGGCTACTGTTACTTCTTTTCTCTAACCTTGATAGGAACTTCTAGTCCATTGACCCCATTGCCTTTCTTCTCCACATTTTTATGCATCTTGTGGGCCGTTATGCCTAGAATATTCTTACCAGTACCTTGCCTTAGTCCCCTTAGTTTTAGTCTTGTACATTGAAAAAATCAATATGCCTTTTAAATCTCTTAATCTACATGTTTCTCCTCAATCCCTTTATTTTCCTTATATCTGCTGAAGGACATTGGCAGGTTGATTTGTAGAGTTTTTCAGGTTGGATTTTGCTTATTATATTTGCATTACAGTTCGACATGTTCCTCTGCCCTCTGTAATTCTTGTAAATTTATAAGCTGGACGCAAGAGACTTTATCAGGCTAGGATTTAATCCTTTGGCAAGATTATAGATAGTGTCTTATCACTTATCGGGAGGCATATAATGTCTGGGTGTTGGCTTTTTAAAAAAGAATAGCCATGTGAAAAGGAGCATTTGAAGAGGTGCAGTCTCTTTGAAAAATTGATCAATCTCTTGAATTCAACATAGTATATTTGGAAATAAACCTATGGCATGAAAGAAAAATAGGAAACTAACTCTAAAAAGCTATCGTCTATGGGGACTGGGCCAATTAATGACCAGTTCACAGATGGTCTCACTTGAGGGCTACAGAATTGTTCACATAATTATTAGAAACCTACTGGAGTCCACAGCTGACAATCTGCAAACTGCTGGATAGAACTCAGTCTCTAGGTATGAGATGGTTAGAGTCTAGTTTAAACCTCTAACCCCTGAATCAAGAGGGGAAAGGCAAGAAAGACCTTATCTACTAGATTCTGTGTCTGCTGAAGTCTCCGGTGACATTTTGGCAGCAGCCGGTGGCAGTCCTCAGAGCTGCGCAGCGGGACCCAAGGCTGGGACCATACATAATGTGCTCTTTAAAAGCCTGGCTTCTTTAAAGATTTTTTTCTTTGACACTGGTTTTCAACAACTTGATTATGATGTACCTTGGTGGTGGTCTTTTGAGGTTTATTCTCCTTGGGGTTTTTTTTGTTTGTTTTTTGATGATAAATTTAAGGTCAATTTTATTTCTACAAAAAAAGGCAGTCAAAACAATATAAAACACATGTAAAGGATATTATTGAGTGAGCTTCAAGTGGAGCTTGACTCTGCAAAGGCTGTGAGTCCAGAGGGAGAGGGAAGGCCGTCTTATTCCGGGGCTGGCCGGCAGGGCACCGGCAACCCCAGACTGTTGCTGGCTACAGCCAAGTCCCGCCAATTCCAACCCCGCAAAGGGTCAAACTGTGCCGAGGGAGGGTCGCAGTGGGGCTGCGCTGCACTGAGGAGCTGGGAGAGCGAGCTCCGTGGCACATTCAGATGGAGCTTAGAGACAGGTGAGCGTGGAATTTCACATGGACATCTGGCTTCGGCGTTGTCCGCAATGACCAGCACGTCTTCTACAGTGGCTGCAGGGAGGAGCGTCAACCTTTGGCCGCAGGAGCCTCTCTGGCGAGAAATTCCTCACACAAGTGCACAGCATCCTCTGGTCGGCAGGCCCTCCCCTGGGGTTGCCACAGACCTGGGTTTCCCCAAGCAGGGCAGGCCAGGCTGAAGTTCAGTCACGCACACAGACATCAGGGTTTGCCCATTTAACCAATATTATGGTGGTAACACCAGCCAGATTTTTACAGAAGAACTGGGCCTCCCTTTTCATGGTTGGTTTTTGTTTTGTTTTTTTCGTGGTGAGGGGGAGGTGGTGGGGTGGTGAGTGGTGGTTTGCTTGTTTTTAAATTCTTTTTGAAGGATGTTATAAATTGGAGCCAGGAGAATTTGAACCAACTCCCACACAGGGCAGTGCAACATGGGAGTAGAGAAGCCACCAGAATTGCCAGGAGCGGTCTCTTCTCCTTTGCGGAGGAGATAGCCCTGGGTCTGGGGGAAGTGAATGAGTGAAAAATAAACCAAGTGCAAGAAAGTGGGAGTTGCAAGGGCAGGGGAAGAAAGGGAACTGCAACTTTTTTTTCCTTTTTCTTTTTTTTCCTTAACCTTAAGGGCTAAATGTAAATTGAAGGTTTTGGATCAATTTGGACAAGAAAAGAAACGCCATTCTTTTAAAGTAGATTGAAGCAGTGATTTTTAAAACAAAGAAAGCAGAACTAGAACATCTTAAATTTTTAATCCTTTCTTTACAGGTTACCTAAACCACTTTTGATTAAGAAAACTGTAGAAAGTTAGTAACTGCCGGGGCGCCTGGGTGGCTCAGATGGTTAAGCATCTGCCTTCGGCTCAGGTCATGATCCCAGTATCCTGGGATCGAGCCCCGCATCGGGCTCCCTGCTCAGCGGGGAGCCTGCCTCTCCCTCTCCCTCTGCCTCTCTTCCTCCTCATGCTCTCTCTCTATATATATCCCTGTGTCTCAAATGAATAAATAAAAATCTTTAAAAAAAAAAGTTAGTAACTGCCACAAGCAAATGCCAGGCGGCAGCACGTGTCAATTTTCCACAGAGTCCTGCTTTGCGGGGTCTCCGCTCACACTCGCCGCAATCGGTCGCAGCAGAGTTTAGTCCACAGGTCGCTTCTCCCCGTATTTCTTTGTAAACTCTTCAGCATTCTTACAGAATTTTTTGCGGCCCTTAGAGTATTCTTCAGCTAGGTTAGCCCGAAGTGGGTGCTCGGGCTGGGGGTCGTTCACCAGTGCTATGAGGGACTGGATTACTTGGTCGGTTTTGGTTGCTGGCTTCCAGTTTTCAGCACTAATTACTGGCAGACAGACCTGCCCCTTTTCATCAATGTTCGGGTGATAGATCTTTGTTTTAAATGTGATCTTCGGTGGTTTGAATGGGTATTCTGCTGGAAAGTTGATTTCGATTCTGAAGGCTCCCTTATCATATGGAGGGTTGTCAGGAACAATAAGCCCTTGCCAAGTCAATAAATTAGCTTCATCAACCTGGATGTTACGGAAGTTTTTCATTCCACATTTGCGGATTTCTTCAAGCTCCTTCATCAGCCTCCTGCTGGCCGCCATCTTGGATCTGGTGCTGCTCTATTCTCCGTGGGTTTTATTGAGCTTCTTGGATCTGTGAGTTTATAGTCTTGATCATATTTGGGAAATTTTACTTTATTTCTTCAAATACTGTTTCTGTCTCCTTTTTGCTCTTCTTTTTTCTGGGATTCCAGTTTATGCACATTGGCCTGCTTGGTAGTGTCTGGTGTTTCTTTGTTTTGTTTTGTTTTATCTGTATGCTTTATTTATTTGTGTGTGTATGTACTTTATTTTGAGTTGTTTCAGTTGCTATGTCCTTAAATTCTTTGATCTTTTCTTTTACAGTGTTGATCTGATGTTAATCCCATACTAATGTTTTTTCATTTCAGAGACTATTCTTACCATCTCTAGATCTTTTTATAGCTTCCATTTTCCTCCCCATCATGCACGTGTTTCCCTCTACCTTCCTGAATATGTGAAGCATTTTTATAAAATAATATTCATCATCCCTGTCTGCTAGTTCCTATATCTCTGCCTTTGCTAGGTCAGTTTCTAATGGTTGGTCTTCTTAAGGTCGTAGGTCGTATTTTGCTCTCTTTCACATGCCTGGTATAGCAGTTACCATTTCACGCTTCATTGCTTGCTTGTGATGCTGGAATGTTTCTCCCTTGCCAGCTAGCCTGATGCCAGTTCTCGCCGTTGGGGGTGCTGGAGGAGAGGGGGCCTCTCTTCCTGGTTCTGTGTGTTCTGCTTTTTTCTGTTCTATGACACAGGCTGGCACATAGGATGCATGGGAGCTCACTCCACTAAGTTTCTGTGGCACCTTTTCAGGCAGTTTCCTGGCTGCAAATTCAGCAGCACCCCCGTGGTTCCCGCCCTGATACTCTATGTCTGGAAGGGGTAGGCACTGCCAGGCAAGTTCAATGGGACCCCGGCTGGCCTCCTGGCAGCTTTCCCGTGAGTTCATCAGCACCTCTGCACACAGCTTCCCAGCTCATTTTGTTGGCACCCACACAGGTTGTCGTCAGCCTCCAGCTTTGGCCTGGGGCAGCCCAGTGAACTTTTCACCATCCAGTGGGCTGTGTCCACCACCTCCCAGGTGTGAATCCTTTCCTTGGGTACCTCCCTTCACCCTAGGGTATTCTGTAGAGTTCTCTTTTGTTTCTTTTCAGTTAACTCCTTATAAATAGTTAATAATTGTTTATACTAAACTTCCCTTGTTTAAAATACCATGTGGTTTCTGTCTCCTGGCTGGACTCTAGCTGATACACCTGGCCGTTTCCTTATTGAATACTGGACATTGTGAATTTATGTTGTTGGTTGCTGGGGTTTGTTATATTCCTTCAAATAGTGTAAATCTTGGTCTGGCACACAGTTAAGTTCCTTGGCATCAGGTGATTCTTTGGAGGCTTGCTTCTGAGCAGTGTAGGGTGGGCCTTTGGTCTGCAGCTAATTTAGCCCCATTGTGAGGGGCAGTGCCCTTCTGAGGATTCTACCCGATACGCTGTGAATTAGGAGGCTTTACCATGGTGGTTTATGGGAACATAAAATAGGGCCATCCCTGTGTGAGCTCTGGTTCCATCTGCTCCTTTCCAGGGATTCCTGCCCTGGGCTCCTCGCATAGTTTGTCTCACACGGGTACAGATTCCTCCTCAGCTGCATATCTTGGAGCTCTGCCTGCTCTGCAGCCCCTCCTCCCTAGCACTCCGCCCCTGCGTCCTAGCTGCCTCCTTGCCCTCCTGTCTCTTCCCCTGAGGGAGATGGCTGGCTGTCTGAGTTTCCCCTCCCAGCGCTGTAGCCCGGAACCACCTTGGCTGTGGCTGGTGCAGTCACAGGGCTCCGGCTGTCGGTTTCCCTTCTCGCTGCAATCTCCTCTGGTGACAGGAGACGCATCACATCATCTCTTGCCCAGTTTTCTGAGTTCACAGGGCTCTGTTACTATGTCTTGAATGAGTACATAACCAAACAGATGAAACAGCCTGTCAGGAGCTTAATGAAATTCAGAATGGGGTTGGGGCGGGGAGGCTCTCTGGCTAAGCGAACTGACACTGTTAACACTCCTTCTTTTTATTTTATTAAGCAGTCACACGAATGGGAACAGGAAGATGGTACAGATTGGAAGACAGTGACATGGTGGAGGCCTGGGGTTCGCCCCACAGCAGGCTCACCGTTACCATATTGTGTGGCTGTGTCCTTGCTGGGCTGAGGTGCTTGCGAGGATCGACGCCTCCTCACAGGAGTTCACGTGAAGAAAGGAGCTGATCACCCATGAACTTGCACAGGCAGAGTCCCTGGCCTGCTTCCGTGGCCCACCATGACTCCAGTAGTCTTCAGACGACGGGAAACTGGACCGACAAGGCCACCTACCTCTGGGCAGTCTGGCCTTGGCCTGGACTCCTCCCTGGCCTCCTGGGGCCACCTCTGCTTCTGCCCGAGGCCCTGTCCATGGCCACAGCTGGGTCAAGATGGCCACTGGTGGCCAGTGCTGCCCTGCTACACTTCCACTCTGAGGCAGGGACACTGATCCCTGGCTGGCAGCTGTCATGCAGGCAGCAAGAGGGGAGCCTGGAAAGCCAGCCTTGCAAGGTGAGTGGACGTGTTTTCTGAAGTGATATAGAAGTGGGGTGAGAACCAGTGCTGCTCCCCAGAGCCTGCAATTTGTGAGCAGGCAGAGGTCTCTGTGACTGCCTTTCCCATTCTCCACCCAGAACAGCTTCCTGTCCCCACAGCCAGGACTCTCCCAGCCTCACATTCTTCCCTGGGGGTGGTGCCCAGACCTCTGGGAGGAGAGTGGTGGCAGGGCCCTGACTCTGCCCACATTCAGGGGTCCAGGACAGGCAGGCACTCTGGGAGCCCCATGGCTCGATGGGGGTGTGGGGCAGGACAAGTGCATCATCCTTCACTCATGGCAGACCTGATGAGGCATCTGTCCCAGAGGCCAGTTAAGGGGGAAGGCTGAGGCGCTGCGGTAGGATGGTTTAGTGGGAGCCTTTTCATGTGACTGAGCCCCATAGGCTCTCACTGCATGCATCCCTACCCCCCAGGGAAGAGTTCAGTTATGGGAACATTTCAGCTTGAAGCTTCGTGGGGGGTGGGAAACACCAAGGGGAGCTTGGGGACTGTGGTCTCCTCCACACTAGCAGAGCCACATTGCCTTAATATCCTACAGTCTAAGGTCCAGCGATGCTCAGAGAATGGGTGAACAGAGGCTGGGGACTAGTGGACACGGTAACCGGGGAGGTAGGGAAGACATGGGATCAGCCCTCCCAGCTGGCCCATCCAGGAAGGATTGGGCAGAGTTAGAAAAGATGCCGTCGCTTAGTACTCAGACCTGAGGGTCAATGGTGAGAGCTTCAGTGGCCACTGTGTTGTGGGGCTGCACCATCTAATGGGTGGTGGCTTCTGGGACCATTGGTTCTTGTGAGCGTCCTTCTGGGCTCAGACATGGGCAGCTCCCTCCTCTCCACAGAGATAGGCCCACACCAGCTACTCTCTGGGGTCTGCTATCTGACAGTCAGCCTCTGCCTGGGACTTCCATGACAGGATGAACTGGTCCTGTCTCTGCTTTCTGGCTGTGCTTTACCCAAGTACTACTCTGATAGCTCCTTAGCCTACAGGAGCCTTTCCCTCCCAGTAAGAGCTGTAACTTTGGGGCGCCTGGGTGGCTCAGTTGGTTGAGCGACTGCCTTCGGCTCAGGTCGTGATCCTGGAGTCCCGGGATCGAGTCCCGCATCGGGCTCCCTGCTCGGCAGGGAGTCTGCTTCTCCCTCTGACCCTCCCCCCTCTCATGCTCTATCTCATTCTCTCTCTCAAATAAATAAATAAAATCTTTAAAAAAAAAAAAAAAAGCTGTAACTTTGGTGCTCCCTTATCACCCTTGGTTCGATGTCTCCATCCCACAAGGATTTGGGATGTGGAGGCTGAGGAGCCTGGCCTGGTGGCAGAAGCCTATCCCTTCACTCATTCATCAGTGAAGACTGGGTCAGGCCCCCTTTGTGTGAGATGCTCACACTTAGATGGGGACAGCCAGAGCAGCCTGAGAGGGTGGAGAGCATCTAAAGCCATTGTTCTGTCAAAAAGGCCCCTCTCTGATGTTCATCCTTTCATTCAGCAGCCACTTGGTGAGTACCCACTATGGGTCATGGCTTGTTTAGGTGCTGATATATAAGCCCTAGCTGTCACTGGACTGCATCCAATATGACAGAATGTACATTATTAGATGTGATTGGTGGTAAGACAAAAATAAGGATAGAGGGACAAAACGTGTTAAGTAGGATGCTATGGTGAGGTGACATCTGGGAAGAGGCTTGAGTGAAGGAGGGGCAAGCAGTATGCCCATCTGGAGGCAGAATGCCAGGTAGAGGGACAGTGCTAAGGCCCTGAGGCAGGAGCCCATTTGGGAAACATGTTTGAAACTGTCAATGTGTAACAAACTATAGTGTTTATAGATAAGCCCCATGGCCAGTCCTAGGCAGGAAGCACAGCAGTTACTTGCACTAATTATAAAAAACCAGCACTGCCCATCTGGCCAGGAGGGAAGGGTCCCCAGAGAGGAAGCAGGCCTGGAGCTGGCAGTCTGCAAGCCCCAAGGCTCCTTCTCTAAGAGCGAGATGGTAGACCTCAGCTGAGGACACACGTTCCTGTTCTCTGAGAAGTTACAGAATGAGCTTCTAGAATGTAGAATTGCTATGTCCTGCTGCCGTCTTCATTGTAGGACTGGGCTGGTAAGGAGAGATACCAGAGGGTTCAGACAAGGACACAGAGGTCTTCAGCCCCAGAGACTCTTGGTCAGGCAGAGGGACATGGCCTGTGTTCCTTCTGGCTGTCGCTCATTGGTTGGCATACCTCTGCACAGGCCACGTATAGCTCAGAGATGTCCGTGTAGCCTATGCTAGCCAGACCGGCTTGCGGAGTTATCAGCCCACATCCTTTCACCCACCGGGCCTGATGCTGAGTCAGTTTACCAGGTACCCTGACAAACAGGACTGGGCAGGGTGACAGACCCACCCAGAGGCTATGGTATTGGAGTTGTCAGACATGGACTTTAGCTGATTAACAGATTAAAGCAGAGAGAGAAGATGCAGAATCTCACATAGAATTCATAAAAAATTAAATGAAAAATCGGAAACAGGAGAGCATGACTAAAATTTAAAGTTAAGTAAGTGGGCCTTTCTACCCTAGGGTTAGGGGTTAGGGTAGAAAATACCCCGGCAAACACCACCGCAACTAGCCCACACTACCCTGTGAGCGTCCTTGTCCTGGGCCGCTGGGGCCCTGCTTGTCTCTTCCGTAGACCCCCAACCTTGGGCAGTGGGGGGGGTTCCTGCCAAGGAAGGTTCTTTGTGCTTGGAGAGACTGGCGGGTCTTTGGAACTTGGAGAACATGTTTCAGTGCAACTTTGTTGGAAATACTCTTTTTTTTTTTTTTAAAGATTTTATTTATTTATTTTGAGAGACAGAATGAGATAGAGAGAGCATGAGAGGGGGGACGGTCAGAGGGCGAAGCAGACCCCCCGCTGAGCAGGGAGCCCGTTGCGGGACTCGATCCCGGGACTCCAGGATCATGACCTGAGCCGAAGGCAGTGGCTTAACCGACTGAGCCACCCAGGCGCCCCGTTGGAAATACTCTTGGCATGTTGGAAGAGCTTTGTGATGCTAATGAAATCTTTGGGGCCCTCAGATTCATTGTCAGGAACACAAGCATGTTTTTATTTATGGTCTTGGGCTAAATGTATGCTAACCTCTCAACATACGCCTTAGAAACTGCCTTTTTACACAGTTGTCTTTTTGTTTGCTTCTCCCCTGAATGCAGAGTGCAGAAAGGTAGCATTGAGGACTGGTGGGATTGGGGAAATGGAGGCCCGTCTGGTTTGCAAGGGGCACACACACGCTTTTCAGGCGTCACATTGCGGGTCCTGAGTGCCACCTGTTGCACTGATGTGATGGGCATGGGCACAGGCAGGGGTGAGGACGTGGGGGCCAGGGCTGCTGCAGAGCATGACTGACGATGTTTTGGATCATCGCAATTTAGGTGCATGTTGTTCTGAGGAGTTTTCCACCCTGGGTTAATGGTTTCTTTATAATGAACAGAAATAAATTCATGACGGATGGTGAGGTAAGGCAAGGTCATGGGCCAAGGCCAGCGTGCTGACCCACACAGGTTGTTTGACATGGATTAAAGCAATGTCATGGCAAAGACATCAGCCTTTTATCTGAAGGAAAGGATGGAAGCCCCTTGTCTTCTAAACTGCTCTGTGGGGCAGTGAATACCCTTCCCACAGGGAGAGAAGGAACACAGGTTGAGTCTGGCTGAGGGGAGGCAGGCCTGCGGGGCCGTGACAGCCGTGGTTCCTGGGAGGTTCTCGTTCCTGGGAGGCCACTTGGATGCCCCACAGTGTACCCTGTGCTTCAAGACAGGAGGCCTTGCCGGGGTCTCTGGAGGGTCCCGAGGAACGGACGTCCTCTTAGCCAGGAGGGTGCTGAGGGAGGTGTGGAGCAGGTGAGCACGTAGCCCCGCTGTGTTATGCATTTGTCATGGCGCGCCTTCTGTGTTCCAGGCACTGGTTTAGGCACAAGGAAGTTGATGGACAGGCTGGACGAGGTCTCTGCTCTCGTGGGGTTTGTGTTCCAGTCCAGAGGTGGGCCTTAAACGAGTGTAAATAAGTAAGAGCAAACACATTAAAGAACAAAGAAAACAAGTGCTAAAAGTAATGAAAGAGATGATACTGGGACCATGTTGGTGGTAAGGATTGTTGGGGAGAGGATGACCTCCCTTAAGAGGTGACGTTTTAGCTGAAACCAGAATGACAGGGCAGCCCAGCTCTGCAGGCGGAGCAGAGGCCCAGAACTAGAATCGCTTCAGCTTTCGTCTCAAGGACTAGGAGAAACTGATGACAGATTGTAAGCAGAGGAATAACATGATCTGATGGCACATTCACGAGACGTGCCAGGTCCTGTGCGGAGACTCAGATCATGGGGTGGATTTCCGGAAGCAGGGAGACCACGGGTAGGCATTGCATGTGTCCGGGGAGGACTGGCATGGTGGCTGCAGAGGTAGAGTGCAGACGGGGACTGCATTTGGGGTCGCGCTGAGGGAAGGCAGGGAGCCAGGTGAGTCTGAAGTATCTGAGCATCTCAGTGGAGGCGGGGCAAGGGCATCCAGGGATATAGTCTGCAGTCTGGTTTCTCCGTAGCAAGTTTGCAAAGCCCACTGGATGTCAGTGGAGGTGTCCTGGCCGCAGCCAGGTTGGGGGACAGAGCCCCATCTCCCAGGAGAGTCAGGAGTGTTTCCTGCACAGGTGGAAAACCACCGTCCCTCTTAAGGCTGCTGGACTGCAGGACCTGACAGCTGGTCACCGTCTCCCAACCCAGAGTTTCTGACAGCTTGAAATCCTTCTTCCTCACGTTCCACATCCAGTATACCACCAAGTCCTGTCCTAAGGCCACAGCGCTCTCCCCGCCTCACCATACCTTCCATGTCAGCCACCCTTGTCCCTTCACCTGGAGGCAGCCTGCTTGCCTTCCCTCCACCTGAGCCCGGCCCTGCTCCTCATGGTTACCAGAGGCACTTCCTAACATGCAGACCTGGGCATTTAAAGTATTTTGAGTGATTTCTTTTTTAATATTAACTTATTACTTCATTTTTAAAATTTAGGTGTTTTTTTTTTTTAAGTACTCTCTCCACCCAGCGTCGGGCTCAAACTCATGACCCTAATAAGAGCAAGAGTCACATGTTATTCTAACTGAGCCAGCCAGGTGCCCCCAACTTCTTACTACCTCATTTTTGGATGATGCCTTGTATTTAGTTATGGATTACAAATGTTTTGATTTATAGAATTTTTTTAAATTATGGAAAATTTCAACATATTCAAAAGTAGAAATTAGTATGCTGAACCTCCGTGTGCCCACCACCTAGCTTCAGGGCCACATTTTTAAGCAAATCCCAGATAGTATATAATTTCATCTTTAATATTTCAGTGTGACTCTAAAATTCAAAGATTGGCAGCTCTTTCTGCCCATGAGTCCTGTCCCTTTGCTTTAATAAAAACAAGCACCAAAAAAAAAAAATCCAAGGATCATTGAAAGCATATCCACAATGGCATGACCACACCTAAACATTTAATACCGGCCCACCTTGGTGTTTGGTTCAGTTGCAGACCACCATCATAATGTGACTGTCACAATAAAGTGAGCCAGATGAATTTTTTGGTTTCCTAGTGAATATAAAAGTTATGTTTACAGTATCGTGTAGTCTGTTAAAATATGCAATGCCATTATGTCTAAAAAACAATGTACAAACTTTAATTAAAAATTACTTTATTGCTAAAAAATGCTACCCATCGTCTGAGCTTTCTGGAAGTCATAATCTTTTTGGGGGAAGAGGGTCTTGCCTCGATGTTGGTGGCTGCTGACTGATCAGGGTGGTGGCTGCTAAAGGTGGGGATTACTGTGGCAGTTTCTTAAAATAAGACAACAGTGGAGTTTGCCACCTTGATCGACTCTTCCTTTCATGAATGATTTCTTTGTAGCATGTGATACTGTTTGATAGCATTTCACCCATGGCAGAAATTCTTTCAAGATTGGAGTCAGTCCTCTGAAACCCTACGGCTGCTTTATCCGCTAAGTTTACAATAAATATTTTGTTGTCATTTCAACAGTCTTCAGAGCATCTTCCCCAGGAAAGATTGTCTCAATAAAGCACTTTCTTTGCTCATCCATATGAAGCAACTCCTCATCTGTTTAAGTTTTATTCTGAGATCGCAGTGATTCAGCCCTATCTTCACACTCCACTTCTTTTTTTAGTATTTACTTATTTAAGTAATCTCTCCACCTAACATACGGCTCAAACTCATGACCCCGAGATCAAGAGTCACTAACTTCTCTGCCTGAGCCAGCCAGGCACCCAAGGCTCCACTTCTGATTCTAGTTCTCTTGCCATTTCCACCACATCTCAGTGACTTCCTCCACTGAAGTCTTGAACCCCTCGAAGTCATCCATGAGGGTTGGAATCAACTTCTTCCAAACTCCTGGTAAGGTTGATGTTTGATCTCTTTCCATGAATCACAAAGGTTAACGGTGAATTCTTTCAAGAAGGATTTCAATGGACTTTGCCCAGATCCATCAGAGGAATCACTGTCTAAGGCAGTTACAGCCTTACAAAATGTATTTCTCAATAATAAGCTTTGAAAGTCAAAATTACTCCTTGCTCTTTGGGCTGCAGAATGGATGTTCTGTCACTGGGTGTGAAAACAACATGAATCTCATTGTCCATCTCCATCAGAACTCTTGGGTGACCAGGTGCATTGTCATGAGCATTTTGAAAGGAGTCTTTTTCTGAGCAGTAGGTCTCAACATGTGGGCTTACTATTCAGTAGATCATGTTGTAAACAGATGTACTGTCATCCAGGCTTTGTTGTTCCATTCAGAGAGCACAGGCAGAGTAGATTTTGTATAATCTTAAGGACCCTAGGATTTTCAGAGTGGTAAATAAACATTGGCTTCAACTTAAAGTCACCAGCTCTTAAATTAGCTCCTAACGAGAGTCAGTCTGCCCTCTGAAGCCGGGCACTGACATCTCTATTCTAGCTATGACCATGCTAGATGGCATCTTCTTCTGTTTATAAGGCTGTTTTGTCTAGGTTGAAAATCTGTTAGTCATTGTAGCCACCTTCATTAATGATCTCATCGATCTTCTAGATCCCTTTCTGCAGCCTTGTATCAGTACTCACAGATTCATCTTGCACTTTTATGTTGTGGCTTCTTTCCTTAAACCTCATGAACCACCTCTGCTCGCTTTGTGCTTTCCTTCTTCAGCTTTCTTACCTCCCTCGGCCTTCATAGGTTTGAAGAGATGACCTGGCTCTGGATCACGCTTTCATTTAAGGCAGTGTTGTGTCTGGTTTGATCTTCTATCCAGCCCATTAAAGCTTTCTCTGCATCAGCAATAAGGCTGTTGCGCTCTTATTTTTGTGTGTTCACTTGGAGTAGCATCTTTAATTTCCTTCAAGAACTTTTCCTTTGCATTTACAACTTGGCTAACTGGTATAAGAGGCCTAGCTTTTCGTCTGTCTTGACTTTCGATGTGCCTTCCTCACTAAGCTGTCATTTCTAGCTTTGGATTTAAAGTGAGAGATAAGTGACTCACTCCTCCTTTCAGTTTCTAAAGGCCACTGGCCAGTTAGTAATTGGCTTGATTTCAGTACTGTTGTGTCTCCAGGAATAGGGAAGCCCGAGGAGAGGGCAAGAGATGGGGCAACGGCCAGTTGCAGGAGCGGACGGAACATGCACAACACTTTGGAGTGTGCTGTCTCAATGTCGGCGCAGTTTGTGGCGCCCCAGAACAGCTACACTAGTAACATCCCAGATCCCCGTAGTAAGTGCGGGAAGAATGAAAGCGTTTGAACTCCGGCGAGAAGTACGCGAATGTGACACAGACATGGAGTGAGCAAGTGGTGCTGTGGGCACCGCGGTGCTGACAGACGTGCCTGAGGCAGGGTCGTCACAGAACTTCAGTTTGTGTGAAGCGCACTAAAGCAAAGAGCAGTGAGCCCAGGTGTGCTTGTAATTTCCTCACTTACCACACCAGTGTTCTCATGTTCCCGATTGCCTCTTAAGTGATTTGTTAAGCAAATGTTCATTTATTTAGTTAGGGTTGTTTTTTTTTTAAGATTTGATTTATTAGAGAGCAGAGTGAGAGCACAAGCAGCGGTAGAGGGGCAATGGGAGGAGCAGACTTCCCGCCAAGCAGGGAGCCCAACATGGGGCTCAGTCCCGGGACCCCGGGATCATGACCTGAACCGAAGGCAGACACTTAACGACTGAGCCACCCAGGCGCCCCAAGGAAATGTTTGTTTAAACGATTGAGATCCACTGTTTTACAGAATCCATATTGCATTAGTAATAGAACTCATATTTCATTTTATTCTCTGAGTTCCTCCTCTCTCCTCTTTTTTTTTTTTTTTAAGATTTTATTTATTTGACAGAGGCACAGTGCAAGAGGGAACACAAGCAGGGGTAGTGGGAGAGGGAGAAGCAGGCCTCCTGCCAAGCAGGGAGCCCGATGAGGGGCTCGATCCCAGGACCCTGGGATCATGACCCGAGCTGAAGGCAGACGCCTAACGACTGAGCCACCCAGGCGCCCCTCTCTCCTCTTTTTCTTAAAATTTATTGATGAGACCATCCTTTGTCCTATAGTTTCCCACAGTCTGGATTATGCTGCATCCCCATGGTGGTGATGACTGATGTGCTTCTGTCCCTTGTAAGTTGGTACTGAGATCTAGAGGTTGCGTATATTTGCATTGGTTTTGGCAAGCTACTTTCTAAGTGCTGTTGTGTCCTCTGTTCAGGTGTGGAAAGCTGTTGTCTTCTGTTGAGTTAGTAACCACTGATGATCAGTGCCTACGTTAGGGGTTGCAAATTGGTGAGTCTCAAATTCTGGCAGTCATTCATTGATTAGCTGGAATTCATTGCTTAGCTGGAATACACCTATATAAACAAATTGCCCCTCAGTAACCATTGAGCAACTCGGTGGTACCATTTACATAGGAAAGGCAGGGAGATTTCTTGATTTTTGACTGTTGGCCACTTTGCAGAATAACAAGCGGATTCCCCAGCATCTCCCAAAGGTGACTGATGAATTTTTTACATCAGTATGCACTCATGCATTTAAAAACAGTTGAGGGGCGCCTGGGTGGCTCAGTTGGTTAAGCGACTGCCTTCGGCTCAGGTCATGATCCTGGAGTCCCTGGATCGAGTCCTGCATCGGGCTCCCTGCTCGGCAGGGAGTCTGCTTCTCCCTCTGACCCTCCCCCATCTCGTGTGCTTTCTCTCTCATTCTCTCTCTCTCAAATAAAATCTTTAAAAAATAAAAAATAAAAACAGTTGAGATCACAATTATTCTCATTAGCAGTTTGTAGATTTGAGAATTTGTGAGAAGATAGGTATTCAGTCTGTTAGAAATGATGAAGGCTGGAAGAGAAGGTATATTCAGTATAGGAAACTATAGATACAGTAACTCAGGCATATTCATTATGTATGTGTTAGACCCAAAGGTTCTCAGACATTCTCAGTTCAGAGCACCCCTATGTAAGGTTCCGTAATTATTCTGAGGGACTGCCTAGGCCAAAAATACCTAACAGTTCCATTAATTAAATAGTCTAAACAACTTAAGTATTTATGTCCTAGCAACTTAGAGACATTTGGAAAAGTAATATACAGTCCCTAACTCACAATGGTTCGTCTTAAGAGTTTTGACTTTATAATGTGCAAAAACGATATGCATTCATTAGAACCCATACTTTAAATTTTGAATGTCGATCTTTTCCTGGGCCGATGATGTGCGGTAGGATCCTCTCTCGGGATGCTGGGCAGTGGCAGGAACCCCAGTGCCCAGTCGGCCACGCGGTCACGAGGGTAGCAGTCGATACCCTTGGCAGACGTTGTTTTTCACTGTCCGTACAGTATTCAGCAAATTACATGAGATATTGAATGCTTTATTATAAAATAAATAGGTTTTGTGTGGGAGGATTTGGCCCAACTGTAGGCTAATGTCAGTGTTCCGAGCACATTTAAGGTAGGCGAGCCTAAGCTATGGTGTTAGGTAGGTTAGGTGTATCAAGTGCATTTCAACGGTATTTTCAACTTGCAGTGGAAAGTTATGGTTCTCAGTGTGGTTACAGCGGTTACCAGGACATAACCCTTGTTATAAATTGAGGAAGATCTGCACATATGAATTTGAAGAAGAAATATTTTCAATAAGTCACCAGAATTACTTAGGAATGGAACATAAGCCTGTTGGGCACTTTTACAGTCATGGAATCAGAGTGGACGCTGCCATCACTGGTGCCTGCTGCGCACGGATTGTCACACGGTGAGAACATTCTCAGTAACTGCAGAAACCTAGCCTTGCAGAGACCTGCAGCATCGGAGAGGAATGTAGCAGGAGAAACTGTTGAAACCGTGAGCACCTAAACCACAGTGTCCAGCCATGTTATCACTGTTCCCCCTCAGAAGCTGCGTGTCCTGTGGCACCCGGCAGGGTCATAGTGTGGCCAGATGTGTCTTAGCGCACTGTGTGGGAACCACAGCTGTGTGTCCTTCCCATTTCCGTGGTCATCCTCGCCCCAGGGCTACATGTTGGTGTGAGGCCACCCCCACCCCCAGAGCGTTCAGGAGCAGGTCCCAGGGTCTTGTGGCAGTTACTGTGACATGCAGGCCACCAACCTGCACAGAGGTGTTCCTTTGCCACCATTGTTGCCAGCCTTAGTGCTTAGAGGATGTTTTCCTTATCCTTTGATTTCAGCCACACCAGAGCTGAAGACCTGGCTTTGACTTCAGGAAACCATTGTGACGTGCAGTTTCCCCTTCCCGTCTCTGGTGCAGGGTTTAACC
Organism: Mirounga leonina; assembly: GCF_011800145.1. NCBI lineage: Eukaryota > Metazoa > Chordata > Mammalia > Carnivora > Phocidae > Mirounga > Mirounga leonina. The sequence goes on from NW_023270453.1 coordinate 24,112,765, forward strand.
AAAGAGGGTGTCAGTCTTTCAGGATTGATGTAAAAATAGTTCAGCCTGATCAGAGAAGGTGGTCTTCTGTCAGTGCTCATTTCTCTGCTGTCAGAACTGAAAAATGCTAGAAGCATGGGGCTTCCTATCTTTCCCTGGCACCTATTCTGTGTCTCTGTGTGGGGCTGGGCATGGGAGGAGTGTACCCGGACTCCCCACTGTTGGTGTTGGGCCTGGCCATTGTGGAGGCCAAAAGAATGTGGTCAGAGGTGGCAACATGCAATTTGTGAACTGGGGCCTCTGGAGGCATCGTTTATTTGCTCCTCTGGAAGTTTCACCTTCCACCGTTTACAAGACTGTGCCTTGGGTAGCTGCAGGCCTGTGAGCATGAGGAAAAAATGCATATGTTGTACACTGAGTTTGGGGATTGCTTGTTACACAAGAGCTGACTGATAAAAATGGAACAGAAGTCCATGAGAAAAAGGTAGGAGAGTGACAGAAGTAGAGCATTTGAGAGGGTTATTATTCTTAAGGATAAGATGGATTTTTAAGATGTGATATGTGTCTTCCGTGAAATGTTATCTGTTGATACTTAAACCCAAGAGGAGGGCAGTGACAGTTTTATCCCCATTTTATAGATGAAGACAATGAAGCTCAAAATGAGAGTGAAGATGCGGGGCGCCTGGCTGGCTCAGTCGTTAAGCATCTGCCTTCAGCTCAGGTCATGATCTCAGGGTCCTGGGATCAAGTCCCCCATCGGGCTCCCTCTACTTCTGTCCCTCCCCCCTGCTTCTGCGCATGTGTATGCTCTCTATCTCAAATGAATAGATAAATCTTTAAAAAAAAAAATGGGTGAAGATGCAGCAGGTGAGTCTGGTGCGGGCCCCAGACCCCCAACTCCTGGTCGAAGCTCTTTTGCGGGCTGTGTTGCTTCTCCCGCAGGCCCAACTCTGAGGGCAGCCGACAGGGCAGCCGTGCACTGGGCCTGGCTCTTGGTACAAGTGGGGCCGCAGTGAGGACCTGGGAGGGAGGGCAGAGACCACACCAGGGAGCTCCGCAGGGCACAAGGGCAGCGATTTGCCCAGGAGGGGTGTGCTGAGAACTGGAAGGACCAGGTAGCCGCAGGGTGACACTTGTGCCACCTATGGGCGGCATCCCACGTTCGGTCAGAAGCGGGGCTGGTGGCCTCCCTCTGCGTTTGCTCCCAGGTTTCCCTCGAAAGGTCCGGCAGGGGGTGTCTAGAAACGAGTGCCCGGGAGAACGGGCTCTAGGCACCTGCGCTGCACACACCAACAGTCTTGCTTGCTGAGCACAATCTGGATTTTGATGTGCTTAAAAACTCAGAGATGGAGAATGGGAGAGGCAGCAAGCAAATCTTTGGTCAGGCTGTGATGGGCGTGCTGGCAGCTTGAGGGCCAGGCCACCTCACTGCACAGGAGGGACACGTGAACGGACTGGTGTGACAGACACAGCTGTCTGTCAGCAGGCTTTCATTACCTTGGACTCCGGGTCTTGTTGGTTTACCTTCTGACCGGTTTTTCATCCCCTCTGCCACCTCCTGCCCCGTGAGGCTCTGGCTGGATCCGCACTTCCCTGACCCTTGCCTCGAGGCCTCCCCGGCTTCCTGTCCTCCAGTCCCGCAGCCCCTCCTCATGGGCGGAGTCCCTTCCGGGGGGTCGTAATGGCTCCCAGAAGAGATCCCTGGCCTAATTCCTGGAACCTCTGAACATTAACTTAGGTGGCAGGAGATAGATTTTGCAGCTGCGATCAAGTCAAGGCTCTTGAGATGGGGAGAAGGTTCTGAAGGTCCGGGAGGATGCTAAATCCCATCCCATGGATCTTGTGAGAGGAGCGGAGAGAACTGACACAGAGCAGGGTGCCGACGTGGGCGGAGTGGGGTGACCTGGAGCCCCCAGGAGCTGGAGATTCAGGGAACCTTCCCCTCATGTCTCTACGGGAGTGCGGCCCCCGGGACACCTTGTGGGGTGACCTGGAGCCCCCAGGAGCTGGAGATTCAGGGAACCTTCCCCTCATGTCTCTACGGGAGTGCGGCCCCCGGGACACCTTGATTTCAGCGCCGTGTAATGGATTTTGGTCTTTGGCCTCGACGGCTGTTAGAGAATACATTTTTGTCAATTTAAGCCACCAGCTTTTTAGTGACTTGTTTCTGCAGACACAGAAAATGACTACAAACAGGACGGTCAGGGATTCCAAAACAGAAATGACTGGACATGAGGCCTAGTCCAGAGCCTTCAGCTGCTTGATGGTGTCCCTGACTCAGTCACCTGGGGTCACCTCCGCCTGGAACACACACTCTTCACCCTAAGGTTCCCTGTTGCCTTGCTGGCAATGGAGGTGGGCCCCACATCCTGCCGCTTCCTGGGGCCCACGGCACGTGCTCCGCAGGGAGAGCCTGACTTCCAGCCCAGTGGCCTGCAGCCCACACTGCGGACCCATGAGGAAGCGGTGGTTGGGCCTCACGGGGGATGGCCGGCTTCGACCTGTGGCTCCAAGGTCATCTCCAGACTGGAACACAGCCGGGCCCGCCCCCGGCACACACCTGCTACCTCCCCCTCCCCCTCGCTGGGAGAGCAACATGTGTGAAGGACATGGGCACTTTGGCCCGGTCATTAGACTTTAAAACCAAGTGCACATAGTATCCGGTGCTCTCTTTACAGCAGCAAGAACCTGTGCCTGTTGCGATAGGTGCACGCCAGCCAATCAGGTGTGTGGGAAAGCCACACAGGCCGCACCATTGTTCTCCGTCCCCCAGGTGATGCCCTGGGAAAGGTCACAACTGCCTAAAGCTTTAAAACCCCAGGGGAAAACAAACATTCCCTGTGCTGGGACTCAGCTGCAGCTCTGTACGGTCTGTCATCCGTTTTTTAATTCACTCCCCTTTGCAACTAATTTTTCTTAAAGTAGCAAAAGGAGACCATTGATACCGATCAGAGAATATCTATTCCTAACTCTTGTAAGAATTCCCATCGTCCTTGTAGAAGCTGACCTTCAGGTGAGTGAGTGGTGCCCCAAGGGCAGTGTGACACAGGGCCCATGGAAAAGGGGTGCCAGGCCTGGAGGCCCCTCAGGTGACTGGCCCCTCGGGAAGAGCTCTTGCCAGTTCAGGCTGGGTGGGTGCCTGGAGCAGGGAGGGCAGTGAGCTGGTGTCCCAGCAACAGAGGGCCAGGGGCTACCTCGGGCTGGTGATTTTCACAGGGGCTGGTCTTCTGGCAGGTGGAGTGAGAAGACCCCAGGGTGCTTCACTTAGCTGTTTGGCTCTCTGGACACTGGGGAGAGGGTTGTGAGTCTCAGCCTGGCCTGTTCAGCATAGCCTGCAGAAACAGGATTTACTCAGCTTTGGGCTCCACCTGGTTGGACTCTGGGGGAGGAGGAGGCACTGTCCTATTTCCAGACTCACAGGTAAACATCCCTCCTGTTCCAGGATGAGAGGAGCCAGGCTGATGGGGGCACTGCTCACCCTGGCTGGCCTGCTGCGGGTGGCCCTGTTCCTGAAAATAGCAGCCTTCAACATCCGAACTTTTGGGGAGACCAAGATGTCCAATGCCACGCTCTCCCACTACATCGTGCAGGTCAGTCCAGGCCGGCCTGTCCCCGAGGAACCCCAGGGCGGGGGGGTGGTTGTGGTTGGGGGGGGGGGAGGAGACATATAACAGGTTCTGGGAACACTGGGGCAGCAGCCAGTCCTGAGGGCGACCACAGACGGGGGTGTGGAGAGCCTCTGGTGACAGGGAGGACCCCTGTCTGCTGTTCTATCCATGGCTGGCAACAGAATCCCAGGCAGGAGCATCAGGCCAAACCATGACCTGAAGGTGCCCCAGGGAGCAGCTCAGCCCTTGTGGGGACCTGCAGCCGCTGTGCACCCAGGCTGCCCTGCTCAGCACCAACGTGGTCCTGTCCACAGATCCTGAGTCGCTACGACATTGTTGTCATCCAGGAGGTCAGAGACAGCCACCTGACAGCCATGGGGAAGCTGCTGGACATACTCAATCGGTGGGTGATGGCCAGGGGGGCAGGGTGGGCGCTGGGGAGGCACGGGATGGTGATCCTCCCCCCGGGGCATGGTACCATTGCCTGACAGAGCCAGGAGCCCTGCTGTAGGCAGCAGGAGGGTTCCCTGCGGGCCCCCTGACAGGCACGTTTGTTTCCTTGATCCAGGGATGACCCCAACACCTATCAGTTCGTGGTCAGTGAGCCCCTGGGCCGGAACAGCTACAAGGAACAGTACCTCTTCTTGTTCAGGTAAAGCCCCAACGCCGAGAGATGGGGGCCACCCGCGGACACTGAGGGGGACCTCGTGGGCAGTAGTCTATCCTACGGGGAGGAACTGGAGGCCACAGAGCAGGAGCCGAGAGCCTGGGGCCCTGGTGTGGGCCGCACCCCCAGTCCCAGGCTAAGCCCCTGGCCTTCCCTAGACCCAACCAGGTGTCCGTACTGGACAGCTACCAATATGACGACGGCTGCGAGCCCTGCGGGAACGACACCTTCAGCCGCGAGCCCACCATCGTCCTGTTCCACTCCCCGTTCACCGGTATGCACGCCTTCCTGGGGCCCCTGGAAAGCCCTGGTCCCCCCTAGTGCTTCAGTCTGACGTTGAAGGCACTCAGGAACACACCGCCTTGGGACTGGCTCATACCCCCACCCCGGGGCTGAGCAGGACCACCCTCTCCCCAGCGGTCCAGGCCTTCGCCATTATTCCCCTGCATGCGGCCCCCTTGGACGCCGTGGCGGAGATGGACTCGCTCTATGACGTCTACTTGGATGTCCGGCAGAAGTGGGACCTGGAGGTGAGTCCCCCACCCCAGGCTCCTGGGGCATGTGCTGTGTGCCCAGGCCAAGTGGCTGCCGTCTACTTAACTAGGACATCATGCTCATGGGCGACTTCAATGCTGGCTGCAGCTACGTGGACCCCTCCCAGTGGGCCTCCATCCGCCTGCGCACGAACCCGGCCTTCCAGTGGCTGATTCCTGATACCGCAGATACCACGACTACGGCCACGCACTGTGCCTACGACAGGTAGGGAGGGGGTCGGCTCTGGGAGCAGCCTTGACTCCTAGGTCTAGCTTCCCAAAACCTGGGTCAGTCACCCTCCTGGGCCCTTCTCGTGTGTGGCAGGATCGTGGTGGCAGGAACGCTGCTCCAGCATGCCATCGTTCCAGACTCGGCCACCCCCTTTGACTTCCAGGCTGCCTACGGCCTGAGCAGCCAGCTGGTAGGTGTCCTCCCTTATGTGCTTCAGCTTTGCTGGGACCCCAGGACTTCTGGCAGTCTCTGTATCAACCTCTGCCACTGGGACTAGCATGTGGTGTGCAGGGGGGGGGGGGTACCATGTGCAGAGTGGGCCGTGCACCCGTCCTCACTATGCGTTTCCCCACAGGCCAAGGCCGTTAGCGACCATTACCCGGTTGAGGTGATGCTAAAGACGGTTTGATGTGACTGGGGCCCGGGCTGGTGACCTCTACCCTCTCCAGCTTGCCTGTCCTCATGGTAATTTTCCTCTGAGCACCCTCCCCCACTGTTCCCCGAAGGAAGTAGACCTGGCACTACCTCTGCTTCCAGCATGAGCAAGGGCCTTGTGGCAACCGAGCTACTCCCTGCCTTTGCAGTCCAGACACAAGTTTACCATTTAGAGTAACAAATGCTTTTAAGCTAAATAAAGCTCAAAGGGGGTGTTGTCATCGGTGGCACGTAGTCCTTCTTTCTCCCTGGCTGGTCTCAGGCTGCCTCGTCCTTCACCTCCACTTGAGCCCTAGTCCCTGCACGTAGACTGGGGGCCTTCACGCCGGCGGCCCCTCAGCGTCGCTCCAGGGCCTTGACAAGCAGGTGGTTCAGGCGGCCCACCATGGGGCGGGGGTCATCGACGAGCCCCGCGGCAATCATGGCGTTCTCATAGATCTGAAAGGGAGGGCTAACCTCATCAGGGGGAGGACAAAAAGGGGGAGCACTACCTTTTTCAAAATGGGGTATTAGGGGCACCTGGGTGGCTCCTAGTCATGATCTCAGGGTCCTAGGATTGAGCCCTGCACTGGGTTCCCTGCTCAGCAGGGAATCTGCTTCTCCCTTTCCTGCCGCCCCCACCCCCGCCCTGCAAAATCTATGGAAAAACAAACCAGGATTTTAAAGGTAACAGGTGTCTCACTTCAACAGACGATGTGGGCACCGCAGTTCTGCTCTCTGCCCGTCCCCAGGAGACTCACCTGATCAACTAGTAGCTGGGCCAGGTCAGGCTCGCTCGCTCTCAGCTGACTGAGCTTCTTGATCAACGTGTGTCTATAGCACAGAAAACACCAGAAATTAGCTCAAGGGCCTCTGTGTTCTGATGACTTTTCTGAGTATAGGGTTATCTGAATCCAGTGTAAGAAGTACAATGGGGCGCCTGAGTGGGTCAAGCAACTGCTTTTGGCTCAGGTCATGATCCTGGGGTCCCAAGATCGAGCCCCATGTTGGGCTCCCTGTTCAGTGGGGATTCTGCTTCTCCCTCTCATGCTCTCTAATAAATAAAATCTTAAAAGAAAAAGCACATAATATCAATTTCAGATAATATACCAAGACGACCAGAACAAATAGATTTGATTAGCAAATGCAGCAGTACCAAAATTAATATATGAAAAAGACATTAGTTGGGTGGCTCAGTTGGTTGGGCGACTGCCTTTGGCTCGGGTCATGATCCTGGAATCGAGTCCCACATCGGGCTCCCTGCTCAACAGGGAGTCTGCTTCTCCCTCCGACCCTCCCCCCTCTCATGTGCTCTCAAATAAACCTTTAAAAAAAAACATTAGTTGTCAGTCAGAAACCCTACTTAATCCATACATTTTCCTTTTTTTTTTTTTTAAAGATTTTATCTATTTGACAGAGACACACAGCGAGAGAGGGATCACAAGCAGGGGGAGAGGCAGAGGGAGAAGCAGGCTCCCCGCAGAGCAGGGAGCCCGATACGGGGCTCGATGCAAGGCATCATGACCTGAGCCGAAGGCAGACGCTTAACGACTAAACCACCCAGGTGCCCCCATACATTTTCCTTTTTAAAAAAGTCTTTATTAAATTCAAGAAAATCTTTTTTAAAATATAAATATGGAGGAAGTGTATCATAAGGCTCCAGTAATTGGGACTGCTGGCTCTGAAAAGCCAACATCTGGGGCCCCATGTTGGGTGTAGAGCTTACTCTGAAAATGTAACATTAAAACAAAAAGCCGATAGCATTTTGGGGTGCCTGGGTGGCTCAGTCAGTTAATTAAGAGTCTGCCTTCAGCTGGAGTCCTGGGATTGAACCCTGTGTCAGGCTCCCTGTTCAGCAGGGAATCTGCTTCTCACTCTCTCTTGAATGAATAAAAAGAGACCGCCTAAGTGTACGTGAGGGAGGGTAACTGGCCAATCACTCAGAATGCTACTGGATTCCTTAGATCAAAAGAAATACATTTAGAGTAAAACAATTTTAGAAGGACTTTTGAAGCAAAATACACAGAGATCAAAAAGGAGAGAGCTTTGGGCGCCTGGATGGTTAAGCGACTGCCTTTGGCTCAGGTCATGATCCTGGAGTCCCGGGATCGAGTCCTACCATCAGGCTCCCTGCTCAGATTCTCCATCCCTCTGCCCCCTCTCTGTAAAATAAATCTATAAAATTACTACTGTATACAAAATCACTCCAAAAAATCTTCATATACAATTTCAAGTTAGAAAATGGAATTTCAAAATATCCAATAAATAAGGTACATCATAAGGAATGTGCAATACCTCTACAGTTACCAAAAAATAGTAAGACCTAAATGGAGAAATCTGGCATGTTCCTGGATGAAAGATTGGACATAAAGATGCCAGTTCATTCAAAATTGACTTGGGAGCCGTATAATCTCAACCACAAGCCCAACTGGGGGGGGGGGGGGGGGGGGGGGGCGGGGCGGACACCTGTCAGGTCACCTCGTCCAAGCACAGACCTACAGGAGGGAAGATATCCTTGAAGGGAAATAAGGGGGGACTCACTGAATACAGACCGTGCACTGTGGCCACCTGATGCTGGACAGAGACGTCAAGCCGATCAGCAGGGAGGACATACAGGAGCAGTCATGGCACAGGGCAAGCGGGTGTTCATGTGGAGTGAGATACAACAACTCTCCCACATCCCAAACTAATTAGAGATGGACTAAAACCTTAAAGCTTTTAGACAGAAAGAATACATTCAAGACTCTGGGGGCGCCTGGGTAGCTCAGTCGTTAAGCGTCTGCCTTCAGCTCAGGTCATGATCTCAGGGTCCTGGGATCGAGCCCCGCACTGGGCTCCCTGCTGGTGTTCCCTCTCTCGCTGTGTCTCTCTCTGTCAAATAAATAAATCTCTGGGGGAAAACAAAAGATTTCTCCAAAAAGACCTAGAACAGCAGTGAACACAGACTTCCAGCGTTGGGAGGGGACGGGTGCAGTGGGCGAAGGGGTTGAGGGGCTCAAACTTCAGTTGTAAAGTCAGTCATAGGATGAGAAGTACAGCAGACAACCATCGGTAACAGCACGGTGACGGGGTAAGGGACTTCTCGTGGTGAGCCTGTTGTAATGTCCATAAACGTCAACATCACTGTGTTGTACGCCTGAAACTAACACCGTATGTCAACTAGACTTCGACCAAAGTAATGAGTTTTTAAAAATTATGATTTCATTAAAATTAAGAACTTCTCAGAACACATCTTTAGGCAGATGAAACGACACTGGAAGGAGACACTGGCAACCGAGAAAGCGTACATTAACTACGAAACAGAACAGGAAAAAGGACAGTCTTGGGCGTGTCATGAGAACGCCAAGCTGAAGGACAGCGCGCGCAGGGCCCGGGGCCGCCCGTGCCAGCAACGTGCGGGCAGTGGCGTCTCCTCGACCCACGGAGGGCACCTGGGCAGGTGAGCCTCAGGCACCCCAGAGACACGTGCGGGGTTCAGAGCAACCTGTTCCCAGCAGCCCCCAAATGAGAACAACTCACAAGTCCACCAAGAAAGACTAAATCGCTGCGCTGAGGCAGACTCCGACCGGTCACTCCGCCCCGGACACGACCGCACTCCCGGCCGCCCTCCCCGGGCACCACCTGTCGCTGAGTGAAGGAAGCATGACTTCCGAAGCACGTGCCCAGGGACTCCACCGACAGGCCACTCAGACCTGTCTCCAGGACGCACGGCGGATGGTCGGACTAGAGCACGGGGAGGAACTCTCAGTCTCTACAGCAAGAGCTGTGTGGCCGCTGAGGAGGAACAGGCCCCCACCGGGCCACTTGCGGTGTTCTAGAACCTCCCGCAGGGGGGTGGGGGAGGGAGTGTAAACTGAAATGCAGTTGGATCACACAGGTGGTGTCTTTATGGTCACCAAACTGCATGTAAGCCTTTTGCCCTTTGTAGCTGTCAGAGACAAAGCACACACACACCTGTGGATTACCGGGCAGGGGAGAATCGTGCCCTGGGCCAGAGGGGCCGGGAGCCTACCTGGGGTTGATCTCCAGCGTGGGCTGCAGGAGCTGAGCGCGCTCCTCCTGGGTCTTGGCCAGCTGCTGCATGCGCAGGAAGTGCCGGGCGGCCCCCATCTCCAGCACGGTGATCATGGCAGGGTGGGTGTCCAGTCGAAGAGTAACCTACAAGCAAGGCCAGGGACCCGGTGAGGGAGGAGCCAGAGGTGGGGCGGGGGGGCGGGGGGGGAGGGCCAGGCTGCAGGGTCTTGACCAGGTCGGAAGCTTCCCCAGGTGACACAAAAGAATTCAGGTCTCTGGGGACAACCCCCCCCGGCCCCCCGACCCGATGCACTACTGAGAAGGGAGCCCGAGCTGCTGCCACACGAAGTTCCTAGGACAGAATCCTGACTGGGGACTCCCTCCTCCCGTGTCCCTCACAGCTACTGCTTTCTCACGAATCAGTGGCTGTCCCAGGACCGTCCTGCCTGGTCACCCATGCCTCTCGGCAGCACGGGGGCCATCACCGAGTCCTACGACTATCTAGGACCCTGGAGGCCCACCCATCCCGATGGCCCAAGCCTCCTTCCTGCAGACAACGCTCTCACCACCCCTCCACCCCTGCCCACGGCTCCCAGGGGCCTTAGGTCGTCCGGGCGCGCCTCCTCCCCCCAAGCGTTCATGCCCCCGGTGCCGTGTGTGCACATGTAGGAGCGGCAGCAACATGCTCGTCTCCACCCCAGGTCACGGCCTCGAGCGCCACCGGAGACGCACACGAAGCCAGCCACTCAGCCCACAGCAGCGGGGTCACAGAGGGCCATGGCAGCTGGGAGGTGGCCCGTCCCTCTGGAAGGCCTCACCTTCACGTTGGTGACACGGGACCCCAGCACATTTCTGATCCAAGCCATCAGGTCCTCCGTCTCCTTCTCCGACAGGCGGTCACCAGCTACAGGAGAGAAGGCAGTGGGCTCTGAACTGTTACCGGCGACCCCACCCCCGGGGATCCTGCCGGGGCCTGAAACGCTAAAGCCCCAAGAGCGGGTTTTAAGAAGGCTCCCTCCACCCCCTGGCTGGCCGCCAGCACAAAGAAGCTTCCCAAAAGGCTCTTCACCTAAAAGCAAGCAGGTAAAACTGGACCTCAAAAAGGGCATTTTGGGGGTGCCCGGCTGGCTGAGCCGGTAGAGCATGTGACTCTTGCTCTCAGGGTCACAAATTCAAGCCCCACAGTGGATGTGGAGCCTACTTTTAAAAAAGGACACTTTTGGTTGCCTGAGGCCCGTATTAATTTTATAGGGGTTTTAAAAAGACAATTTCTAATTCTCTCAGGAAGCCAAGCCAGAAGGAGCCTAGGAGGGGTCCCAGGATCTAAACAAAGATGTTCCTGACAGCTTCTTTTGTGCAGGGTGGGGACCCCAGATACAAACAAGCAAAGAAGACCCCATATAAATAGCCCCCGGGGCCTGCCTCCCCACACCCCCAGGCCACCGCTCAGGCCTGGGCCCAACAGAAGGCAAGCTGACCTGGGGACCCATCCTCCAACTTCTCTTCCTTATAGTGGTCAACAACGATGTCCGTCTCCACAGAGATCAGCTTCTTCTTGTCAAACTCACGAAGGTGGAGCAAGGTCAGCTCATCAAACTGCTCGTAGCAGAAGAGAACCTGCAACAGCCGGAGAATGTCAGCGTCGGGCCTCGAGATGTCTGCCCGTGACAGGAAGAGAGGGGCGCGTGAGGGGCAGGCGGGGTCCCATGTCCGGAAAGGCCACACCAGAGACCCTGGGGCCTCACCACAGTCCTGAGCGGGGCCCGGGCTATGTGTCCCGGGCCCATTCAGCCACTGTCCACTAAGCAGAGAGCCTCCTTCAGGGGCTCAGACACCGGTTACCCTGTCCCGGCCCCAGCCTGCGGCTCACCCACCTCCATGTTTTTCTGCTTCATGGCTTCGTAGTAGGGCGAATGCTCGGCCAGGTGCCGGCTGGGGGCACACAGGTAGTAGATGGTGCGGGTGCCGGCCTGCATGCGGCTTGCATAGTCCGGGAGGCTGGTCAGCTGCCCAGCAGGCAAGGCCGAGGACTCGTACCGCAGCAGCTTTGCGATACCCTCCTGCGGACAAAGGCCAGCTCACTCATTCCAGGTCCTGTTCTGAAAGCCTCCCACCCGCCTGGCACAGACCTCGGAAGCCTGTGGCTATAGGGAGGAAGGGTTCTGGCCGGCCTCATCCCGGGCTGCCAGGCCCAGGGATGGTGCTCAGCCCCGGGGGGAGAGGGGGGGGCGCGGCTGTGGGGACTCTGGTGGTATCCATCAGGTCCCACATCAAAAGTTCAGGGGACCCTGGAGAGAACCTTCACCCCAGGTGGTCCAGGGCCCTGTGGAGAAGGGCTTTCTGGTCCTGTCCTAGGAGTGGCCAGACACTGTCCATGGCAGAGGCTTTCCTGGACCCAGCATCCTCCGTCCATTCTAGTCAATGACCCTGCCTCTTGGGCACGTGGACGCGGTGTGGAGGCCACATTCCCAGACTTCCCACAGCATGAACTAGGCCGTGGTGGGGTACAAACAACAGTGGGCATGCACTGAAAGGGGGCGGGGGGGTCCGTCCTCTTCCTTCCTGTCAACTGAAGTCAACTCACCTGGTGATGTCCTAGCCTCTCAACGTGGGAGCTACCTGACAACAAGCTGGGGCCTGGGTCCCTGATGCCACCAGCCCAGATGTGACTTGAGAACTAAACTCTGCCTAGTCTACACCACTGACTTCTCCTGGATTATCCAACACAGACATGCGGGGAGAGGGGAACACGGGGAAGACTGGAGCCTGTTCAGAGGCGATGTCCGATGAAATGGCATGATGGAGATGAGAATGCCACCCAGGTGCTGTTAACCATAAACACGTAACTGACAGCACATGGAAATTCAGACAGGCCCACACCAAGAGCTGGAGGAGTCTGCCACCAGCCAGCAGCAAGGAGGGCCCGAGGCCCATGGCCTGAAACACCCCCTGGCAAACCCCAGACGCTTGGTCACTTCCTTCTTCACTGCTGTTCTGGTGCAGAAGATGAAATCCCAGCCCTGGGAGTGCCTGCTTAATGGGCATGGGTGTCTTTTTGGGGGGAAGAGAATGTTCTGGAACTGGACGGTCATGGTTGCACAACTTGTGAATGCATGAAGGGCCACTGAACTGTTCACTTTTTAAAAGGGTGAATTTTGGGGAGCGTGGGTGGCTCAGTCAAGTGTCTGCCTTTGGCTCAGATCATGATCCCGGGGTCCTGGGATTGAGCCCCACGTTGGGCTCCCTACTCAGTGGGGAGTCTGTTTCTCCCTCTGCCTCTGTCCCTGCTCTCAAACAAATAAAATCGTCAAAAAAAATAAATAAAAGGGTGAATTTTATTGTATGTGAATTATATGACAATTTAAAACTGGCCAAAAAATGTTTATGGGATGATCGTATCATTTTTAAGTAATTAAACTGAACTCTGGCCCCAGAGGCACCGCATTAAAGGATTTCCACCAATCACTGTGAAAATGCCCTGATTGCCCTTCCCACCCTAAGAACCAGGCACCTTGCCCTGTCCCCTGCCTTTTGTGATCTCCCGAGCACCCTGAACTCTTGTGGGAGACCATACACACCCACTTCCTGCCAGCATCAGGCCAAGAGCTCAGTGCTATGGGATACGGTAAGGAGGCTCTGGGAAGTGGCACCAGGCCTGTTGTCTCCCCCAACAGAGGCCCGGAAGCCAAACGCTGCTTTTACTGACCCCTGCGTGGCGCCAGCCTGGGCCACACTCATGTCCCGGGAAGCTCAGGTTTCAGGCCTCCACAGCCCATGGCGACCCAGAGAAAGGCCCAGAAACCCAGACCCTACCTTGACTTCCTGCTCGGCGGTGGCCACAATGCCCTCCCTCATGAACAAGCCATAATCTTCAAAAAACTTGGCGTATTTTTCGGCGTCTTTTTTACTCTGGTCAATGAAGAACTTTATTAGCCTCTGCTGTAGAAGGTCCCGGAGTTTCCTGCAGAACAGAAATGCATTTATCCCAAACAACTTCTGTGAAATACAAAAGGTCAAAGGGCATGAAAAACATTCACTCCCGCTAATAATCAAAGAAGTGAAAATGACACCATTTTGATAAGACGAAAAAACATGAGGCAAAAACAAAGGGGACCCCTGACAAACCCCAGCTGGGGAGACACGCCCCCGAGAGGAAGGAATGCGAACCAACCCCCTGTGGAGGCCACAGCCTCGGTTCCCACTGCAGATCACACCTGAGACCAGAGTCAGCAAGCTTTACGGACCGGCCTTCCGCGGGGGTGCACAGCCCAGGTGCTGACCGGGGAAGACCAGGCTGAAGGAACCTAACAAGCTGCCTGGCCAAACATCTCATCCTCTGGTGGCTCTGAAGGACGTGAGAGAGTGCCCGTGCTGCTAGAAACAGCAGATAACGGACACGGACGGACCGCAGGGTGTGGTGCGCGTGCGCCAAGACTGTCCCCACCGCCTCCTGTGCGCTGCAGTGTCCCCGTTGGGATCCACACTGCCCCCCTCCGGCTGGGGTGTGCGCTGTAGCCGGGGCTGACGCGCACACGCTACAGGCACAACCAACTGTACAGAACTCGGACTTTGGGGGATCAGGGTGCTCACTGGGCATTATGTAATGGCATAAAACTACGAGCAGCTTCATTAGGGTTATCAAGGGTATTCTTACTTCCTAATATTTTGCCTTTTCTTTTACAAAAGCAAAATTACCGTGTGTTTCTGTAATAACGCAGGGTAGGGGGGCAACAGTCTCACATTACCCCTAAGCCTTCCCTCTTGGCTCCCATCCCCAACCCCAGTCCCTCAGCCCGAGGGCGGGATGGGACGGATGGGACATCGAGCCCCCGGAGGGTGACCACACAGCCTGATGTGGAAGCTCAGAGCCCAGGAGGTGTGGGGGGCACCAGCGTGAGGGGAGGGCAATGGCCACGGCAAGCTGATTACATGGCAGGTGACTGGTCAACGCTCCACAGGTTAGGGATGACGAGAGGCAGATGGTTCACGGTCAAAGGGAGCAGCACACGTGGCAGGGGCAAGACCAGGAAGTCCCAGTGGTGTCGGGAGGTCACTGGTGAACTCGCCAGACACAAACAAGTACTGCTGTAGAGACACACACATCCACACACGCAGACCTCGTGTGTTCCTTAGCTGACTACTAAGGGGGCCTGGGAGAAAGGACACCCTAATGGCAATGCCATCCCTAGGGCCCAGATCTTGGCTTCTCGATACCATGTTCCAAAGGAAACAGGGCACCTTCACGGAGTAAGTGGTTCTGGGGTCAGGACAAGATGTAGGCGAAATACAAGGAGAGATTAGAACATCTTGTGCCGAAAGCAAGGATGCTGAAAGCAAGGTGGGGGCATAGTCAAAGGGCCCAGGAGCCAGGCCAGGTGGGCTCCTTCCTGCTGACGACGTGTGGGCATCGAGATGCATGAGGACAGGAACACATCAGAACCCACTGAACAAAATGGAAAATCAATTCCTACAAATAAACTTTAGGTATTTAAAAATGAACACATACTATAATAAATACACTGAAAGTCTGATGAAGTGGGGCACCCGGGTGGCTCAGTCGGTTAAATGTCAGCCTTCAGCTCAGGTCATGATCTCAGGGTCCTGGGATTGAGCCCTGCATCAGGTTCCCTGCTCAGCAGGGAGTCTGCTTCTCCCTCTCCCTCTGCTGCTCCCCCTGCTTGCGCACACTCCCTATCTCTCAAATAAATAAAATCTTAAGAAGAAAAGTTGGATGAAGCAAGATGCTGTTCACACAGCTGCAAAACACCACCCCCACGTACGGTGGATTAATGCCAAAGGGGAAAAGAGTAACTCGACATGGAGATGCCTGGCAGACACCCCCTTCGTCATGTGCCATGTGAACATCCCCAGTAACGGGATGACAACTCCAAAGTCAGGCCCCTCGTGCCAGGCTGCAGTCACTGTGCAGTGCCTGCCCCTAAGCACACGGATTCAAATCCAGGTGCACCCACTGACTGGCGTCACCGGTCTGTAACTTTCTGCAACCATGACCTGGTGGTGCCCCCTCAAAGGACGACACGGGCTGCCCAGGAAAGGCCCCGGGTGGTCCCAGGTGTGCGTTAGCGCTCAGCAAACAGTAGCTATTGCTACAGTCAGGGTGGGGAGCTGAGAAACGCAGCCACTTCAGCCCACAGGGATTCCAGAGAGACTTCCCGAAGAGAGGGTCACCTTCACACCATTACTGACCTTTGTGGACCAAGGTCAGACCCCTCCTGCGACCGTCATCCTTCGCCTCCTCCACCTCAGAGGTGGCAGGCCTGGAGTCTCCCCCAGCATGGCCAAGGTGAGGGCATTTCCCTGCACACGGCCCCCCAGGCCTGGTCCCACCACAGCACCACACTTGGCTCTCAACTCCTTCACGCTTGCCGGGGACCCTTAGTGGCCAAGGTGAGCGCTGCGGGGGCCGCCTCGTGTGCAGCTTACCTGATGAGCGCGCTCTCCTGGAGGAGCTCCCGGCTGAGGTTCAGGGGGATGTCCTCACTGTCCACCACGCCTGAGTGCGACACAGGCCGTCAGGACCCTTGCAGCGCCCGCGGCTCTGCCCCGCCCTCACAGCACACCCGTCCGCCTCCCCGCCTGACACCAAGTGAGACCACGCCTGGGTGACAGCAAACTGGCGAAGGACACAGGGGAGATGAAGTGAGGCAACACCTCTGGCCCCTCCAGGTCTCACTGACACCCCAGAGCTGACGCACACAGCCCCGGTCACAACAATGCGAGCAGAAGAAAAGCCGGCAAGGCCAAGGAGCTCTGCCGGGGAGAGCTGCTGACTTTAGCCTCAGCTTGACGCTCTGAAACCACGTCCTGGATTTTATGTTCAGAATCACAACTATATTGTGGACACCTCACACTTTGTAGGCTAAGGTGACACAATGGTTTAGGTGCTGGATACTTTTTAAAGCTATAATCTCGCTCAAATTCAAGACAATTCATATGTAAACCTGAAACTCACATAATATAAACAAACATTTTAAAAGAAGTCCATTTAGGGGCACCTGGGTGGCTCAGTCGTTAAGCGTCTGCCTTCGGCTCAGGTCATGATCCCAGGGTCCTGGGATCGAGCCCCGCATCGGGCCCCCTGCTCTGCGGGGAGCCTGCTTCTCCCTCTCCCACTCCCCCTGCTGTGTTCCTTCTCTCGCTGTCTCTAATAAAAAAAAAATTCCATTTTAACACCCTGTCACCCTGGCCCTGCACCAAGACGAGGTGGCCAGAGGCGGGAAGCTCCCTGGGCGGCGCTGAGCAGCTTCCTGTGCCTGCTCACCCCGACCCGGCACCCACGGCACACGAAAGCCTTCTCCCAGAGTCGGCACCCCCGCCTCACCCCGGGAGCCGCGCAGTCCCGGGGCTGCAGGGCCGCGGCCCACACGGCGAAGCGCCGGCATCAGTGCCTTACCGCGAACGAAGCGCAGCCACTTGGGCAGGATGTCGGTGGCCTTGGTCTGGATGAGGACCTTGCGGCTGTACAGCGCGATGCTGGAGCCCAACTCCCGGCTCACATCAAACATGGATGGTTTCTGGGGACAAGGAGACAGCAGTGTTGAGGAGCTCTGAGGACAACTCTGAGAACCACCCTTTCCTATGGAGGCCAGCGCTGGGGAGCGGTGCGGGGCGTGTGGGGACCCAGAGGAAGAGAGAGGCCAGGAGGCCACCCTCTGTCTATTGAGAAGCCCTACACGTTCTCGGCAGGGGGAGCAGGGCGTGGGCCTTCCCTGGGCAGCTGCGGCCCCCCAACTTGTTCCCCCTGGAGAACATAAACGACTACCTGCACGTTCCTGTGAACAGAGCCAAACCCACCAGGGGCCAGGGGTCAGCAACTAACAGCCCACAGGCCAAATCACCTGGCTGGTATAGCCCCAGAACAGCTTGTCCACTTTCATTTTTATTTCCTTTTTTTTTAAGATTTTATTTATTTGACAGAGAGAGAGAGAGCACGCACACGCGCCAAGTGAGCACAAGCAGGGAGAGCGGCAGAGGGAGAGTGAGAAGCAGGTTCCCTGCCAGGCTCCCCGCCAAGCAGGGAGCCCGATGCGGGGCTTGATCCCAGGACCCTGCGATCATGACCTGAGCCGAAGGCAGACGCTTAACCAGCTGAGACACCCAGGCGCCCCGTATTTTTTTTTTCCATGTATTTATTTATTTGAGGAGGGAGGAACAAAGAGAGAGGGAGACAGAGAATCTGAAACAGATTCTCTGCTGAGCACAAAGCCCGACTTGGGGCTCGATCCCAGGACCCTGAGATCATGACCTGAGCCAAAACTAAGAGTTGGATGCTTAACCGACTAAGCCACCCAGGCGCCCCACAACTTGTACACTTTTATTTTTTAACTTACATACTTTTAAATGGCTGTGAAAGAAAGCAAACAAAGAAGGTCTCATGATATGTGAAAAATATGTGAAATCCACACTGCAGAGTCTATGAAGTTTCCTAGAACACAGCCGGGCTCATCTGCAGCTTATGGGTGTCCACGCTACGGGGGCAGAGCTCCAGGATGTGCACAGCCCGTGTAGCCCAAACTAGTCCCAACCATGCCCCAACTCCTGCTCTAAACCTGCAGCATGCACGCACATCACACTGGGATCCTGGGGCCACTGAGATCCTGCATCCCTAACAAGTCCCAAGACACGCTGATACTGGTCTGCGGAACTCACTCAGTAGTGAGGGTCTCATGCTGCTTCCCAAAATGGGTAGCCATGGGGTGTTACAAGGGCACCAGTCAGAAAAGGCCAGGAACCTTTTCCAACCCCTGAGCAGGTTTCCCCTTCACAGGATTCATCAGAACCTTCGCCATGCTGCTGTGAGCACAGGGTCTTAGGGGCCAAGCACAAGTACGGAGTGCCCACCAACTCATCAGAGCACCACGGAGCCCCAATTAGCTGCACAGCTCAGGCGTGCACCCGCATGCAGACAAAGGCCGCCCTCACGCTGCTCTGAGGGATCCCCCATGGGTCTACAACAGCCCAAGCCCACACGACCAAATGTGTCTGTTCTTCCCCAAGATGGCACGTGAAACACCCCCACCCCCCACTTTAAAACCCTGTGCTCACCTAACCGGAGGCATGAATTTTGCTTTTACTCTGATGCTACCAAGTTAATTTTTGTGATGTCTGTGCTGATCTGTCACCATTCAAGGCAAGTGCTACTGGCACTGGGAAATGCTGTCGCCATGGGGGAGGCCCCCATCCCAGGGAGCAGCAGACAAGCACTGGCAGCCCCTGCCCCACGCCCGCCAGGCCTCACCGTGTCCGGCACATAGAAGATGCTACGGATGTTAAGAGGTGCGTCCGTCCTGTAGTGCAGGGTGTAGCGGGGCTTGTCGTGGGCCTGAGCGACATAGCGGTAGAATTCCTCGTGCTGCCACTCACCCACATCCTTGGGGTCCATCATCCAGACAGCCTGGAAATGGAGATACATGAGGCCACGGTGTCTAAGACGTGCCCTCCCAACAACCGTGCAGAGCTGGGCCTCTGGAGCTTGTGGCCCCGGGCGCTGGCAAGTGCGCCCCCAGGATGACCCAAGGACCCACCCATGGGACAGACTGGGGCTGTGGGCTCAGGTGCAAGCCTCCGTCCCCATCTCCAGCCCCACCTACTCCAGTGTGGGGAGGAGGGGGGGAACCACAAAGACAGACAAGAGGCTCTAGAACAAGGGTCCCCCTCCCAGTACAGGGCGTCAGGAAAGGCCAGCCCAGAGGTCTGCACATGCCTGCAGGACATCACCAGTGCATCAATGAGTGAAGGGACAAAGAAACACAGTCTAGCCGCAGACTGTGACTCAGCCGTAAAAAGGAATGGAGGACTGACGTGGGCTCCAACATGGATGAACCCTGGAACCGTTATGGTGAGAAGCCAGACACAAAGGCCACAGTGTCTGATTCCACTGACATGACATGTCGGGGGTGTTGGGAAGGGAGATGGGGAGTGACTACTAACACAGGCAGGTTCCTTTTTGGGATGAGAATGTTCTAGAACAGACTGTGGCTCTGTGAACACATGAAGGACGCTGAACTGCACATGGTGCATGGGGACAGGACACAGAATGGTGGAGACCTGGCCTTGCACAGGGAACTCCCCACGCCGGGACTCGGACAGCGCCACCCAGCCCTGACTCTGTCCGTCCAGCGCTGGAATGTACCAAATGCTCCCCATAGCCACCCGAGCCCTTCAGGCAGCTAAAGGTCTCACCTGCAAGGTATTAATGCGCCTTCCATTAAGGTACAAGGGGAAGCTGACAAAGTTACTGTACTTTGTCACCACATCTTGAAAAGAGAAAAAACACACAGCAACAATGAATACAGGAAGCTTCTTCTGGATACAAAAGCTCTGGAAGCAGCTGCAGGTAACAGCACACCAGGACGACTCTGGGCCAGCACTTTCACAGGTGCGAAGCCAGGCCATGTCAGGGACAACGTCCTGTCCACAGAGTGACCAGAACTCATACGAGAATCAGGGATCTGAGGCCCAGGCCACCACGAACCCCCACACCTTCTTGGTGGCATAAATATAGTTTTGTGGGTTAATGGTGAATCCTGGAAGCACTCGGCACCTCAGAGAAGCATCCAGTCAGACCCAGATGAGACCACCGCATGGAAGCGCCCACTCTTGTTCTCTGTGAAGCAGGCGCAGGCCAGGCTTCGGGAAGCATCTTACAACACGGGGGGCCAGGGAACGCACCGCGTGCAAGCACTGAGGGTGGAAGACAGAACCAAACCTGACGGTGCCCCAGCAGGCCTGGCCTCCCAGTGCCACACAGAGTCCGCAGCCCCAGGCGACCAACACAAGCAGCGCCCTAACCACTGAGCTGCCCCAGTGCCGCCGCGCACCCATCCCCCGCAGCCCAGGCTCCTGCTCACCTCGGACCCGGGCCTCGCTGGCGAACTCTCTGCTGTCTGACTTGAGGTGGATGATGATTTTGGTCCCAGTTCTCACTCCCGAGGCTTCAGCAATTTCAAACACCCCGGAGCTAAGACATGGGAAAGGGAAAGCCAGCTGCACACAGCGAAGCTGACGAGTCCTACGCTGCCCGTCCAGTCACCCTTTCTAGGACTGTCGCAAGCAGAGCCCACATCCACACGCAGAGACACAACCCTGAGCGCCACCACTTCGGAGCCCGGAGTGCGGCCACAGGGTTGCGGGATGGGGCTCCCCCATGACAAGCGCCACCTCGTGGGCTCTAGGGTCACCCAAAGTGGCCACAATGCCGTAAGGCACTGGGCAGAAAGAGCAGATGCACAGGGACTGCCCCTAGCTCGAGCTACCCCCCGGTGTTTCTGAACCTCTAGCAGAGGCCAGGCAGAGAAACCGTTTCTGAAGTACAAGAGGGGAAGATGCACCCCCTGAAAGTGCCTTGTCAAACCCTGGCCTGTTTCCTCTGAGCACCACCTTCTCAGCATTAAACAGAAATCGCAGTTCTGACCGAGGAAAACGGGCTGGGGTCTGGCAGAGCTCCTCTCGCGTGCTCCGCTGAATCGCCACAGCAGACGGGAGACTCCATCAGGAAAGGATTCGGAAATGAAGGTTTGGGCCTACTGAAGTACATGCTTCAATTTGGCCAGGGTACCATTCTCCTTAAACAGAGTCTCAAGATTCTCCCGGAACATCCGCCCAACGAGCCTGTGAGCCCCGGTCCCTGAGCAGGCTGCACGGCAAACAAGCATCTTTAATAGGCAACGCCTCGGGCCTGACCTGGCAGGGGAGGGGCCGGCAGGCCCATGAGCCAAACCCAGGAACTCCCGCAAAACAGAATCCAGAGAGGCCGCCCCGGAGCAGGCGGGTGCCCAGCCGATCCAACGGCCAGCCATTCCCAAAGGAGCCCCGCCTGGCACAGGCCACGCTCCAGAGCACAAACCTAAGGCGCACACAGCATGCGCCATCTGGAGGGGAAAGCGTCACCGGCTCCCCAAAGAGTGAGGTGACTCTAACTTTCCAAGTGAAGTGCTAACACCTCAGCTGACTCTGGCAGTGCGCATCAGGTACGCTTGGCTGTGGTGGCCCCAGGGCACTCGCTGTGTGAGACGTGAGGCCCGCTCTCACTCACCCATCTGAGAGCCACTGGTAACCAGAGCTGCCCGGGTCTGCTGAACGGGAATAGACCTCCACTCTGTCAGCCACCATGAAAGCGGAGTAGAAACCCACTCCAAACTGGCCGATGATCTTGCTGCTGGCCTCCACCTGGCTCTGCAGTGCATCCAGAAAGGCCTGTGGTGGTAAAGGCTGGTCAGAAGAAGGGCGGCCCCTTCCCCAGGCAGAACGGACGTCTGTGACTCCCTGTGTCTGTTCCCCTAGCACTGGTGGGGATCACCCTTCATCCTCAAGACAACCACATTAAGTGGTTTTTCACCACACGGTCCAGCCTGGAAACTAAGACGGGCGGGGCCACACTTCCCAGGCGCGGGGGGCAGTGATCTGAGCGGGCAGGGCACAGAAAGAGTGACCCCCAGAGTTTTCCTAAATGTGTCTTCTGCGTGTCTCCTAGATTCTAAGCTTCAGGGGGAAATGGTATATACCACATTCAGGTTTGATATGGTATCAGAAGACACTTAATTTTTATAACTCAAGTTTATCGCAGTTTCTAAGATTAAAAATGAAGTAAAAGGCACCCACTCACTGCTATGGCGCCATCTACGATGACAAAGTGTTCTACATGTGGCCCGATATGGTGGCTGTGGGCCACACTGGGCTCTCAAGCACTCAAGTGAGGCTAGTGTGCCCCGGGAACCAAGTTTTAAATTACATTTAACTTCAGTGCAAACAGGCATGTGTAGCTAGTGGCTACTGTATGTGACGGCACAGGCTCTCCTTGACAGAAATAATGGGGGGAGGAACTGGTAGAATTTCTGCAAGTCACTTTGGACCAAGAATTACACTATTTCCAGCACTTTCATCATTGCGTGGTACCATTTTAGGCACCACTTAGGCCCACAAAACCAAGGAGAGGCACACAGGCAGCCGAGGGCCACCAGCCTCCAACTCGCTGCTGGCAGAGGTCCCAGGATCGCCTGCCCCCCCGAGGGTCACACGGCAGCCATGACCCCCAGGGCGTTTCCTCCCCACAGAGCTGCCCATCCACAGACGTGGCCTATTCTCATGAACGGTGCTGAGCTGAGGATGGAGGGGAAGAATGACTATCTCTGCCAGGCCCCCTCGGCCTCAAGCAATCGCTGAGAGAGGGAGAAGTGTAGAGGCAGAATGGTGCATTCCAGACTCTGACGGATGGGCCTGGAGCCTGGGGTTGGCCGATTTCTAGCTACAAAGTACTAATTTCCACCTCTTCATCTGTAAGAAAGAGAAACCACCTGAGAGGTGCCCGGGAGGGGCAAAGCGCTCCCACAGCGCCAAAAGAGCTGGCACCCAAGAACACTCCTGCTGTCGCTGGTGCCTGGAGCCCTCTGGGTCCCACCCTCTCTGGTCGGGCGGCCTCGAGAACCAATCCTCGAGCCCTAAGGGGGGCAGCAGCTGCAGCCCCCGAGGAAAGGGCAGTGGGGTGGGAGCTTACCTTTGACCCCGACCTGGCGATGGTTCCCAGGTTGGACACCAGCTCTTCCTGTGTCATCCCGATACCCGTGTCCTGAGGAGAGAGGCATGCTAAGCTCCAAGGCCAGCACGCGGGAGCTGGGATGTACTTGGGCGGACAGCCAGGGGCGGGGGGGGAGGGGGGGCCAAGGGGCATCAATTACACATGCCAGGCAGGACCTAGGGAAGTCACAGCACACGTCATCAGGGGGACCAGTTCTAGTCTGGGGGGCTGGGCCGCACCTGAACAAACCCCCCTAGCAGAGAGACCCAGAGCCAAGAGACAGAAGAGTCCAGAAACAGCTGTGCAGACTGTGTCCCTTGATTTCTGACAAAGATTCTGAGAGAACTCAACAGGGGAAAGGAAAGCAGATGGTGCTGAAACTGCACCCAACCTCCGCCCCCCTCACACCAGGCTCCTAACAGATCAGACACAGAGGACCAGCGAAGACTGCACAATTTCTACACGAAAACACAGGGGAAAATCTGACTGTGGAAGAGGCAACGGTTTCTTACATTACTAAAAGCATGAAACACAGAAAGAAAAAGTGATAAACTAGACCTCATTACAATTAAAACCTTTTGCTTTTCAAAAACCACCAAGAGGGGCGCCTGGATGGCTCAGTTGGTTAAGCGACTGCCTTCAGCTCAGGTCATGATCCTGGAGTCCCAGGATCGAGTCCCACATCGGACTCCCTGCTCAGCAGGGAGTCTGCTTCTCCCTCTCCCGCTCGCCCCTCTTGTGCTCTCTCTCAAAATAAAAATAAAATCTTTAAAAAAAAAAAAAAACCACCAAGAAAATAAAAAAACAAACCAACACTGGGAAAAAAATATTTGCAAAGTATGTATCTGAGGGGCGCCTGGGTGGCTCAGTCGTTAAGCGTCTGCCTTTGGCTTGGGTCATGGTCCCAGGGTCCTGGGATTGAGCCCCACATCGGGCTCCTGGCTCAGCGGGAAGCCTGCTTCTCCCTCTCCCATTCCCCCTGCTTGTGTTCCCTCTCTCGCTGTGTGTCTCCGTCAAATAAATAAAATCTTTAAAAAAAAAAAAAGTATGTATCCTTCGACTCAGGTCATGATCCCGGGGTCCTGGGATCGAGTCCCACATCGGGCTCCCTGCTCGGCGGGGAGTCTGCTTCTCCCTCTCCCTCTGCCTGCCTCTGCCCCTGCTTGTGCTTGTGCTGTGTCAAATAAAAATAAATAAAATCTAAAAAAAAACCAAAAACAAACAACTTGATTAAAAATGAACCAAAAATCTGGACATTTCACAAGGAAGATACAGAAATGGCAAACACATGACAAGATGCTCAGGACCGACCATTAATCACGAGAGAAATGCACAATAAAAGCTCAGTCCCAGGGGTGCCTGGGTGGCTCAGTCATTAAGCGTCTGCCTTCGGCTCAGGTCATGATCCCAGGGTCCTGGGATCGAGCCCCACGTTGGGTTCCCTGCTTCTCCCTCCGCTCCCAGTCATGCTTGCTCTCTCTTGCTCCCTCTCTCTAATGCTCTCTCAAATAAACAAAAAGCTGAGCCGCTGGAACGGCCCGCATCTCCACAGCCGACAGTAACCAGTGCCGGCAAGGATAGCAGCAGTGATGACTTCCCAGCCGCCGCCGCCGCCAGCAAGCAAGCCGGGACACCCACTGCGGGCAGCCTGGCATCTCTCACGGCTCCACAGCTCTCCTGGGGCCAGCGGCCCCACTCCTAGGCATTCACCCAAGAGCTTTATTCCGAACACCCCAAACTGGAAACAAGCCGAAGCGCATCCCGTGGCGAGTGGCCGCCGAGCGCTCTGCACGCATGCGGCAGAACACTTCTCCGGGAGGAAACGGAACAGGCTACACCTACACGCTGCGCCGGGGATGAATCTCACAGCATTCTGCTGATGGCAAGAAGTCAGACCAAACTCTGGTTCTATGGAATTCTAGAAAATATAAACCCGAAGGGGCAGAGAGCACGTGAGTGGTTGATGAGCTGGGAAGGCAGTGGGGACCTGGGGGGAGGAAATCATGATGGCATCACGGTCACCAGAATGTGTGCACTCGAACCTGTGGAATTTTACTGTGTATAAATCTTACCTCAGTAAAGCTTCTTAAAACAACAGCAAAAAAGGCGCACACACGCAGACCAGAAGGAACAAGCAACGGCCTAAGAGCCCCCCCACCAGCACCAACCCCTTGGTGGAGGCAGGAAGCCCAGGACCCCACGGCATGTCCTTCCACCTTGCAGGCGCCGCCCCCCCCCAGTTCTAGCCATCACCCCAGGACCCTGAAGCAGCTGTCTCAGCAACACGGTATCCCTCAACCACTGCTGATGAGCCCCCCACTTCTGCCTTTCTTTCTGACCTTAATATTTTTAAGAGGTTACAATAGCCCTAAGTATTGCTTCCTCTAAAGCAAGACCATTAATCCAAACACCGGGCTGTGATTAACAATAGTACCACGCAGGGTATTTAATGACACGGGGAAATATGCATAATGAGAGGAAAAGTACAGTTAAAAACGTAAAGAGAGAACACTAAAAATAACACATGGTCTAACAACATTTAGATATGTAAATAAATGCACAGACACCAAAACCTACACTAACACGGTAACAGTCATCAGCCTCAAATGAAGCCTTAAACTTGCTTCTTTTCTGTTTTCCAAATTTTCTATACTGAACAAGCGTTACTTTTACAGTAAATTAAAACAAGAGTCAACAACGAAGACGGACGGCGCGTCACTTGGAGCCCGGAGATGGAATGAAAAGGCGGGTCCAGCTCCCCTGCCCCAGGCGTGAAGAGGGCGGTGCCAGCGGCAGGACCCTCAGAAGGGGGTACCTGGATGGTGATGGTGCCTTTCTCGGCATCCGTCTGTAAGTGGATCTCCATTTCCGGCAGCGTTTGGCCTTCAGACAGCAGCTTGTGACGCAGCTTTTCCAAGGCGTCACTGGCGTTGGAGACCAGCTCCCGTATAAACACCTACGGGAGCAGAAAGAAGATGCTGGCGCCGCAGGCCGTCCTGGTCAGCAGCACCTGCAGCGTGTGTCCAAAGTTGGGGGAGAACTACCAGAGAATAGTCGGTGTTTTAACCATAAAGACCTCCCACTTTTCTCAGAGACAGTTTCTCCAGGGCCGCTCCCAAAATGACTCAAGGCCCAGGGCTTCTCCCTCCCTGACACAGCTTTAAGGAGTGAACTCTAACCATGCTGCTCTGTCCTGAAAATCAAGCAGGTGCCAATCTGTTATGTCAGCTCAAACTTGAAGAGCCCCGTGCCACCACTTCTTGCCCAAGGATGTCAAAATATCTCCCGACACCTGTTTCTTCTACGCCTTAAAGACTCTGGCTTCCTTTAGTGAAGGCCTACCACGCTCAGAGTACCTGGCTCTGAGAAGCACCTTTGCCTCAAAGAGACCTTCCTCCGGTAGGTGAGGGGGGAAGCACGGTGATGTGAACCCAAGAACACAGAAGCTGGAGATCACAGGGATACTTGAACATGGCGTGCAGCAGCACAAGCCTGGAAAGTATTTCCTAAAAAGTCCCTTTTAACATTGGAATTTTGTGCTTTACCCTTCCCCAAAATTCCCCTCTGCATTCTAGCAATAACGAACATGGACACAACGGACCATTTGTTCTCGACTTCTCCCACAGCCTGTCGCTCCTCACTGCCTTTCAGCCCCTACTCTCTCCACATGGGGCTGGGGGGCCTTCCTCCCATAGCCCCGCCATCCATCTAGTGGTCACCTGGTGACCACCCGCCAGGTGACACGGTAACACAGGGCCTCAGAGCATACTGCCTCCGCCAAAGAAATGAGTCCCAGGGCCCCCACGCCAGTATCTGGGGGTGGGGAGGCTTCTAAACTATCAGCAAAAATAACTCCCAGAGTCAATCTAGCACTAAGAGTCATCTGGGCCTATCTGTCCAGGAAATCCAAATAGATTTTAGTAAAAATACTCTTGTTGGTAACTAAGATCCAGACCTGTCCAAATTTAATGCATTCTCACAGTTATTACACTACCTGGCATTTCCCTAGAGTAGCATAAAAATCGTTTTTTCAAAAAGAAACGCCACTAGCACTGGGAGTGATGAACAGATACCGCACCTCTTTTTCTGAGTACAAGGAACGGGCAACAATGTCCAGAAGCTTCTTTGTCTCAGCCTGGAACTCATGTTTGGAAATGGAACCTGGTAATGAATCAGACACAAGCAATAAAGTTCAGCTTTTATTTTTATGGTATAATATGCTATGTAACATTCAAAAGAATGTTTCAGGTAATGAATTTTAAACATTTTTCAAAAGACTGAACAAAAGGGGCGCCTGGCTGGCTGAGTCAGTGGAGCATGAAACTCTTGATCTTGGGTTGTGAGTTCAATCCCTCGCTGGGTGTAGAGTTTACTTAAAAATAAAATCTTAAAAAAAAAAAAAGGAGTGAAAAAGAAACTACGTCACTGGGGCTCTCAGGGAGGAGGTGTCAGAGAGGACAAGCCGGGGCCCCCTCGCTCCACAGGAAGGGGCAAAAGGAGCCTCCCCTGCTTCCCACCACTGAGACCCGTCACCTCGAGGCCACTACTTCGAGAGCCACTCGGTGCCGGCACTTCCCAAGGACGTGAGAATCGGACTGGCTCTAACAACCAGACCCTAGATTCTACCCTTCAAAACCATGGTTTCCAAATTAATTATTTAGAAAACAAATGAACAAGAAAATCTCACTTCTTAACCCAAACATCAGAGACTGTGTTGTCATCTCACGTGAAAGCCAGAAATGGACCCACGTGAGGACTGGCTGCAGAGACTGCTTTTCTAGACTTCTGAGGTGACAGGACAGCTTGAACGTGCAGGCCTGCGTCGGCACGGCCAATGCTGGGTTTACATCCTGCTTCCATGATTATTAGCAGATGGGCCATGAATCACCACTCCGAGTGGCCGGCCGCAAGCTCACGGGTGACCACCAGAGGGGGCAAGACACACCAGGCCGGCAGTCAGCAGCTCCTGGCAAAGCAGGAAACGGAGGATGCTTTGTTTGGGGGAACCCTCCCTCCAACTGAAGCAAGTGGGCGGCTTCTATCAATCACTGCTTCTGCCTCAAGAACTTCCCCTCGCAGGCCGGCTGTGCACAGTACCCTGCACGGTCTCGGTGCTGCTGATGATGGAGTGCAGGGGCTCCTCCGTCCGGTCCTCCACAGCCTGCGAGCTGAAGAGCCGTCCAGCGTGGAAGCTCGACGCCAGGCTTGGCCTGGGGCTCCTGGACTGGGCCGGCGTCCGCCAAGGACACAGAAAGGGTTTTCCTGTAAAGACAAACATGCAGAAAGAACAAACATTTAGTAAGACATCAGAAACACGTCTGGTGGGTCCTGCAAACGCTAATGTGGAGATCTCTAAGGCAGGCCATTGCTCAAAATCCCCAAGGTCACCCAGGGGAAATCGAAGTGACCGAACGCTGAGCAGCCAGTGGGTATCTCAGACGAGATCGGGCGCACTCGGGGTGGCAGGGCCAGACACGCGGCAGGCACTTCACCGTACGGTTTGGTAACATATCCTCACACATATCAAATTCCAAGAAAGAATCCTAACTCAGGGGCAGAGGAGCGGGAGGTGGGCAGAGGCCTTCATCATCACTCCCACGTGTGGCCCGGGAGGGATCCTGCACAAACCCACCAAACTCAAACATGCCTCGGCGCTCACGGCCCCCCCGAGCCCGAAGTAACACACACCAAGCTTCCTTACCCTGTGACAACCATGAAAAAGAGAGGAAAAAAATATACCCCTAAGAGGGATCCAAATTTTTATATTAATGTTCCAAAACAGTCTCACCATGTTCTAAACTGGTGTCCAAAACTATCAGGTTTTTTTTTTTAAAAGAGCATTTTTTTCCCCAAGATTTTATTTGAGAGAGAGCGAGCGAGCAAGAGAGGGTATAAGCTGAGGGAGGGGCAGAGGGAGAGGCAGATTCCCCACTGAGCGGGGAGCCCGATGCAGGGCTCAATCCCAGGACCCCTGGGATCACAACCCGAGCTGAAGGCAGACATCCAACCGACTGAGCCACCCAGGCACTCCCAAAACTGTCAGTTTTTAAAAAATTAGTGTATTTAAAAACTGAAAACCAGCAAATCATCTCCCCTAATCAGGAAGGGGACTCACACTGTCTCACGTTAGTTTTCTGACTTCTTGCTCAGCACAGCAGACTGAGGAACGACTGCGAGGGAAGAAGGCAAACCCCTCTACCCAACACTGCAGTCTGCAGTCTGCAGCCTGGCGTGCTGGACAGACACCGCGAGGACACCTCCAGCCCAGCCAGCAGGACGGAACCCAGCCTTAGCAGCAGCCCCTCAAGACAGCATTGCTCACTGGCATTGGTTTAGTAGGTGCTTAATGCCCAAGGCTTTCAAGGAGACAGGTCAGACACTGCAAGACATCCCGTGTCCAAGTCTAGCCCCCATGAGCTGCACCCACCTGCTGTGTACGACACACGTTGGTCAGAAAGGAATGACTCAAAATGTCCAGAAAGGACCTGGAGGTTTCAAAACAACGTATCAACTTCCACGTTCCTACAAGATGTAAAAACTGGCCTTTTTTTTTTAAGCTTGTTCCTGGATTTACAAAAAACATGACTTTGCCTTTACCTCTATGCACAACACCTTAAAAACATTTAAATAGGGGAACCTGGGTGGCTCAGTCAGTTAAGCATCTGCCTTCAGCTCAGGTCATGATCTCAGGGTCCTGGGATCAAGCCCCACATCGGGCGCCCTCCTCAGTGGGGGGGTCTGCTTCTCTCTCTGCCTCTCACCCTGCTCGTGCATGCTTGCTCAAATAAGTGAAAAAATCTTAAAAAAAACCCACACACCTAGGGGCGCCTGGGTGGCTCAGTTGGTTAAGCGACTGCCTTCGGCTCGGGTCATGATCCCAGGGTCCTGGGATCGAGTCCCACATCGGGCTCCCTGCTCAGCGGGGAGTCTGCTTCTCCCTCTGACCCTCCCCCCCTCTCATGCTCTCTATCTCATTCTCTCTCAAATAAATAAATA